>NC_132921.1:61960902-62263932 GCF_047675955.1 Chlorocebus sabaeus | reverse complement strand
CTGTGTCCCGGGGGAGGGTTTCTCACGGTTCTGAGGGGACATGGGACAGGAGCTGCACCCAGGCATGGGGAAGTGATGGGATGTTTATGGGTCTGCTGAATGTAAAAGAGACAGCCTGCTAGACAAAGTGTGGTGGGAAAGGCAAATCTGTGACAAGACAGGAGCAAAATACCTGGAATTTTTCGATTTTGATATTCAGAAAACATCTTTGCTCAGGCCTTACACTCCTAACCTAGTGTTCATGGATGAGTGAGAGGGAGACTTCTTCCAGGGATCCGCCTGGACACAGGTGCTCTGTGGCTGGGGAATAGCCCCCAAAGGTGACAGCACCCTGAATCCTGAAACCTGAATGTTACCTTATGTGGCACAAAGGACTTTGCAGGTGTGATTAAGTTAAAGAGCTTGAGATGGGGAGATGATCCTGGGTTACCTGGGTGGGCCCTGAAAGCCATCGCAAGGGTCCTTGTAAGAGAGAGGCAGAGGGAGATGTGACTGCAGAAAGAAGGTGATGTGAGGATGGAAGCAGAGATTTTTGTTATGTGCTCTGGTCAAGGAATATAGGTGGCCATTAGAAGCTAAAAATGCAAAGGCATTAATGGATTCTTCCTTCAGAGCCTCGGGAGGGAGAGCTGTGCTTCCCATATTTCTATTTTAGCTGGCTGAAGGTGATTTTAGGCTTCTGGCCCCCAGAACTATAAGAGGAGAAATCTGTATTATTTAAACCAATATGTTCATGGTAATCTGTTACAGCAGCCGTAGGAAACTCATACACACCCTCTGCCTCCCAGGCTGCTGCACCGGGTGCTCTTCTCTGCTTTGACCTTGCTTGTCTTTGACCTTGAAATGCCAGTGGTCATTGCAGAGTTTCAAAGGCAGTTCTAGGGATTGGAGGATTTTCCCAACAGCTTGTTTCTGTGCTTGGCCAGAGGAAATGGAGAAGAATAGGGGAGAAAAGAGTGTGTGTGATTGAGTGTGTGTGTGTATGTGTGTGTGTGCATATGTGTGTGTGTGAGAGAGAGAGAGAGAGAGACAGAGAGTGAATGAATCTACTTCCTGTTGCTTAAAAAAAATCCTGGCTGGACTTTGATTAAAATTAACAACCCCCAGCTGCTCTGGCTCCCGCGTTGCTCTAGCATTTTTCCTTCTGGACACACACATCTGCATTACTTTCTGGGAAAACATACGACTTTAAAATAGGAATGCAGAGGCACCAAGCTCATCTCTCCTGCATTGGTTCCCGGCAGAGTGGCCGCATGCAGCCCCGTCGCCCCTCCTCTGTGCTCCTGTTCCTCATCTACACGATTCCATGTTTCTGCGATGGGACCTTGGCCCTGTGTTCTCCTTTCCCAGGGGGGACTCACTGAAGGCAGCAGTAGGAGTGAAGATGAAACCAAGAATTATAAAGGAGAACAAAACAAACAAAAAAACACAGAAAGACAGGAATCAAGAGGAAAACCAAACTTTTCAAAATAAGGCAAAATAAATGTGGAGATGCCTACACATTTTGGAACTCAGTAGAAATATGAAGAACCAAGAGAGAAAGTCTCTTTAGAAAGGGTGACCTTGAGAAAAATTTCTTTATAAATTTATCAGCCATGTTACCAGTTAGATGGGTGGGGATTAGATGAAAAACACACAAAAAAGCACATTGCTGACAGGTTTTAATTTATGGTGCTTAAGTTATGCATGGGAGTTGCAACAGATGACTCACAGGAGGCATGATAACCACTTACAAATATTAGCACAAACAGAGGCTGGAAGAGAATGATGCCATGCGGTACAAATAGAAGAGAGGGACGAAATTAAAATGGGAAACCTTGGAATAGTCTATGAAAGAGACATTCCTGATGCTGAGAATTCTTGGATTCAGCCTCTAGGCAAGGTGATGGATATCCAGCATAGGGCCAGAGTAGATCTTTGCAGATGGAAGAGTCTTTGAGATGTTTGTTTTATTTTATTTTATTATTTTAGTTTTGAGACAGGGTCTTGCTCTGCCACTCAGGCTAGAGTGCAGTGGTGCAATCATAGCTCACTGTAACCTTGAATTCCTGGGCTCAAGCAATCCTCCTGCCTCAGTCTCTCAAATAGCTGGGCCTACGGGTATGTGCCACTATGTCTAGTTAATTTTTAAATTTTTTGTAGAGACAATGTCTTACTATCTTGCCCCAGCTGGTCTTGAACTCCTGGGCTTAAGCAATCCTCCAGTCTCAGCCTCCCAAAATGCTGAGATTACAGGTGTGAGCCACTACATCCAACTGAAATGATTTAACTCTGCCTTTATTTTCACCAATAAGGGAGCTGAGGCCCAGATAGATTAAGTCCTTGCTGAAGCAAATTAGTTGGAGCTGGGGTTAGAAGATTCTGGATCTTCTAACTCTCAGGAGAATGTCGTTTTGGGGAAGGGCTCAGCAGTGAAGTGAAGTGGAGGTGACCTTTCAACTTGTGTGTTGTGGAGGGGACCCTGCAGCTCTGCAACCCTAAAGTGGACTGGACACCCAATCTGGTTCCACTGGGGAGGCCTCATCATGGTTATAGGGCTAGGACTCTGATTCTTTAGAAGGTAAATGGGTTTTCAATTCCTAAGAAGTGGCCAATTGAATCCAGCAGAACCCAAGAGCCCATTTCTTCAGGCATGATTAAACTTTAACCATTAAAGGAAGATCAAGTCCCTTCCATGCAGCAGGTTGATAGTACGATGGTAGGTGGAAGGTGTCCAGAGACGTGTCAGCGCTCTAGGCCCTGCCCCTAATCACTCCTGTGTCTTGAAACCAGCTACTTAAACGCGGTGGGTCTCAGATGCTGCCTTTGCCCAACCAGCAGAGTGACACCTGCCAAGGTAGGTGAGTCTACCTTACAGGGCTTTGGTGAGGTTAAGAGAGACGTCAGATGGACAAGTGCTTTGAAATTACAACACTATAAAAACACAAGACTGTATTATCACTCTCCTGAGATTTGGGGCTATTCGCACTCTCTCGACATTTTGGTGCCTCCAATGCATAATATCAAAGTGTGACAGACCTGAAAACTTATTCCTGAAGAAATGTAAAGGTGTGATTTTCTTCTAAAGATGGTAACATTGTAGCCTTTTATAGTTGCAAAAATAGACTGGATAACATAGAGGGTTCAGTTATTGTTTAATTTTAGGTATATGTTGCTTATGCAAGTATGATAAACACAGCCCAAAATTAAGACTACAGATGAGCCAGAGGTCGGTTATTCACAGGGCAAAGGGTCATTGTTTTAGCAAATCACTACTGAGTGGGCCTGTCTCCAAAGTTAATTCATATAGAGTTATTATTCAGAGGTGTTTGCTACATAAATTCAAGGTTGTTTACATAATAATATTGTGCTTTTTCAAATTTAGCATATTATTACAGTCAAGAGCAAAATGCACGATCTTTTCCAGTGATCTAGCATGGTATTCTATTTGGTGCAGTCATCCCTTGTTTACTCAGGGATTCATTATTGCATTTTAGTCTCAGCCAGGTCTTCTGTTTTTCTTCAGTCTTTCCATATACCAAGCTTGTTCAGCCCCATTCCCAAAGTTCTGGGCAGGTGTCTAAAGAGGAGATGGAGTTTGATCTGATGGTTTTGCCACTTCTTTGCTCCTCTAACAAAAGCGCCAATGAGGGGAGACTTTGAAGGGTTAATTAAGTGAGCATTTTCAAGCTTTACTTAGGCTTTGAGGGTCAGCGTTTGTTGGCCTCAGTATGCAGAGCTAATTGGGATGTAACTATAGTTACAATTTGGCAGAATTCCTTTTGTGGGACATGAGGTACCAGTATATTAATTTTTATTTTCCATAGATATGATATATACTACCACGAAAGTGATATTTTTCTACTTATTTCCCAGTTAACTGTTTTCATTCGAAGCATCACACATGGCTCTAGAATCCTTTATTATTATGCTTAGCAGAAAGGGAAAGAGAGGCAGCACCACCCCCATGGCCTGGGCCCTCCCTCTGGAGCCTGCATTCTCCATTTCTGCGCTGGGGGGCGCTAGACTGACTTTGTTTGATTGGTCGCAATGGGTTCTCTTCTGTTATTTTTGGAATCTGATCGGGTATGATAATAGACGTCCAAAGCTAGGATGATGGAGGAGCAAGAGATACATGGTTCAGCCTGTGAAAATCACGGGTGGAGTTAAGGGTTTCCAGTGAGCAACTGTGGGCAGCTGGGAACATTTGTTGTTTGTATTTGACAAACAAAACTTTGAGAGAATTGCTTCTTTGGGGCTCAGGGATAGGAATTATTAATAGCTATGAGAGAAAAAGATCTGAAAAATGGCAAACTGTGAAACAGTAACAAAAAAGTAAAAGGAAGCATTCTCTATGGAGTAGAATTCAAGTTTTTTTGTGAAAACTAAGTGGGAGAGTTCTAAGAGGATTTTTGAAAAATTATTTAGGGGTTACAGTCCAAAACGGGGTATCAGATGCCTTTTCCTTTGAGATCAGTAAGTGTGTTCTTTGAAGCATGTCCTTGAATAGTTTTGTTTATCCACAACTTCACAGGCCTCTCTATAGCTGTAGCTTCAAATAAGCTAGGCTTTGACTTTCCCCTTTCTTTCCTTGAAAAATAGTTGCAGATTAGCAAGTGTATTTTTAACAGTTTGGCCCACACGGTGCCGGGCATGTTGAAGCAGCCTGATAAATCTGTGTTGAAGAGAACTCAGCCCTGCCCCTCAGTGCCCCTGCCTCATGCCTTACCGTCACCTTCCCCTCCTTCTAAACCCAGCCTCCAAAGAGATAAACATATGGAACTTCAAATTCATGACTCTAGTTAAATTATTGAGCTGTTTCTTGCCGAGAGGTTTAGAGAAACTGATGTCTAAAAGCATACAGGACTACTGAGGCTTCTGAAAAATCACAGCACGGATATGCTTAACCATATAGCCAGAAAGGAAGGTTCTTTCTGAGGCGCATGGTGAGTGTATGCTTTTAATGCCAAGAGATTGAAAGAGTTTACCAAGAGGATGCCAAACTCTCTTTGGGAAGCCGCTCAAGATAAACATTTGGATGCCTCTACTTCTTGTTGCTCGGCTTGCAGGGAGCAGGCTGCCTGTCTCCCCTTTCCTGGGACTCTTCCTGGAAGCCTGGCTTCATCTTCTGATTTGGAGAAGGTGTCGATTTGAAGCCATCTATCTCCAACAAGGAGGGCTCCAGGCATCCCTCTCACCACAGCCCTGCAGAAGGCTGACCCATTCCCTAATGGGAATGCCAGGAATTTCCATCATTTCCTGTGGGGAACGACTGAATAAGGCCAGTGAGAGGCTGTCTTTCCAGAGGCACCTTTTCCAAACATTCCTAAGTGAGGCACAGGACTGACACTGGGAGGAAGTTGAAGGGCAAGGGAACAGTGGAACGTGGTACCCCCGGTGGGATTTCTTTGAAATGTCCAAAACCATTTGCATCAAGTTAAGGAGAGAGTTTCATTTATGTGGTTTTACAAATCCTAATGGAGTTGGTATTTCTGATTTTATTTATTTATTTATTTACTTTTTCGAGACAAGAGTTTCGCTCTTTTTTGCCCAGGCTGGAGTGCAGTGGTGTGATCTCAGCTCACTGCAACCTCCGCCTCCCAGGTTCGAGTGATTCTCCTGCCTCAGCCTCCTGAGTAGCTGGGACTACAGGCACCCACCACCATGCCGGGCTAACTTTTTATTATTTTTGGTAGAGACGGGGTTTTATCATGTTGGCCAGGCTGGTCTTGAACTCCTGACCTCAGGTGATCCACCCGCCTTGGCCTCCCAAAGTGCAGGGATTATAGGCGTGAGACACCACGCCTGGCCTCCGATTTAATAAGAATTCGGTGTCAAAATGGCATGTGGGGAACTCAGTGCAAAAGAGATTCTCAGGCTGACTCAGCTGGAAGGGAAGTCACAGAGTAGCTCTTTATCTGGCCCCTGTATCTTCTGCTTCCAGGCAGACAGGTGCGGCTCCTAAATGCCGAGAAAGGGAGTTCCTTGGCTGTCACTGCTTTTTATATAACCTGAGGAGATTTCATACACTTCATCACTATACATGATAACCACAGGCTCCCTTGGCAACACCATGCACCTACGTTTCCCTTCTGCCTGCCAAGAGGACTTCTCACTGGGTCAGACCCTTCTTGCCTTGTCTTTCCTGTCCATCAGTAAAAACAAGGTTCAACACTACATTCCATGTGATTATGAATTTTTTTTTTTTTTTTTTTTTTTTGAGACGGCGTCTTGCTCTGTCGCCCAGGCTGGAGTGCAGTGGCGCGATCTCGGCTCACTGCAAGCTCCGCCTCCCGGGTTCACGCCATTCTCCTGCCTCAGCCTCTGGAGTAGCTGGGACTACAGGCGCCCGCCACCAGGCCCAGCTAATTTTGTTTTGTATTTTTCAGTAGAGATGGGGTTTCACAGTGTTAGCCAGGATGGCCTCGATCTCCTGACCTCGTGATCTGCCCGCCTCAGCCTCCCAAAGTGCTGGGATTACAGGCGTGAGCCACCACGCCCGGCCGATTATGATCTTTTTTAAACCATGTGAAGAGAAAGTCACGGGAAAGAAACCATTAAACGCTCCCTTGTGGATATCTATTATGTGCCAGGTGGTTTCCCACCCATTAGTTCATTGAATTCCCCCAGAAACCCTTTGAGGTGGGAGTTATATGTGGTTTACAGGTGAGAGCCAAAGCTCCCAAGGTTGGTGGCATGGCCAATGTTGGAGTTAAGCCTGATTTCAGGCCTCAGTTTTCTTTCTGCTCTACTCGTGGCTCGGAAGCTCACAGACGCAGCCATACTCAAGCATCCTAAAATTTTAATGGAAAAGCAAGTCACCATAAATGATCCTGGACTAAATCAGCAGCTGTTGATATGGTCTCATATTTCACAATTTCATAGTATGTGTCGTATTGAACACTTGAGCCCTGATTTTTCCACCATTTAAAGTACAACTCCTCCTCTCCACTCTCCCTGGTTTTCATTCACTTATGAATCCTGGTAGGGCTGTGGGAAGGAGAAGGGTGGAATAATTTGTTTATCCAACAATTGGGTTGAAACTGAATGTGGTTTGTTTTTATTTTTGGAAAAGTTAAAGAAAAAAAAATCTACTCAGCTCTGTTTTGGTTAAGACAGCATGAAGGCATTTCGGTTGTTTCCAGTGTTTGTTGTTAAGGGGTAGAGTGGGAAAGAGTTTCCCTTTTGCTAGCAACTGCAAGCAACTAAGACAGATGGACTCTGAAACTTTCCTTAAAAGATTTGAGTTGAGGCCAGGCGCGGTGGCTCATGCCTGTAATCCCAGCACTTTAGGAGGCCGAGGCGGGTGGATCACCTGAGGTCAGGAGTTAGAGATTAGCCAGACCAACATGGAGAAACCCTGTCTCTACTAAAAATACAAAATTATCTGGGCATGGTGGCGGGTGCCTGTAATCCCAGCTACTTGGAGAGGCTGAGGCAGGAGAATCGCTTGAACCTGGGAGGCGGAGGTTGCAGTGAGCCAAGATCGCGCCACTGCACTTCAGCCTGGGCGACAGAGCGAAACTCCGTTTCAAAAAAAAAGAGAGATTTGAGCTGGAGATTTGACCTGTTCATTTGGAGGCCCCTTGGGAAGAGGAAAGCGGTCTCCCTGGGCCATGGATTTTGAGAAAAAACTACGGTCCTCTGCAAAGTTGTAAACTAGAGTGTCTCTTTTTCTCTCTCACTTTCTCCCTGGTGCCCTTTGTGTTCAGTCTATACTCTGGGGTTGTGGGGAAGGTGGTGCCCCGGAAGCAAGGCTTTAGAGTTAGACAGTCCTGATTCGCATAATGGTTTTGTCTTTCACCAGCTAAGCCTCATTTTGCGTATCTGTGAAATGGGTATGACGAGTATATGGTGTGTATTCTTTGCAGGATATATTGATTATAAAACTGTAATATGTATGGGAGCCAGATATACAGTAGGTCTGCACTAAATTGTGGCTATTATTAAACTGCTGACTGCTCCCACCCCTCCCACTCTGCTCTTTACTCTCTCCCAGGCCCTGACATTCTATCTTTGGTGTTGCCCCAGGTCTCCCCTTGTGAAGCCCAGCAGTCCCCATTCTCTCTGATCCTTCTCACCTTATTCCCTCCCTCCATCAAAATCTTACTACCCTCCCTCCTATGTTCTGTGCCCTGCAGCAGCCTAGTAATTTGTTCAGGGAATTCCAAAGCAGTCTATTTTCTTTTCTTCTGTTATTTCTTCTTCTTCTTCTTCTTCTTCTTCTTCTTCTTCTTCTTCTTCTTCTTCTTCTTCCTCTTCCTCTTCCTCTTCCTCTTCCTCTTCCTCCTCCTCCTCCTCCTCCTCCTCCTCTTCCTCCTCTTCCTCCTCTTCCTCTTCCTCCTCTTCCTCCTCCTCCTCCTCCCCCCTCCTCTTCCTCCTCCTCCTTCTTCTTCTTCTTTTTTTTTGAAACAGGGCCTCACTCTGCCACCCAGGCTGGAGTGCAGTGGTGCCATCCCTGCAGCCTTGACTTCTGGGCTTAGGCGATCCTCTCACCTCAGCCTCCCAAGTAGCTGGGGCCACAAGCACAGGCTACCACTCTAGGCTGATTTTTTACAAATTATTTTTTGTAGAGATGGGGTCTCATTATGTTGCCTAAGCTGGTCTCAAACTCCTGGCCTCAAATGACCATCTTGGGCCCAGCCTCCTAAAGTGCTGGAATTGCAGATGTGAGCTACCACGCCGGGCCAGGAGTCCATTTTCTTGCAGGACATTTTAAAAAGTGTAAAGGGTTAGTGGCCATCAGTAAAGAATAATACTTTGAAGGAAGGTAGCATACTGAGGGGTTGGAGCAGCTGCCATGGAGAGTTGGCCTGTCATCGTGGCTAAGAGAATGTATGCTGGAGCCAGACTGCCTGGGTTCAGTTTCCAGCTTTGCCAGTTACGAGTGAGTAGCCTTGGGCGAATTAACCTCTCAGTGCCTGAGTGTCCTCCTCTAGAATATAGGGATAACTATATTGTCTACCTGTAGGGTTCTTGTGAGAACTGAATGAGTTAATATTCAGAGTAATGCCTTGTGCCTAGAATATATACATAATCTATTTGAGATGGATGTAATGTATGTATTATGAAAAGTGGCACAAATGGTCACAAGGTGGCTACAGTGGGTACAGGCTTTGTTTCAGTGCCTTTTTTTTAAGAGGCAAAGCAGCTTTCCCAGGGGCCTTCTGTCTACTTTCCCTGTCATCTCATTGACCAACATTGAGTCACAAGTCCTTTTCGAAATTAGTTATGTACAAAGGGAATGGGCGGTCTCGGTTGGCTTGGACTAATTATTTGGGGAGGAATGGTTGGTGAGGAATTTAGCACTCTGGCCACTATTATTACTTGTAACAATAATATCTATAATACATAATGTAATATGATTATATTTCAAGTGTAATACTGTTATACAATAATTATTAAAAAGCAATATAATTTATATTGTTATTTATATAATCAGATACATTATTTATAATTTGTTTCACTTATAAAATTACCTTATTTTATATAAAATTTAAAAATTCAGTTTATTCATAAAATAATTATAAGTTTACTTCCTAATTGTAACCTTGCTATAAATGAAGCTACAAGGTGCTGTTCTAGTTTTTGACAGTTTATAAAAAGAGAAGACATCAAAAACAAGACATCAGCATAATAGAGAAGTGAATGAATGAACAAAAGTCATTTTGTTTTCTGGCTCAGTATTCTCTAGAGTCTTAAGCAGATTTTGAAGAAAAAAAATTTTTTTTTCAGAAGAGGAACTAAAAAGAAAAAAGAAAAAAAATGAGAAAGTTCCAAATCTTAGTGAATATAGCTCTTGCCACATGAAACATTGTGAAATTGGTCTCCTGCTCTGAGTCATCACTATAAACACTTTCTGCTTCTTCCGATATTTTATTTTTATTCTTTTTATAGGTTTTTTGGGGAATACTGACATTTGGCCCTGATTGGCACATGCTCCTCTTTTTATACACTCTGGTAGTTGTATTTTTTTAATAAGTGTGAATATTTCCAGGCACAGATCAATTTCTTTCACATGTTGCAGAAGGTGGAGGAATTGAGACTTGTCAGGAAAACGAGAGAATCAAACTCAGAAGTCTGCAGAGGTTCTGGCGGAAATCCACACTGCATTCTTATTCCCGAGGACTGCAGATGCCCTGTAATCTCTAATATTTGAAACAACCTTTCTAACATATCATTCTCATTCTGTGAAACAGGAAAATGTAAAAGTAAAATTAGTGCTGACATGTAAGATCTCAAACCTTCAACCTAAGATCAAGATTTCCACAGCAGTTTAAATATGTAAGAAATAACTATGTTCTTCCTCTTGTTAAAAGCATTTGGATGTTTAGTTAGTTATTTTAGAGACAAGGTCTTAATCCCTCACTCAAGCTAGAGTTCAGTGGCATGAACATAGCTCACTGCAGCCTTGAACTCCTGGACTCAGGTGATTCTCCCACCTCAGCCTCCTGAGTAGCTAGGAATACAGGCATATATCACCATGCCTGGTTAATTAAAAAATTTTTTTGGCCGGGTGTGTTGGCTCACGCCTGTAATCCCAGCACTTTGGGAGGCCGAGGCAGGCGGATCACGAGGTCAGGAGATCGAGACCATAGTGAAACACCATCTCTACTAAAAATACAAAAAATTAGCTGGGCAGTGGTGGCCGCCCGTAGTCCCAGCTACTCGGGAGGCTGGGGCAGGAGAATGGCGTGAACCCAAGAGGCGGAACTTGCAGTGAGCTGAGATCGCACCACTGCACTCCAGCCTGGGCGACAGAGTGAGACTCTGTCTCAAAAAAAAAAAAAAAAAGATAAAAAATTCCTGGCCTTAAGTGATCCTCCTACCTTGGCCTTCCAAAGTGTTGGGATTCCTGGGGTAAGCCATTGCACCTGCCTGATAAAATATATCAAGATATAATGATTGTCCCACCTCATGTTTTACATAGAAGTCTTATGATTGAATTGCTTTTGGAAATCATTGAGGGGAAATATAAATACTTATAATTCTGATACACATTCTCCAAATGCCTTCCATATGCCATGAACCGTGGTACAAAGATGGATAAAACAAAATTCCCTCTTATCATTTCATTTGCCAGCATCAACACTTATTCATTCATCTTGTTTCAATTTCTTGGAAAACAAAAGTTATAAAAAAAAATCTTTATGGAAGCAAAAATTTTCTCCTAAAGATGTCCATGCTGGCAGTGAGGCCTCATCAAAGGCTTCCCAAACACAGTCATAGAGTATATATAGAATCAGAAGCTCCCATTTTGTGCTGAAAATGATAGGAAGTAGGGTGTCAGGGATCCACATATAAATTCTGCAGGTGTGAGTAAAAAACGAGTAAAACAGTTGGGGGCGGGGGAGTCCATTAGCCCAGGGAAGAAGAGAGTGCAACATTAATGGAAATATGGGGACGAGATGCAGGCCTTCAGCAGTTCCCTTTTCTTGGGAGATGTATGCACCTTGTGAGACTTGTTGAGAAATAGAAGCAAGCAGGACTCTTGGGAAAGTGTCATTCTTAGTCCTGCATATGAAAGTGATGTGACGTTTACTACCTAGCCATAATGTGTTGGGCACCATGGACAGTAAAGAAGGGAGACATGGCCTTTCGGCTCTGGGAATTTCACATGTAATAAAAAATAGGTTTTTCAAACAGCAGTGTATTTGCATAAGAGAAAAATATCAGCCAACCTACAAACTGCCTCCTCTCACCCGCAGAATTTCCACAGGCACAATACAGGGCACTACATGCCAAATGGACGGTGAGCCCTCTCTTCCTTCTGTCTGGGGGTGTTCTAGGTTCAGTACTGGCAAAGCTTCAATGGTTTCCAAATAAGGTTGGGAACTCCTCTTTGCCCCCACCTCTCTCCCTCTGTGCAAGTGAAGAAAACTTGTATGAAGTCTCTTTCCTTTGTCCCTCAGAAAAGGTTGGGGACGAGGTGTGAGAATCTGTTTGATATAAACCTGTAAAAGAAGTTTGGAAGGCAATATCCTTCCATATGCTGAGCACGCCATTGGCCACAGCTGTTACTAAACTGCTGCCATGTGAAGCCACTCTGCTGATGAATAGCAGCTACGTTCATTTAAAGCACAATTCACAAAGAGTGTAATAAAATAATGTGGTTCAGAAGCCTTTGCTATTTGGTCCACTCTTGATAGACTAAAATGTACCTCTGATAAACAGTGAAGTCCGTGAATAAGATATCAGAAGGCCCAAATGACCTTAAGTAAATTTGCACCGCCAGTCTTTAAATGTTCTTGTTATGGAACGAGGGATACAAGACTACCTATGTTTCGGGGACATTGTGAGGATGAACTAATGCAAGTGAAGTGCTAAGGGCCACAATGCCTGGCCCTTAAAAGGTACTCCTTAAATGCTCATTATTTACTAAGAGAGAAAGACAAAGATGGGGAATTAAAGTTTACCAAAAAAAAAAAAGAGTTTATGAGTTCAGTATTTCATTTTTGTCTCTCATATGTGTATGTGAATATACACTCTGTGTGTTTGGCTATTTAAAGAGTTCTGAATTGGAAGCGTGGAGATCAGAATTATAGCCTTTCTTTTGCTACACACTAACTAGCTACGTGAATTTTGCAAAACGATATAAACTCTCTGGGTCTCAAGCTCTTCTGCAAAATAAAAGGGTTAGGGCAGATGATTTCAGAGGTTTCTTTAGGCTATACAGTGTTATGGGTTTGCATCTATATAATGTGATTCAAGGTTCAAGATTCTATTCTGCCACTGCATTTGATTTTTTTTTTTTTTTTTGAGACAGAGTCTCACTCTGTTGCCCAGGCTGGAGTGCAGTGGTGCGATCTTGGCTCACTGCAAGCTCCGCCTCCCAGGTTTAAGCGATTCTCCTGCCTCAGCCTCCTGAGCAGCTGGGACTACAGGCACACACCACCACACTCAGCTAATTTTTGCATTTTTAGTAGAGATGGGGTTTCACCATATTGGCCAGGCTGGTCTCGAACTCCTGACCTTGTGATCCACCTGTCTCGGCCTCCCAAAGTGCTGGGATTACAGGTGTGAGCCACTGCACCTGGCCTGATTTTTAAAATATATTATTTTTTACTCTTCCTTATTCCAACATTTCAAAATAAATATTTTGTATCTTCATTATGGATCTATCTTCCCAGGTATCTGATGTAAAATTTAGTTGGCAAAAATTGTCAGATGGAAAACTTGCATTAGTTTTGTTCACAAATCTTAGTAATCTCAAAACTATTGGTTTTCCATTTGGCTATAAGTTATTTTCATATAACTGTATGAGTATTGAAGCATTTTCTAGGCGTATTTTGAATGAACTCTGTTCCAGATCTCTAGACTCAAACATGGAAGATTCTTTTCTTTCTGAGCTTCATAAAAGCAGTTAATTATTCAAATGCAGGTGTCTGTAAATTTAATAGAAAGCATAATGTTTCCATTAGCAATCTGAAGACAGTTGGCAGTTTCAATTCATTAATCTGTTTACATTTATCATGAAATTTTTCTTGGTACTTATCATGCGAATGAAAAACATATTGGACAAAAAACGTAAATCCACCAAGTTACCAACAGAGGAAAATCACTTTAGCTGTGGCCCTTCTTAAGAAGATGGCCCATTGGGAGCTGTGACTCCCTCATCTTTTCTGGTTAGTTTTCAAGTATTAGAATCCATATACACAAAAAGGTATCCAGTGGTGCAAGTGTCTTGAGGCTTTTTTCCTTCCTCCAAGAGTGTACTTCTGTAAAGTGGGAACATGTATATTTAACAAGCTTGTAAGTGAGTTGTTTTCCCAGCTGGGAAATCATTAGGTCAGTTCTCTCCTTCTCTGTCTTTTTGGAAATAGTTAACCTCACTTTGAAAATTGAAGTCAGCATTAGAATGAATGAAGAAAGGAGGAAAAGAGGGCAGGAAGGAAGGAAAGAAGGAATAGAAAGTGTATTAGGGTTTTTTTTTTCCTATTTATAATTGCAAACACCTAGAAAGGGTGTATTCTGATAAATTGAAAGTCTTTTCTTTTCCTTGCTGAGTACTTGGGTGGATATAGGTACACCCACAGCTGAGGAGAGCTGAATATTTTGGAGTTTCTGAAGTAGTAAAGGAGGGAAGAGATAGGAGAGGGGAGGAAAACAGGGCTGGACATGGCAGGAAGTTCTGCAGGCTTTGGGGTTGGGGATAAGGCCATCTTGTTCAGTTCTCAAGGGTCAGTGACTTAGGAAGAACGGAGTGAGCAGCTCCTTGCATACTTACAATTCCTTACTTTGTAAAAAAGTATATATTTTTTCTTGTTATATTGTAAGTTGAATGAGGACAGAGATGGTGTCTATTTTGTTCGCCATTGTACCTGGTACAATTCCTCAGCTCAACATATATTTGAGAAAGGAAGCGTAACAGGTTTGAGTGCTTAGAATGTGCTTTGCACTCAAGGTGCTTTCTTAAATTCTACCAGAGCTCATGATCTAATAAGCCTGTCCCTGAAAGTGCCTGTGTGTGGGCTAAAAACATTTTCTATAGTCAGATTATGGGGAGACACAGCCTAGACCCCAAATCAAGCAGTAAGTCACAGCACACAGGCTCAAATCCAGGAAAAGCAGAAAATAGAGCACGGATAGTCTGAGAAGACAAACTGGAGCTGTTGGCAGGGGGCGGAGGTCCGGAGAACTTCTAGTGTCAGAAAAGACTGAAGGAAGCAAGTAACTGCTCTGAAGGTCCTGTAAGTCTCTAACTAGGGTTGGTCTATGTAACTATTTTTTAAAAATTATTTATTTATTTTTTGTTTTTTTTGAGACAAGGTCTCACTCTGTCGCCCAGGCTGGAGTGCAATGGCATGATCTTGGCTCACTGCAACTTCTGCCTCCTGGGTGCAAGTGATTCTCCTTCCTCAGCCTCCCTAGTAGCTGGGATTACAGGCATCTGCCATGGTGCCCAGCTAAGTTTTTTTATTTTTTATTTTTTTTGAGACATGGTCTCATTCTGTCCCCCAGGCCAGGGTACAATGGTGCAATCTGTACTCGCTGCAACCTCCACCTCCTGGGTTCAAGCAATTCTCCTGCCTCCCAAGTAGCTGGGTCTACAGGTGTGTGCCCCCACGCCCTGCTAATTTTTATATTTTTGGTAGAGACTGGGTTTTGCCATGTTGCCCAGGCTGGTCTCAAATTCCTGACCACAAGTGATCTACTTGCCTCAGCAGCCCAAAGTGCTGGGATTACAGTCATGAGCCGTGAGCCACTGTGCCCGGCCATAGGTAACTGTTTACTCCTTTAGAAAGACTGGGAAGGTCCTTTTGCTTCAAAATAGTAACCTTGCTTGAATTTATTTTATTCTTTGCTTAAAATTAATTAAGATAATAGGCCTCTTTTGAAGTACAAATACACTAGGAAATTTTAGAAATGATGATGGTTCTTAATAGTCACCCGTACTTTAAGGTGGATTATTTAATCAGATTGCTTTCTTCCTGTAAAATCAAACTGAAATCAGCGAATTGTTTTTAAGAGATTTGTATTTCAGAGAGATGAAAGATTCAAGGAACTTTGGATCTTAGCACTTGGGATTGGGAAAGAAAAATTTCAAGTGGTGGGGCAGAAACTCAGAAAGGAGAATGTGAAACATAAACTTTTCATAATTAACAGTTTTGGCTGGGTGCAGTGGCTCACACCTGTAATCCCAACACTTTGAGAGGTCAGGGTGGGCGGGTCACTTGAGGTCAGGAGTTTGAGACCAGCCTGGCCAACATGGTGAAACCCTGTCTCTACTAAAAATACAAAAATTAACCAGGCACAGTGGCGCATGCCTGTAGTCCCAGCTACTCGGGAGGCTGAGGCAGGAGAATTGCTTGAACCCGGGAGGCAGAGGTTGCAGTGAGCTGAGATCTGCCACTGCACTCCAGCCTGGGTGAGAGTGAGACTCTGTTTCAAAAACAAAACAAAACAAAACCTAATTAACAATTTTGTTTAAGTCTGTTCCCATCTCCCCTTTCTTCCCAGAAAGCAGGTAAAAAAGGGTCAACCTTAAAACAGCTTGAGGGAGAATGTGATCCCAGGAGAAACTTCCTGTAAGTGGAGGTCCCCAGTGTGACAGGGGCGTTTAGAACCTGAGCTTTGGAGAGCCCAAGAGTGTGCCAGTCCCCGGCCTCGGTGCTGAGTACACCCTGCTGGGACTCCTCAACCAAGTTCTGTGAACGTCTAACTCTCAATAGGAATAAGAAATGAGTTCTTTTCGTTTGCCTGAGTCTTAGGCCTTACAGTGAGAGTTCGTTGGATGAGATTGAACGGTATATGTTGCGTACCTGTTGTATGCTGGCCCTGATGCTGGACCCTGGGATTGAATTGCTAAGACATGGCACCAGTGTTGATGTTACTCCCAGTCTAGCAGGGGAGAAAAAAGATCAGTGTATCTCTACTGTAGTTTGAGAAATGCTTGAAAGGAAATAGAGGATAGAGGAGCCACATTCTGAAGTTATTAATTCTGCAGAAAGTGGGGGGAACCCGTGATTCAGAGAAAGAGTAAAGAGGGATGACTGTTTAAGGGAGAGGCATTAAAATGAGAAAGTCCCCAGATAGTCAGTGGGAGAAAGAGCCTCAAGGCTGAGGAAACAGAATGAAGATACACCAGTAGCAATGAGCAGCATTAGTGCCTGTCCCGTGGGGACATGGGGGCCCATTCAAAGGAGGGAAACACATATACATACACCCAGCTCTGGGGTCCATCGTCAAGTGATAGACTGTCGCGAGATGCGTGTTTGTTAGGGACCTCGTACACGATAGATGCTGAGGAGGCTGCAGAATAGTGACTCATGACTCCTGCTCTCAAGTTTGCTGTAGCCAAATTAAGAGGACAAAAGTGACTCACGTGGAACAATAGCAGATAACACAAGTCCAGTGTATCCCTGGAGGTTTGTGGTACAGATGAGTCCAGACAAGAGGAAATTGGGAAGGAAAGGAGAAGTGTAGCAGCAGTGCGGGCCTCTGGTGAGCACACGCGGAGAGGAAGGGATTAGCTCAGGGTGTGGGTGGGGATGGAGAGAAAGAACTGAGAAAGGGAAACAGTCAAAAAACCTTCCTTCCTGGAGCTGGGGCTGGGCCCGGGGCTGGGGCTGGAGCTGTAGGGCATAGGGTGCAGGTGCAGGGAATGGGCCAGGCTAGTGAGCTAGAAAACGAGGCAAAAAAATTTCAACTTGAGTTGATTAAAATGCCTGGTCTCTGACAGCCTTTTCACAGAGCAGTCTAATTTACTACATGGTTTTATATGAAAGAAGAGAAAGTGGAAATTGAGGGCTAGGGGAAGGGAGCTGTAGCTGTCACCGGTGAATAAGCTGGTGATGGATGTGTGGCAACAGGAATGAAGTGAGAGAGAAGAAAGATACGACAGACAAGACACTTTTATCTGTGACTCTGAGATGTCGCTGGCTCTGTGTAACTGATAGCATCTGTCCACTGAGATCCGAAGGTCAGGCGGGGAGAGAACAGAGCCGAGACCCCGCTGTGCAGTCTCAGCCAACTCCCAGCCCCCAAAGGAATCCCAGGCACACTCATGTTTACAACACATGCTGCCACCTTTCATTGCATTGAGATGATGAAGCAACTAATTATTTTTCTCTCTCTGTGTGTGTGGTTTATTACTTTCTTGATTTTAATTGATCTAGATCTTCTGAATTAGTTGTCTCTGGCCAAATGCAACAATTTATAGCTGGGTACAGATGCTAAGCACTTGTGACTAAGCAACTATGGCTTCACCTGTGTGCTAGTATAATATTGGAGACATTTATGATTGGGGAGAAAATGAAACAATAAACCAAGGCTAAAACAAAACATTATAAAGGTAGTGTGAAATGAAATGAAAATCAATGACTACTTTGCCAAGGGTAAGTAAATCACTTTCTAGAGGAGCTGATGCTGAAAGCCTGCACTGAGGTTGGAAGCTCTTTCTGGGTACGAAGCCTGAGGAGGAGGGCAGTGGGAATGGCAGGAGCAAGTGGACCCTCTCGGTTTGAGCCTGGGCTTCTTCAGAACCTACCACCCTCTCCCTGACTCCCCGCTTCTCCTGAGAGAATAGCTATCAGAAAACCTCGTTCTTCCATTGTTGCTGAGGAAGGCGTGAATCTGAGCTATTACACTTTATGTTCCTTAATAAACTTCAGCTGGGGAGAAATTAAACTGGGACTACCCTACTTTGCCTTTTTCAAGTAAAAGAAATGTATAGGCTTCACCATTTCAACAATTGTCTGTCATGGTAGAATGCTTATAAATCCATATCCATGTGGTCACATGCTCAACCTCATGATAAAATGGCAAGCCTGACCAAATGCATGCAGTGTGGGGTGACCTCACAGGCCAAGTGGGAGTCCCTCTCCGTTATTTTTAATAACAACTTTATAGAGATATAATTTACATATCATAAAATTCACCCATTTAAGGTGTACCAGTTCAGTAGTTTTTTGTAAATCCAGAGGTGTGCAACTACCACCATCAATTTGTAACATTTTCATCCATCCAGAAAGAACCCTTGTATCCATTAGCAGTAACTTTTCATTTCCTTCCAACTCCCTCTCACCCTTCCATCCTCAGCCACCACTAAGCTACTTTCTGAGTCTATGGATTTGCCTGTGCTGAACGTTTCATATCATTGGAATCACATCATATATTGTTTTTTGTGTCTGGCTTATGTCTTCAAGTTTCATCTGTGTTGTGGCATGTAGCAGTGCTTTATTTTTTAAAAATCTGGAATAATATTCCATGACATGGACAGACATTTTATTTATCCATCTTTATCAGTTGGTGGGCATTTGGGTAGTTTCTACTTTGTGGCTATCATGAATGATGCTGCTGTGAACTTTTGTGTGGGCTTGTGTTTTTAATTCTCTTAGGTGTATACCTAGGAGTGGAATTGCTGTGGTACATGGTAACTCTGTATTTAATCTTTGGAGGAACCACCTGAGTGTATCCCCAAGTGGCTCCACCACTTCATTATTAAGTATCCTCATTCCCTTCACCAAAAAAGGGAAAAAGACCAGCTTGAATTATTTTGCTGTAGTACAGGGATGATGTGTATTAACTAAAAAGAGAGAGAATTGGAATGACCTAAGAGTGGTTTTAGATATGATGTTATTCGTTTCCATCTCGTTATCTGTATGTCTCAATACACTTTAGTTTGCTACCATGTAGCCTGGTTAACATTCTTATTTTTCCCGTTTCCCCAAGTTCCTGTTGTATGGCGGTGCTGTACCTGAGCTTGCTAGTATGGTAGTCACAGGCTGCATGTGGCTACTGAGTACTCGAAAATGTGGCTACTTGAGCTTGAGATATGCAGCAAGTCTCAACTCCACCCTGAAGTTGGAAGACAAGATGAAAGAAAAAAAATCTCTTAGCCGGATGCAGTGGCTCACATCTGTAATCCTAGTACTTTAGTAGGCCAAGGCAGGAGAATTGCTCAAGGTCAGGAATTCAAGACCAATGTGGGCAACATAGCGAAATCCCGTCTCAATTAAAAAATTTAAAAATTAGCTGGACATGGTGGTGTATGCCTGTGGTCCTATCTACTCAGGAGGCTGAGGCAGGAGGACTGCTTGAGCCCAGGAGTTTGAGGCTGCAGTGAGCTGTGATCATGCCACTGCCATCCAGCCTGAGTGACAGAGCAAGACCCAGTCTCTAAAAGATAAAAATTAAAATTTTTAAATTAAAAAAAAATCTTTCATAATAATTTTGTGTTGATTACATGTTGAGATGATAGTGTTTGGTGTCTATTGGGTTAAATAAAATATATTATTAAAAATCACCTGTTTCCTTTTACCTTTTAATATTGCTACTAGAAAAAATGAAATTACACATGTGGCTTGCATTATGTTTCTATTGGGCAATGCTATTATAGATGATTTTCAAGGCATGTTTTTTGAAGTACTGGAAAAATAAAATTAATTAGTCTAAATATCCTTTGGGTAAACTCAGCCAATTATTAGCAATTTTTTTCATCACTGCAGAAAGACCAGGAATCCATTTGTTCCTTGAGTGAGAAGGTGAGTCAAAGACATGCCAGTCAGCTTTAAGCAGTGAGTCTTGCCTGACCGACCAACAAACCTTCATTCAAAGTCAGCTCATCACACAAATAGAAACGTGACCGTGAAGACATTAAAGCAAAGTCCTGTGATAATTGGATACAGTGCTTCTCTGACCCTCCCAGTGATATGTGCATCTAATAAGGGCTGGCCTGAGACAATGCCTGTCTCTACTGTATAACCCAGGAGAGTGAGCTGTGGACACTGCAGACCCAAAAAGGAAAGAAGAGAGGATGCACATAGCAGACTGCTTGGGAGATGCTAGGGGAGGTTGGTGACTGGGTCATCCTTCAGCTAATGTGTGAATACTACTTAATTCTAGAGAATTGGCCCTGGGCTTCTCACGTGCCTTTTTGTTGAGGGTCAATGTTCAGGTTGTCAGGAAAGCTATATTGAAGGCATAACATACTTGGCAACTGTCTTTTGTAAAACACACATAATGTACTGGTGTTTTTAATCTCAAATATCTGGACATGAGGTTACTACTAGTGGTTTCATGATTCAAAACAGAGAACAGACCTGTATTTTGGCAGCATCTCCAGGTAACATAATTTAGCTTGACTAAAGACCTTAAGACAGATAAATTCCTGCATTCTTCTCCATGGGGAAGAAAACCTCTTCCCTTGGCTGAGGCTTTCACTGATGTGTAAAATGAAACTTGGGTGGGGGTGGGGAATTCAAAAGGTGACACAAAGTCCATAAAACCTTAGGCGAATAGTAAATGAATCCCGGTCTGTCTTGTGGCACATCCCGAGTGACCGTGGAAGAAGAAGAATAAAATTTAGGTACGAGCTGGCCAATATTTTTTTCTTGGCTGACAGCAGGGGGACTCCACGTGTGTTTAAATGAAGTCTCTTGTCAAAAACGTTCTTACTGTTTTACTATGCTGCTTACTTGAGCTCACAGCCCAATCAAAATATCTGAGTCTATTTCTTTTTTTCCTCTTTTTTCCTTTTTTTCTCTGATGAGTTCTTATGTGAAGAATTCGGCAAGCTAATCAGTCATCACTCATCACTTGGCCATTTTAAAGGAGAAACTTCAGGGCGGTCCCCCTGGGATGTCCTGAGAGGTCACGATGGTTTACTGGAAAAGAAGATAATTAAGAGACAACAATCTGATTAGCTAATATGTGTGTTGAACACATGTATTTTGTTGGATTCCCAGACTGGTTTCAGGGTTATCCGTATGAGCAATCATCTCCTTTGAGACAGTACTAAGCATCCATTTCTCTCCCGTACTCTCATAGCTGAGAAGCATGGGAGAGGCAGGAAATTCTGTCTTGGCCCTGGCTCTGCTTCCACCATTGAAGCTTCCGGAAGGTGCAGAAGGGTTAGACACAGGCATTCCGGTGTGCATAGGGCACCTGCTGCACTAGATATGCAAAGAAAGCTGCGCTGGGGCCTCTTGATATGGACCTGGCTTTAGTAGAGTTTTAGAGTAGACAGAAATGGTCATAAATGCCCCTCATATCTCCTCTCAGGTTTTACATACCTCCCAATGAAGAAAGCTGCCTGATTTACAATGTCACTTATAAATCTGTTCCTTACATGTGTCCCAGACATTGTGCTTGCTAACTCTTCCAAGTGGTCATTCATTCAAAAGTAGACTTTTCTGATGGGCACTGCTTAACTCCAAAGAAGACACAGAAAATAACTTTCCAGACTTATGGCAGATGGACATTAACTGGACAGCAAGTTTTGTTGGCGTCTTTCAAATCTTAAGGAGGTTTTCTCTGTCTGAACCTAAGAGCCATCTGTCCTGAATCAATCCAGACCCCTCATTAGAGTCTGGGTGATCCAGCTGTAGCCACCAGTTTTTCAGATAGCAAGTAAAAGTTATCTGAGTGCCAGGTCTGGTGGCTCATGCGTGTAATCCCAGCTGCTCAAGAGGCCAAGGAGGGAGGATAGCTTGAGTCCAGGAGTTCGAGACCAGCCTGGACAACACAGGGAGACCTCGCCACCCTGGCCCCTGTCTCTACAAAAAATAAAAAATTAGCCTGGAATGGTGGAGCATGCCCATGGTCCCAGCTACTTGAAAGGCTGAGGTGGGAGGATCACTTGAGCCTGGGAGGTCAAGGCTGCAACGAACCATGATCGTGCCACTGCACTCAGCCTGGGTGACAGAACAAGACCCTGTCTCAAAACAAACAAACAAACAAAAAGTTATCTGAATACCTCGTGTGCAAAATGAGAAGTTCATGAGTGCAGTGGTGGACCAGAAATGAAACTGGGGCAAATGTCTTCATGTGGGAGAGAGAAGTCTTGAGGAGTGATCATATGGAGACAGAGTCTGTGATCCTAAGGTCTGGCAGACGACAGTTTAGATGAAGAGGTCCAAAATAACGAGGGGCTTTTGAACAGGTGGTCTGTCCAGTAGTGGGAGAAGCTACCTCATCAGGGAGTCCTCAGCTCCTAGGTCTTGAGCTGCCACCTATTCACAGAAGCGAAGGCTGCCTTCAGAAAATGGGACTGGACAACCAGGAACAGCAGTTTGCCGATGCCTGTGGCTAGAGGAGAGGGCCAACCCGGATCGTTCAGGTGTACTTCTCTCCCCTCCTCAGCCCACCCCCGTGTGTTCTCAGTTGTCTGGGCAAGTCAGCAAGCTCAGCTGGGGAAAGGAGAGTTGCTCTGAATTACCAGAAATCTCTGTCTGTTCAAACACGGGATTAAATTCAGTAGCAGTTAAAATGATCCTTGCTTTCTTAACATGAGAAACAAAAATATGTCCTTAGTGAGATGCTCCAAGGGTAAGTTAGGAAATTAGTGCTAGAGTTTCTGGTCCTGATGAGGTCCTCTGTGAGCTTCTTAAAAATACTTATGGAAAACAGTAAAATAACTGCAAATGGACAAAATCAGATCACAAGTGAGCTGAATGTTTTTCTCTTTTTCCAACTTTTGGACTTGAGGTTTATCTAACATTAGAGTCCTCCTTTTGCCTGAACTTTTCTGACAGGGTATGGCCAGTCTGTTTGCCACAAAGAAAATGCAGTGCTTCTGGCAAACCACATCTTTGTGCAGTCGTAGACATGTTTATGTAACTCAGTCAGAAGAACTTACATACATTTCCAATTCTGCAAACTTACTGTAACTGTTGGAAAACTACCTGTGTCCTGCCAGTAAGATATGCCATCTCCTCAATCGTAAGCACTGAACAGTCAAGGATCCAGCTTTCGTTGGCAGTCACGTTGAAAAATGTGCCACGAAGAAGGCTTGCTTTCATTCTGCCCCGCTTGGTATAGAATGCTGCGAAGAGCAGAAAGTCAGAAACAGCTGAGACATTTCGCAACTCTTGGGACTAGGAAGCCCTTCATGGAAGAGTCTAGTTAGCTTCATTTACACCTCATTTTAAGTATATAAACACCAGGCTTTGTGGGCATCCATTTCACAACTGCTCATCAAACTCCACCAAAAGATCGTTTACAGATTTTAACAGTTGTGTCCTCTTTTCGCAGAGATGGGGGAGCTCTAATCAACGTGATTTGGGCCCACTTTTGGGATATGTGTGCTTTGCTTAAATACTGTACTTGCCTTCATCAGCTCCAGCATGTGACACGGACATTCTTCAAGGCAGGGTTAAAAACATCTGCAGCCTAGAAATCAGCAGAGCTCCCCAGGGAGGGTGTTAAATCCAGAGTGTGCTGATCTGTTTCCTGTCTTTGTTATGATTTCTTCACTGTAACTGAATATCCTTCGGCGCTGCAGTGCCTGGGTACTCAGTGCAGCTGTGTCAGCAGGCCGAGGACTGTTAGCTTAGGGGGCTCCGTTCCCACTTACGCAGCTCGCGTCCGTAATCCCAGTCAAGCCTATTCATTCACAGGGTAAGCTGCGCCTTGACTGCAGATCTGCAGGCCTCCCTGTGCAGCCATGCTGTTACATGTAATCTAATTAAGATTAATTAAGAGGAAGAGCAGTTACCTAGCTGCACTGATCCTTGCCAAGAGAAAACCCGCGGGAATGTGAACAAACCACCATCCTAACAAAATGCCATGAAAATGCTGCAGAAAAGCAGTAAAATACTGTATTTAAGCTGAGAAGTGGGAGGGCTGAGCACTTCCCCATGAGAGAGAGTATGGGCTCAGGGTCATCAGGTATAGGGGCATGCCTGCCTAGCTCTTCCTTTCTGCGTAGAGCTCTGATCTTGCCAAACAGCCTTTGCTCCTCATGAACAATCTCTCCAGAGTCAAAATAGCGAGCAGCCAAGGGGCTGCCACTGCTCGCGGTCCACAGCGCAGTCAGCGGGCTGCTCTTTGTTGGAGAAGAAAATACGCCTTCTGGAAATCTTACGGGTTACATCGTTTATTCTCAAAACACAACATCAGCTGCCAGTGGGTTTCCAGTAAGCTGCAAGAGCATTTAACCCAAATGGGTTTGTGACCTTCCTAAGCGGAGGTGTGGGAAGGCTCTGGTGAAGTGTGGGGAACAGATCGTCGGTAACGCAGAAGTCATCCTGCTGTTCCGACACTGGAGGCAGAGCCTGGCCAGCTGAGTATTTCTCCAGAGGATGTTTCTGGGCAGCCTTTCCCTCCTTGTGTAAAGCGTCTCATCTGTGTGGGCCTGGTTTATGAGCGCAAGTTGCTCGCAGCACATGATTGGCCCTAACTCCCCAGTGCTTTCTGGCACTCTTAAACCAGCGAGGGGTTTGTGTTTTGTGTGAAGGTTGTGGAACTAGAGACAGCATAACGCCAAGAACTATTTTCGGTCTTCATTGAGAAGTCAGACTGGGCATAGCTACAATGGGCCTGTTGGGTTTTCATGCTGTCGTGCCTACCTCTGTGAGACAGGACGAAGGTGGAAGTCAAATGTTTTTCTCCATTCTTTGCCCAAGTTCAATTCAGAAAAGTAGTAAAATGCTCCATAGAAGGTACTGCAAGACCCTCTTAAACCAGCCAGCCTCCCGCCACCGGCTTTGTCCTACCACCTGAGGGCTGACATGTGGTCTGATTTCATACCCTGCCTGGGTTGTGCCTGATACACTTAAGTATTGTGTCAGTTAAAGTATGCTGTGCTGGGCACTATTTACAATAGCAAAGACTTGGAACCAACCCAAATGCCCATTAATGGGCAAAGAAAATGTGATGCATATACACCATGGAATACTATGCAGCCATAAAAAAGAATGAGATCATGTCTTTGCCGGGACATGGATGGAGCTGGAATCCATCATTCTCAGCAAACTAACACAGGAACAGAAAACCAAACACTGCATGTTCTCACTTATAAGTGGGAGTTGAACAATGAGAACACATGGACACAGGGAGGGGAACATCACATACCGGGGCCTGTTGGGGGGTGTGGAGCAAGGGGAGGGAGAGCATTAGGACAAATACCTAATGCATGCAGGGCCTAAAACCTAGATGACGGGTTGATGGGTACAGTAAACCACCATGGCACATGTATACCTGTGTAACAAACCTGCACATTCTGCATATGTATCCTGGAACTTAAAATACTGGCGAACACAGTGAAACCCTGTCTCTGCTAAAAAATACAAAAAATTAGCCGGGCGTGTTGGCACGTGCCTGTGGTCCCAGCTACTCGGGAGGCTGAGGCAGGAGAATGGCACGAACCTGGGAGGTGGAGCTTGCAGTGAGCCGAGATCACACCACTGCACTCCAGCCTGGGTGACAGAGTGAGACTCTGTCTCAAAAAAAAAAAAAAAAAAAAAAAAAGAAAGTAAAATAAAACAAAAATAAAGTATGCTGTGCTGTGTTTACCACATTGTAACATCACAGTGCCTTTCATTTCTATTTATCTCCCAGTGTAACTTTCCACTTTTGCAGCCACAGAATGGGATACAGTGATCTTCAGCCTTGTTTCTCTCCAGCCTTCTTGAAGGATGCTCTGGGTTTGTGCTAATAAAGGTGGCCGTACTGGTGAGGGGATGGGGATGTTTGTGGCAGGAGTAAAATCAGAAGCATCTGTGATTATCAAGTATGATTTTGTCAACATGTGTCTTTCATCTCTTTGAAAATAAAACTCAAAATTCTGAGTATAGGAAGCCCTTTCTAGCCAGTCCAAATGGCTCAACATTTATTTGTTCAGCTATTTATTGAGTATCTGTCATAGGCCAGACTCTGTTTTAGGCTCTGGGAATAGTTGTAGAATGAGACAGAAAAGACCTGACCTCATGGAAGATGGGAAGACAGGTAACAAACTAACTGAAAACCGTCATTCAAATAGTGATAAATGCTATGGAGAGGATGAGGACTAGGGAGCAATAGAGAGGAGTGGCTATTTTATTTTATTTTTTGGAGACGGAGTCTCACTTTTATCTCCCAGGCTGGAGTGCAATGGCGTGATCTTGGCTCACTGCAACCTCCACCACCCGGGTTCAAGTGATTCTCCTGCCTCAGCCTCCCAAGTAGTGGGGGTTACAGGTGCCCGCCACCACGCCCAGCTACTTTTTGTATTTTTAGTAGAGTTGGGGTTTTGCCATGTTAGCCAGGCTGGTCTTGAACTTCTGACCTCAGGAGATTCACCTGCCTCAGACTCCCAAAGAGCTGGGATTACAGGTGTGAGCCACCGTGCCTGGCTGATGAGTGTCTATGTTAGATGGGGTGGTTAGAAAAGGCCTCTGGGAGGAGGTCATGTGGGAGCGGGGACAAGAACAGAGTGAGGGAGGCTGTGATTTGGGAAGTGCATCGTAGCCTCATGGTGTGTGGTAAGTGAAAAGTCCCTCAGGTGGAAACAGCATGGAGTGTTGTAGGAATAGAACTAAGCCAGATGTAGCTACAATAGAGTGGAGGGGAGATGGAGGAAATGACATCAAGAAATAGGAGGGCTAGAATATGTTAAGACCAGAGGGCCCATGGGGAGGGCTTTGGAGTCTATGGAAAGCCTTTGGAGGGCTCAACTAGAGAACAGGCATGTTTCATAACGTAACCCCCACTGACTGCTGAAGTGAAGAAGCAGGGAGATCTGTAGGAGGTTGTGCCTCCAGACTAAATGAGAGGTGATGGTGTCTTTGATTAGGACACTGGTCCTGGAGATGCTGAGAAGTGATAAGATTTGGGATGTATTTTAGAGGCAGAGCTGACCAGGCTTGCTGATGTGGCTATCAGGGAAAGAGTGAGATTAAGGGTGACTTTTAGGTGCTTGAGCTAAGCATCTTGCTGAACAGGGGTACATTTATTGAAGGGAGGAGCAGATTTTGAATTTTGTCTTAATTATGTCAAGTTTGCAATGCTTATTGTACATTCAGTGGAGTATAATTGCATGAGTCTGGAGCTGAGTCGAGAAGTTGTGGCTGCACATAAAAATTAGGAGTCTTCAGCATAGAGCCCAGGGTCTGGATGAGACCACAGAAGAAGAGAGTGTAGACAGGGAAGGTGAGGGCTGAGGACTGAGCCCTGGGGCATTATTTAAGTTGAGAAGAGGAGGGAGAACTTAGCATTTAGCACTGACAAATCTAAATCCTGTATATCTAGTTCCTTCACTCCCAACCACACAGCTCTGTGTTCTATCTCCATCTCTGTCTCTGCCTCTCTCTTTCTCTGCATGTGGGTACCAGAGGTGGGGGGAGGTGGTGGTCAGGGGAAACTGGCTGATAATTTTTCTCTTCCTACTCCTTCCTCATCCTTCTCATTTTCCACTTTCTCTTCTTTCTTCCTTCTCCCTCCTCCTTTCTTTCTTAATTCTTAAATTCTAGAAATCCCCAACCTGGCCAGGAGTGCCTCCTATCCTTGTGTCTTCTAGCACGTTCCTGTCTTTAGTGATCTCCAAAACAAGCCAGTGACACTGATCATACGATGCTAATTTAGAATTCTTGCTTGCTAAATTCACTGACACATCTTAGGAGGGGAAGTTGGACTGGGGTGGAGAAAGAAACAAAATAAACCACCAAACCCCAGAGACCTCTCTTTGTTGTTTAGAAGTTCTCCTGTGTATCAGAAGATGGACTTGGCAGTGTGTAATAAAAGATGACTCTGGTTTCCTGCTGGTTTTTAGGATGATGTCTTTTGGTTACATTCTTTCAACTTGTAAAATATTAGCTTCCAGTTCCCATGGGGGAGGACCCCTGCTTGGTGCTATTCAGTGGGACAGAATCACGGCATTCTTTCCCACCTCCTCAGCTGCCCTCTGCTCCACTTGGAAGCACCTGTGGCCAAAGCTCATAGGCACTTATGTGGCAGGAAGAACAGATGTGAAGTTCAGTGGAAAAGAAATACAACACAAGTTGGCAGAACACAGTAACTTAAAAAATAAATCTGAAAGTCAGTCCTGGAGAGCCCATCTTTGGGTCCTGGTGTGATTGGAAGTATTTTGGTTTTGTTGGGGTAATAGCAGCTGATCTTTTGTCCTCCCACAGAATCCTGCCAGAGCCAACACTTGGAAGCACACAGCTAATAAGAAGATTTCTTCCAAGGTTCTTAACCAAATGCTCTTTGATGGTGGTGGTTGTGAGGAGGAGGAAGATGCTTCTGCTGAAGAGGGGGTTCCTAGAAGCAGCAACCAAAGCCCTTGAAAGAATCTACAGCCATCATTATATAGCCACCATTTAGTGAGAGCTTACCATATGCCAGGCACTGTGCTCTACTCCCTGTTTCATTTCAATTAATTCTTATTATGACTCTATAAGGAAAGTATCCCATTTTATTGATGAGAAAGCTGAGGCTTAAGGAGGTTGTATAAATTGCCCAAAGTTATAGGCCAGTAGATGGTATAAGTTTGAAACCACATTTGCTTTCAGAACCCAAGCTCTTAATCTAAATCATATATTGAGTACAAGGTGTACAATTCAAGTTTTTTTCCAACACTGTATGTGAGTAATCATTGATGCCAGTGAAATTTGTTCTTTCAACAATATGTATTCTGCTTAACACTAGATCACGCATAGTTAGACATTTAAAGATATGTGACACTATTCTTTTTCTCGAGCAAGTTACCATCTAGGTATGAGAAAAGGCTTCATCTTTAAAAAATAGAGAAGAGTTTAAGGCTGTATGTGATGAAGTGCCACAAAGGTCTCTGAAATGCCTTCCAGGCCTTCTCCCCATTGTTTTGGATATTATTAATAGCACTTGGCTCCTCTTTACTTATGTGAATTTGTGTGGGCAGCTTGATTTCCTCCTCCTGGAAATGGGCTTTTCTTTTTTACCACATGGCCAGGCTGCAAATTTTCCAAACTTTTACACTCTGCTTCCCTTTTAAATATAAGTTCCAATTTCAGGTCATTTCTTTTCTTTCTCTCGCTCTCTCTCTTTTTTTTTTTTTTTTTTTTTTTGAGGCAGAGTCTCACTCTTTCATCCAGGTTGGAGTGCAGTGGCGTGATCTCAGCTCACTGCAACCTCCGCCTCCCAGGTTCCAGCAATTCTCCTGCCTCAGCCTCCTGAGTATCTGGGACTACAGGCACGCGCCATCACACCCGACTAATTTTTGTGTTTTTTAGTAGAGACGGGATTTCACCATATTGGCCAGGCTGGTCTCAAACTCCTGACCTCGTGATCCACCCACCTCAGCCTCTCAAAGTGCTGGGATTGCAGGTGTGAGCCACTGCACCCAGCCTCGGGTCATTTCTTTGCTCATGCATATGAATATAGGTTGTTCGAAGCAGCCAGGTCACATCATGAATGCTTTGCTGCTTTGAAGTTTCTTCCACCAGATACCCCAAATTTTCCAAACCTTTACGCTCCGCTTCCCTTTTAAATATAAACTCTAATTTCAGATCATTTGGGTGGAAATGTCCAGCAGTCAATAAGATGTGAATCTGAAGTCCACAGTAGGGGAAATGGTCAGAACATATGTGAGAGTGAAAACCATGAGAATGGATGTGATCACTGACAGGGAGCAGGCAGAAGACAGGAGCAGGAGTCAAGGACAGAGCCCTGGGGCGTGCCTACTTGAAAGAAGTGTATGGAGGTGTGTGTTCATTCATATGCTCATGCATATGAACACAGGCTGTTAGAAGCAACCAAGCCACATCTTGAATGCTTTGCTGCTTAGTAGTTGCTTCCACCAGGTACCCTAAATCATCACTCTTAAGTTCAAAGTTCTACAGATCCCTAAAGCAGGGGCACAGTATGGCCAGACTCTTTGCTAAAGCATGGCAAAAGTGGCCTTTACTCCAGTTCCCAATAAATTTCTCTTTTCCATCTGAGACCTCCTCAGCCTGGCCTTCACTGTCCACATCACTATCAGCATTTTGGTCACAACGATTTAACAAGTCTATAGGAAGTTCCAAATTGTCCTTCATCTTGCTGTCTTCTTCTGAGTCCTCCACACTCCTCCAACCTCTGCCCATTACCCAGTTCCAAAGTCACTTTGATCTTTTCAAGTATCTTTGTAGCAATGCTTTACTTCTCAGTACCAATTTTCTGTATTAGTTCTTGCACTACTATAAAGAAATACCTGAGACTAGGTAATTTATAAAGAAAAGAGGTTTAATTGGCTCACATGCTGCAAGCTGTACAGGAAGCATAGCAGCTTCTTCTAAGGAGGCCTCAGGAAACTTAAAATCATGGTAAAAGGTGAAGGGGAAGCAGGCACATCTTACATGGCCAGAGCAGGAAGAAGGTGGGGGAGATGCCACACACTTGTAAACAACCAGATCTCAGATACAATGACACAGTGTATCACTCGTGATACAGTGCCAAGGGGAGCTGGTGCTAAACCATTCATGAGAACTCTTCCCTTATGATCCAATCACTCCTCAACACTGGGGATTACAAATCGACATGAGATTTGGTGGAGACACAGATCCCAAACCATATCAATGACCCAGTGAAATAGGCTGAAAAGACATTTTCCGAGAGCTAGAAGGAGAACCAAAAGAGTGTGGTGTCATGGAAGCCAAGAGAGTTTTAACAAAGAAAGTCCTTGTGTTTTCATCAGTAATTTTGTTCTGTATCAGTGTTTTCCCTTTATGTAACATAAATGGCCACTAATGCAAGTGAAGGCAATCTATGCCTAATTTCTTCATTAAATGTTCTACTAATAAATGATTTACTGACAAAATGAAATTACGTAACTGAAAAGGTTTAAAAATGATAAATATCCCAGTGGAAGCTATTTTTTAGTAATGTTATTACTGTCAGTAACAACATTATTTTCAAAATGTTATGTAATTTTTGAGAATACACTTAAAAAAAAAAAACAGACCATTTCCTGGCTAGAGCTACACCAGAGGTTTTGTTTTTTTTTAAATTATACTTTAAGTTCTAGGGTACATGTGCACAACCTGCAGGTTTGTTACATCTGTATACATGTGCCATGTTGGTGTGCTGCACCCATTAACTTGTCATTTACATTAGGTATATCTCCTAATGCTATCCCTCCCCCCTCCTCCCACCCCACAACAGGCCCCAGTGTGTGATGTTCCCCACCCTGTGTCCAAGTGTTCTCATTGTTCAATTCCCACTTACAAGTGAGAGCGTGCGGGAGCTACGCCAGGGTTAGTATCAAGGTACTGCCAGCCGCTCTGCAGCAGAAACGGGAAGCTGGGTCTGAGCAGGAGAGCACAAGTGTTTTGATAAAGTGGCTCAGACATTTTCATCTTGAGATCTGTCTGTGTGCCACAGGTATTCCAAGAGTAACGTAGCATCCTGCTTTTCTTACAAGAATGTAGGTTGCATTAATTTGAGTCCTCTAAACAGTAGTCCCCAACCTTTTGGCACCAGAGACTGGTTTCATGTGGAAGACAGTTTTTCCATGGATGGTGGCAGGCGGGGGTTGATTTCATTAGGCATTAGAGTCTCATAAGGAGTGTGCAGCGTGAGTTCCTCACATGTGCAGTTCACAACAGGACTTGTACTCCTGTGATAATCCAATGCTGCCGCTGATCTGACAGGAGATGGAGCTCAGGCGATGATGCTTGCTTGCCTGCCTCTCACCTTCTTATGTGTGGCCCAGTTCCTAACAGGTTGTGTACAGGTCTGCGGCACACGGGTTAGGGACCACTGCTCTAGAAAGCAGAAGCCAAGACAGAAGTATGAGAGGTTTGGTGGTGGAAACACCTGTGGACAATACTGGGATGAGACTGCCCGAATAACCAGGTCGAGCCTTCACATGATGACACAGGTCCAACACCTTTTAAAAGAGAGGAGGTAAAAAGGAGAGTTGGATATGAAGAATCTCAGACTGCAGCACAGCTCTGCGAAAGTCTCAGCCACGTACATGGGTGCCCGGGAGCAGAGATTACCTGTTAGAAGGACCCCATGAGGGGCAGAAGTGACCTGGCTCTCGTGTCCCTGCCATGCTCCATCATTGGCTGTGAGCAGACCCCGCCCGGACTGTGTGGCCTCGGCAGGAATCACGTGGCAGATTGAGAGGGGCAGTGCTGGAGGCTGTCAGCTGGCTAGGTGTCCCTTACTGCCGAATAGCTTACTGAGGGCGTACCTCCGTGGCCGCCTAGTGAGTCCCTTTCTCTAAAAGCGGTTCAGTATGGGAGTCCCTGGGAGAGAGTTTGCTGCCGAAGCTTCATTACGGTGACCCATAAAGCAACTGACAGCTTTGCAGAGTTTGTTTCCATTGTGTTGCAGTCCTCTTCAAAACAAGTTTTGGCACTTTCAATGCCAACTAGAGTGTAAACTATAGTTTAGAGTGACTAGTTTATAGTGTAAACAACAGTAAGTGGAGCAGATTTCCTCTCAACTTAGCCTCAAAGATAACCTCTCACACTAGAGTTGTTTTTTTACCTAATACTTTTTTTTTTCTGGTTACTGAAATCATACACACTTACTATAACAATCTATAGAAATGTGTAACTTAGAGAATTAAAGTCTTCTATAACACTCTATCCCAAAATATAATCATTGTTTTAAAAAGGTATGTATTCTACCTTAAAGTCGACTTTTATTATTATATTTTACTGTAACATTCTAATTATAATATTTTAAAATCATTTTTAGGTTTCAGTATGATTTCAATGAAAGATGAATTCTAGCAAACAATATTTATTCTCCTTTCCCCCTCTGGGTGTCATTTCTTTGGGAATAGAAAAATGACCTTGTTTTGTGTATCTAGCCAACAATTCTTTTTAATATTTGTGAATATACCAAATGTACAATATTCCTTCAACTGAAATAACTTTTTAAAAGAAGCAGAATTTATTCCTCCATGTGCTATAACAAAAGATACTGCTTTATTTTCATGAGGTTTGGGTACAGTATAGTAAATTTAAAAATCTTTTGAACTCATTAAAATGGTCTTTGTACCTATATAATAGAAAAGGATCTGTTAAAAAAAATTCTTGCCACAAATTCCTTTTGATCATTTTCATTTACTTAATTGCTCTAATTTATGCTTATTTTTGTCCACTGACAACCTAATTAACCTCACAGACTTCTCATTTTATTCAAAGTCCAGCAGCAGTTGGTTCTTTTGAATACTACCCTCCTTTGGACTCCACAGGAATTTGGACAATAATTGTGATGGGTTTGGCAGGGGCGTGGGGGTTGGGTTGCTCATATATTATGAAAAGCCTTAGTAGAGAAAAATTACATTTCAAGTTAATTTGTTTTTACATAACAGAGTCTGAGCCTAAGCTTTCCTTCACCACATACCCATTGAGGGTTTTAGGAAGTCAACATGTTTACACTGTATCTTAAGTCAAGGGTCCTGTTTTTATACTGAGTTTGCCAAACCAAGTTCTACTACAGTGGTGTTCTGCCAGCACAAAGATTACAGGATCAGACCTTAGTGAACGCTCGTTTGCCAGAGTCATGTTTTATCTATTCAACCCCAACCGCCCTGATTCATTTTGGAAAGTCTACTCTGTTTATCCCACGATGATGACAAAGTGGTTAAAAAAGAAGATTACTACAAAAAGTGATATTTTCAAGAGAGACACAAAGGCACTGATACAGACAGGCTTCAGAGAAAGACAAGCTTTGTGGCACCACTTGGGTATTTGAAAGCAGCACAATTATTGTTTGTCAGTCACAGGAGTACAACATTTTCCCATTGAACTTTTTGGATACATATTTTCACACACACTGTTCCCAAAAGTCAGATTCTCTCCTCCATCCCACCCCCTCCAACCCAAATTACAATTTACTTTGACTGCTGGCTGTTTTTGAAAAGAATTCTGAAAGTGATTGACCGTTACCAAAGATGAAGGTTGTAGTTTTTCTTCTGATATGATTATATTATTGATACATTCTTGCTATAGGGGACGAAAAGTGTTCAATAACTTTATGCTTAGTAAAATGAGAGAGGACAGAACTTGCAATTTAATGGTTTTACCTTTATGTTTGCTACGTATTAGCAAAATATCCAAGCTTTGGAAACTGTGTTTCCTTGTAATATTGTCAAGTATATGTGGAGAGGTGAATTTCACAAAAGGAGAAACTGGTCCCACTTTTTACAGTGGCTCATAAAGAGCAATGTACTAGATTCTCAGCACACGCAGGTTATGGATTGCTGTTTTTCCTGGAGTGCCTGTATGGTGGATCTGTTTCACTTGGTCTGGCAAAGGAATCAGATTCTATTTGCAAAGCCAGACTGGGTGGCCTCTGCTCAGCACGCCAGGCAAGAGCTGTGGGTTAATTTCCAGAAGTGGCAGGCTGCTCCCGTTTCCCTCCACCTCCTTGAGAAACAGAGGAAGTTCATGCTGCCCCAGGGGAAGTTGAAGGGATGTCCGATGGCCTCTGATTAAGTCACATCCTGCTCAAGAAGCACGATCTCTTCCAATGTAGGAAGGTGCCACTGACACAGTATCTCTTAGATGGCATAATCATAGATGACCCTGAATTATGTATAGAAAAGGGGCTTTACTGGAAGATACTATTTTTGTTGGTTAACAAAGGGCTGTAAGCCAAGTAAAGCCTGAATGTATGTGTCATCTGCATAGTGTGAAGAGGCTTTCATAGGGAGAGATTCCAAATGTGACTATCTGACCTAAAGGCCATGTAATTCCCATGGTGAAGTCCCTCCCTCCAAGCACAGGAGCCAGAGGAGCCCTTAAACAGTCGTCCTCTTGGACGTGGAAAGATAAACAATATAAATAATCAAGAATAACTGTTCAGGTGGTACTGAGCACTCTAGGTAAACTGTTAGGAATTGAACATAGTTAATTTTTTCAAAAGCCTATTGATGTGTTTGTGTGCCTCAGGACCTTTAAATTCTGAAGATAAATGGAGAGAATGATTCAGGATGATTTAGGGAGAAGGCAGATGGAAAATGGGAATGAAATACATGCCTTTTTGTTTGTTTTTAGGGGTGCTCAGTCATAAACATGAAAGGCTGAGAAAATGCTGCATTGTGCAGTAAGATCAACTGGACGTGTTTTAATAAGACAATAATTTGCAATTAGTAAACCATTTTATACAAATAGTGCTAAAACTTTGGAAGGTCCTCAATCTTCTGGGCTCAAGCAATCTTCCCACCTCAGCCTCCCAAGTAACTGGGACCACAGGTGTGTGCTACCATGCCTGGCTACTTAAAACAATTTTTTTTTTTTTTTTTTTTTTTTACAGAGATAGGGTCTTGCTCTGTTGCCCAGGCTGGTCTTGAACTCCTGGGCTCAAGTAATCCTCCTGCTTCTGCCTCCCAAAGTGCTGGGATTACAGATGTGAGACACTGCACTTGGCCCAAAAATGATTTTTATAGTAAAAATATAAATATCATAACAATCTGGCAGTTCCTCAGAATTGAATATGAAGTTTTCATATGACCCAGCAGTTTCACTCTTAGGGGTGTGTGTGTGTGTATGTATACATATATGTGCACACACACATATATACACCAAGGAGAAATTAACACATACCCACATAAACACTTGTACATGAACGTTCATAACAGCATTATTCATAACAGTGAAAAAGCGAAAGCCACCCAAATGTCTACCAACCGGTAAATAATAAATAAATAAAATGCAGAATATACATACAGTGGAGTATTAGTCATAAAAAAGGCAGTATTGGTACATGCTGCAACATGGGTGAACCTTAAAACTCTTATGCTGAGTGAAGCCAGGCACAAAAGGCCACATATTATAATTCTATTTATGTGAAGTGTTCAGAACAAGCAAATCTATAGGGACAAAAAGTAGATTAGGCTGAGTGCAGTGGCTCACGCCTGTAATCTCTACACTTTGGGAAGCTGAGGCAGGCAGATCACTTGAGCTCAGGAGTTTGAGACCAGCCTGGGCAACATGGTGAAACCCCATCTCTACAAAAAGTAAAAAATTAGCTGGGTGTGGTTGTGCACACCTGTAATCCCAGCCACTCAGGAGGCTGAGGCAAAGGAATCACTTGAGCCCGGGAGGCGAAGGGCAGCAGTGAGCCAAGATTGCACCGCTGCAATCCAGCCTGGGTGACAAGAGTAAAACCCTGTCTCAAAAAAAAAAAAAAAAAAAATGTAGATTAGTGGTTTTCTGGGGGCTGGCAAAGGTATGGGATTTATTTTTGGTGTGACGAAAATATTATAAAATTGGTTATAGTGTTGGATGCACAACTCTTTGAATATACTAAAAACCATAGAATTGTATACTTTAGATGGGCACATTGTACGACGTGGGGGTTATATCTCAATAAACTGTTGTGTTTAAAAATATAACAGATAACTGTCAGGTCTGCCCCATCAGAATTTCATAATTTGGCATAATCGGGGCTCAAACAAATGAGGTCTTGTGTTGCAAATATAGGCAACATCTGGAAGTTACCAGGAGCAAAGTTGAGAAATGGTAGCTGTAACCTAGGAGAGATGGGTAATGATTTTTCCAGGATGCTCTGAAATCCGCACTAAATGGAATCTGCTGGTGCATACTTGATGCCACATTGAAAGAACAGTTGCATGTTATTGCACTCTCTGGCACACATTTCAGTGAGTTCTCCGTATGAAAATTACTGCCCTGGTCAGATTTGATTACTTTATTATATGTTCACCCCAGAGTGCCAAACTTCATGCGGGGAAACCATTTTCAACAGGAAGAAATGAACTGTGACTATCCTAAGAAGAGGGCGACAAGTCATACTTGACCTTCATTTAAAAATAATACGTAAGGAAAAATATCTTAATAAATAGAAATAGCTTAAGCTGACAAACATAAAACATAAAAAACCAAGCATATAGTACTTTCCTAGATCTGGAAAAGCACTGCACACTCAGTCATGTATACCCTTCAGAACTGCAGTTACTGTGGGCTTGAGACCCCGCAGGCTGATTGGAGGCTATTGTTTCTGACCACTTAAATTGCTTGCCTTAAGACAATATGGAAATATCACATGTTGATCCCATTTGTTTGCAGATATATCTTTTTTAAAATAAAAGTTGTTTTCACATTGGACATCATTTTCTTGTTTTCGTGCCTATATTTTAACCTATTTTAACCTTTTCTCTCCCTTCTCTACCTCACCCCCACCTCCAAAAAATTAAACTATTGCTCCATAAACAAAGCTGAGAGTGTGAGGATAGGAAGCCACTTCTGAGGATATCATTTCAAAATTATATTAATGTCATGAAAACTGCTTCTTTTATTTTACACTGAAATGTGAATATGGGCTTATATTTTCTATTGGCGTGGTTATTCTCGGTACTGATGGTGTAGAATTTTTAGGTTTAACTTCAATTATGTATTGTTTTTACCTGCCACAGCATTTTCACTGGATCAGCCCCCAGATATAGATTCTAGACTCTATCCCAGTGATCTCCAAAGTATGGTATAAACATAAAATAAACAAAAATAAACATTTGTTTATTTTCTATCTGAAAGAGAGACAGTTAATTTATAATACTATTGAATATATCCATCATTGTAGTGTATGTATATAATTTATAAATAAATATGTGCATACTGAAGGATGCCTGCTCATACTTGTTTGTGATGAGGTTGTTTCATGAAAAAGTTTGGAGATCCCTTGTGTTAGCCCATTCTTGCATTGCTATAAAGAAATACCCGAGGCTGGGTAATTTATAAATAAAAGAGGTTTAATTGGCTCACAGTTGTACCAGCTGTACAAGAAGCATGGTACTGACATCACTCAGCTTCTGGGGAGGCCTCAGGGAGCTTTTACAATCATGGCTGAAGGTGAAGGGAGAGCAGGCACGTCACATGGTGAAAGCAGGAGCAAGAGAGAGAGTGGGGAAGAGACTCCACACACTTTTAAATGACCAGATCTCATGAGAACTCACTCTCAAGAAGACCAAGAAGAACACACTACCAAGAAGATCAATGACACCAAGTCATTCAGGGATCCACCTCCATGATCCAGACACCTCCTACCAGGCCCCCCCTCCACTACTGGGAACTACATTTCAACATGAGATTTGGTTGGGGACAAATATCCCAACTGTGTCAGCACTCTCGTTTATTCTTTGCTTTCTCCTTCCCGTGGTAACAGAACCCTTCTCCTTAGGCTCCAGCCACATGGTAGATTTCCTCTGATTCTCGCTCCCCTTACCCTACACCATTAGACGGAGGGGATGCAGGCACATATCTACAGCCAAGAGTACCTTAAAGTTCATGAACAAACACACGTTCTCACGAAAACCTGAACAGACAGCCACACTTCCAGAGCCAACTATTTTTAACCACCATTTAAATAGAAGGCCCAAGAGGATATTTAAACAAAAAGTTAAAGTGGTTTCACTTTACTAACCAAAAGACATGAAAGTGAGATACAAGATAATTGAGTTTCCTTCAGATTTGACCTTTAGTTTCTTTCAGCCATGAGAAAATGGATGTATCAATTTTTCCAGATTTGGAGATTTTGAACAATAACTCCAATCTGAAAATACCAAAAGTCAGCTAAATATCCCTCAAGTACATACTATATTTTAGATGCTGTGGGGAAATCAGAAAAGTATGTGTTTTTAAGAGCTTACAGAGCAATTGGAAAGAGAATATATACATACAGAATATGTATTTTTCGTATACTGTGTAATTCCATATTAACTAATACATGTATAGAAAACTAATGAAAAGTTAGGATTCTATATCAGACAGTCTTGACACATTAGTGAAAAGAGATGACTCCTGCTAGCAGGTGGCTGGACCAGATGAACACTGCAGCGACTTGCAGCTTTTATTTTATTTATTTTTATTTATTTATTTATTTTGAGATGCAGTCTCGCTCTGTCACCCAGCTGGAGTGCAGTGGCGTGATCTCGGCTCACTGTGAGCTTCGCCTCCCTGGTTCATGCCATTCTCCCGCCTCAGCCTCCTGAGTAGCTGAGACTACAGGCGCCCGCCACCTCGCCTGGCTAATTTTTTGTATTTTTAATAGAGACGGGGTTTCACCATGTTAGCAGGATGGTCTCGATCTCCTAACCTTGTGATCCGCCTGCCTTGGCCTCCCAAAGTGCTGGGATTACAGGCGTGAGCCATCGCGCCCGACCAACTTGCAACTTTTAGACAGATGCCTGTAGGATTGTGCAGAAGAGCTGGTAAAAAGGTTCTATGAGTTTGGAGAAAGAAGGGGTCTCCCCGGGCTGGAATGCTGAGAGTTTCACAGGCAAGGGAAACTTGAACTCCCATAGGAGCAGCAATATGTGTAGAGAGCAGAGGGCAGAAATACACAGAACTCAACAGCTGAACCTTCCTTACTGAGGGGGCTAAGGCCGAGCGTGGTGCTAAGCATCCGTGTGGGTTTTCTCACTTGGGCCTCCCAACGGCTCCGTCAGGCCAGGCTTTGTTGTTTACCCAAGGTCATGGCAGTCAAGTCCCAGAGGCAGCCTCAGGAGAGAAATCAGGGCTGAGGAGAAAGATTCAGATGCCCTCTACATAGACATCACAATCAAACTTGAATTTATAATCCATCTCTGAAGGAAATATTGTGGGGATGGAAAATCGGAGAGCCACAGTAGCCTGCATTTCACACCTCTGTAACTTCCTCTTTTCTCTCTGTGTCATTTTCTGACTCTTACTCCTCAAACATTCCCAGCGTTAAGGAATACAACATCGGATACAGGCTCAGGAATCCTGCCCATTACCCTTCTCAGTCTCCAGTGACAGTCCTCAGAAGCTGTGTGTGTGTGTGTGGAGAGAGAGAGAGAATGAAAGAGAGACAGACAGGGTCTCACTCTGTCACCGAGGCCGGAGTGTAGCAGCATGATCACGGCTCACTGCAGCCTCAAACTCCCAGGCTAAGGTGATTTTCCCACCTCAGTCTCCCAAGTAGCTGGGATTGCAGGCACGTGCCACCACACCTGGCTAATTTTTTGTATTTTTTTGTAGAGATAGGGTTTTGCCATGTAGCCCAGGCTGGCCTCAAACTCCTGAGCTCAAGCAATCTGCCCGTTTTGGCCTCCCAAAGAGCTGGGATTACAGGCGTGAATCCACACCGTGCCAGGTCAGTTTCCTGTTGAATTGTGAACAGCTACAGCTATATAAAGAAAAACATTGTTAGTATTTGTCCTAATGTGAATTTTTATTGGGGCATATTCACTGGTAAAAGGAAAATATGAGCATGAGGTAGAATAGACACCATTGTTGTACAAGCATACGGACAGTGCCCTCGTCTGATCCATGGCCGTGAATGCCCCAATCTGGGGTCTGTACGCCGCACAGGTCAAGGCTGTGTCTGTGTTGCTCACCGTTATATATTCAGCATTGTGTAGGGTCATGAACAGTTTCAAAGAACACTGAATGATTAGGAGTTTTCTCAAAGTGTTTCTCGAAGTGTGTTCCTAGAACATAGTTTCCAAAGATGGTCCTTGTAAAAGCGTCCCTTGATCACATAAACTGCAGAGCGTAGTTTTCTGTGGAGATGTACAGTCTGCATAGCACTTTAAAATGAAGTCCCACTGTAGGGAGCCTATTTATATCTCAGTGTAACATGACATTTCCCCAAATCATCTGTTATTGTGAGTAGTTGAAACTTTCCAAAACTCAGGTATCCTATAGGTGTGATGCAGCTGACAAAATCTATGTATGTAACTCGAATGTTGGAAGAATCCAATGCATTAACATATGTGAAAATGCTTTTAAGTATAACTCTGTACAAATGTAAGGTATTAGTACTATTTCCTAATTGCAATTGGCCCTCTGAATCAGTGGACGAGGAACCCATGGATACAGAGGACTGATAAGGGACTTGAGCATCTGTGGACTTTGGCATCCCAGGGCGTCCTGGAATCCATACTGCACAGATACTGAGGGATGTCTCTATTGTTGCTGTATGTGCTATTCTCCAAACTCCTGAATTTTTTCAGCTTTGTTGAGGTATAGTTCACAAATGAAACTGTACATATTACAATGTGATGATTTATGTATGCAATGTGAAATGGTTACCATCCCTTCACATAGTTACTGTGTATGTGTGTATGTATGTGTGTGTGTGTGTGTGTGTGTTGAGAACATTTAGGACCTACTTCTTTAGCAAATTTCAAGTGTATACTATAGTATTATTAGCTACAGTCACCATGCTAGACATTATTAGATCCTCCGAACTTATTCATCTTATCTCTGAAAGTTTGTACACTTTGACCAGCATCTCCCCATTCCCCATCCCATCTCGCAACCGCCGTTCTACCTTCTGTTTGTGTGAGTTTTTTTTTTTTTTTTAAAGATTCCACATATGGCGATACCGTACAATATTCGTCTTCTCTGTCTGACTTACTTCACTTAGCATAATGCCCTCCAGTTTCATCCATGTTGTCACAAATAGGAGGATTTCCTTCTTTCTTATGGCCGAATAATATTCCTCTGTGTGTGTGTGTGTGTGTGTGTGCATTCATACACACAACATTTCATTTACCCATGAATCTGTCAATGGACATTTAGATTGTTTCTGTATCTTGGCTATTGTGAATAATGCTGCAATGAACATGGGAGTGCAGATACCTCTTTAGGATACTGATTTCGTTTCCTTTAGATATATACTCAGAAATGAAATTGCTGGATCATATGGTAGTTCTATTTTTACCTTTTTTTTGCAGTGCTTCATATTATTTTCCATAATGGCTGCACCAAATTGCATTTCCTCCAACAATGTATAAGGTTTTTCTTTTCTCCACATCCTTGACAACATTTATTATCTCCTGTCATTTTTATAACAGCCATTCTAACATGTGTGAGGTAACATTTCATTGTGGTTTTGCTTCCAAATAGATGAATTTTATGATATGTAAATTATATTTCAATAAAGATTATTTTAAAAATATGTTGGAAAAGTGCAAAAAAGAAAAAAAGAATCCCTGCTCCTTTGAGGTTTAGAAAATTTGGATTGTTGTGTGTGTGAGTTAGGGTATAATTCCCTCTGTGTGTGTTCCAGGTTTCTCTCTCTTGCTGGCCTAAATACCTCTTTGCATTCATTTGTTCATTGGTTTATTCTTTCATTCATCTGACAAGGACTGAGCGCCAAAGACTGTATGCCATTTTGGTTGGTACAGGCACGTGGACAGTGACTCTGCATAAAGCAAAGACTATTTTAAGGAGTTCATGGTTTTAAGAAAAGGCAGACCTGGAAACAAATCACTATAAAACAGTGAAGAATATACCATTGTGATAGTTTGAACAAGGAACAATGGGATGAAGTTGATTTCTCAGAGCAAGGAAACTTGCCTCATCTACCTGGGAAGATCTTGCCTCATCTTCTATTTTTAGAGGAAGGCAGAGAGAGAAGTTTGAATGGGATCTGGAAAGTTTCCCAGGTAGATGAGGAATGTTAAAGGCAGCCACTTCCGCTCCAAAAACATTATTTCTGCTTCCTTTATTTATTATTCCTTCTTTATAGTTGCCCCTTTAACTCCTCACCATCATGGCCTCATCCCCTAACTTTAGCTCTGGTCTTCTTTCTTCTGTAGCTTTTGAGCATTTGTAAATGTCCAGGGTAACTGGGACTTTCCAAAATGAGTTTTTTGTTTGTTTGTTTGAGACAAGGTCTTATTCTGTCGCCCAGGCTGGAGTGCAGTGGTGTGATCACAGCTCACTGCAGCCTTGACCTCAAGTGATCCTCCCTTCTCATCTTCCCAAGTAGCTGGGACTACAGGCATGTGCCACTACACCTGCATAACTTTTTAATTTTTTGTAGCGATGGGTCCCACTGCGTTGTCCGGGCTGGTCTCGAACTCCTGGCCTCAAGTGATCTCTTGCCTTGGCCTCCCAAAGTACCAGGATTACAGGTGTGAACCACAGCACCCAGCTAGAATGAGGATTTTTGATCTTCCATTGTATCTCTAATATGGCTTCTTTTTTTATTAAGTGCAGCTAAACTTGACTTATAAATCTTTAAAGTATGGAAATTAAAATGACACATGCTCACTGCAGGTTTTAATGTGTTTGAAATTGAGAAATATGAAGAGTTGGCAGAAATATGGAGTATATTAAGATTGGGAATGAATTTTAGCTCCACGATATGGTTCTACTTTATATTTGAGGCTAAGCTATCAACTTCGAAGATAAGAGAAAAAGTGAATTATCCTTCTCTCAGGCTGGGTTGTAATAGCATGAGGTTTATGCTGGCACTTTGACTTTACAACATCTGAAATCACTCATGTCTACTTTTTTATATCCAATAGTATCTCTATGACCAAATTAATTCCTTTTTTACATTTTATTCAAGAATATGGCTTTTACATTACAACCTAGCACATATGTCATCTTACTCCTTTTATAATTTTTTATAGGTTAAACTCAAAATATATTCCGGAGTTCAGAGCTGAATTATATTTGACTGTATACACGTAACATATGTATGTAGCCTATAAATTTCTAAAGAGTCTATTTCTTCAGAACTATGTGTGCTTTGAGATGACAGGTCAAAGCTTTAAATCCTGTTTTCCCGAGTCTATTTTATTAGTTGTCAGAGAAATGTTAGGAATTTTTTTTACACAATTTTTAGCTCAGTTTGTTAAATGAACTAATAGATGCGAAAAAGCTTTGAAGAAAAGTGTCTGGCACCTGGGAGAGGCTCACTTAACGCAACCTATTGTCATTAATATTCCTTCTCCATAGACTTCATTTCACTCAAATATTGTCACGTGAAGTATCACCATCTGGGTTGACTCAAGCCACTTATCCAAATCAGAATAAAACTTTTTATCCCTGCAGTCATTTCCTGTCCTTTCTAATCGTACTTAGGAATATCCTAAAGAGACATAACTCAGCCAGCCATCAGCTGAGCAGATGACTACAAGTTCATCATCCTGTGTGTGCACATACCCCACCAGCTCAGCCAACACCGACCGACATTACAGCTATGATAGAAAGGAGACTATGGAAACAGACTTGAAAAAATTCCATTTTAAGTGGAGAGTCATGGGACAGGTCACAGTGGGCAGGGGAAAGAATTTTAGAGAAATGAAAATGCTGTGCAGGTGGTCACCCTGAAGCTAATTTAACTTGGGTCATCTATGATCTCTTCCAGCTATGAACATGTGCCTGGTGGCCCAGTGGCCCAGATATTCTTCCTTGGTCTTTATGTTGTATAGCCCATGAAATTAAAACAGGATTGGAGTTCTAGACCTTCACAGTCCTATCATCAGTATTCAGTGGAGCTATTTTCTGAAAATGTAGGGTCCAAGAGAGGCCTTGGTTTGGGCCAAGACAGCCTACTGTCCCCTGTAATTTTCCCCCAGTGACTTCTGCTTCCATCTCTCCACTGCCTCCTTCATACCAGTCTCCAATTTTATTCCGCTCAGAGAATGGCTTCTCACCTTAGAAGCTCCTAGCTCATGTAATTGTGTGTTATGAACTAGACATTTCTGAAAAACACAAGTATTGTGCTACTCATCGTTTTATGGCAAAATCAATTAATAAACAGATATTTTTTGAGCAGGTATTAAGTATTTCAATATTGCTAACTCTACCAGCCATGTGAGGGATACAAAGAAAATATAAAACCTGGACCTTGGCCTCATGAAACTTGGCAGCTGGTTGTAGAGGAAAGGAGAACACACAGAAGACCATTGGAGAGCAGCCCCTAACCCTTCCACCACTGCCGGGGAAAGCCATGTGCCCCCTTGCGATGTCTCCTTCTGCTTGTGACTTTTGGTTCAGGTGACTCCCAGATAGATTGGAAATAAGGCCTGCAAATCCTAATTAAATACAGAGGAGATCTGTGTAATATCTAGATCAAATCTACCTTTATAGCATAGAACTCCAAATTTAAATTCCAGAAAGCCACCCCCATTTTCCCCTTTTTTTTTTTTTCTCTTTGAGATGGAGTCTCGCTGTTGTCGCCTGGGCTGGAGTGCAATGGCATGATCTCGGCTCACTGCAACCTCCGCCTCCCAGGTTCCAGTAATTCTCCTGCCTCAGCCTCCTGACCAGCTGGGATTACATGCACCCGTCACCACACCCGGCTAATTTTTGTATTTTTATTAGAGACAGGGTTTCACCATGTTGGCCAGGCTGGCCTCAAATGCCAGAGCTCAAGTGATCCACCTACCTTGGCCTTCCAAAGTGTTGGGATTACAGGCGTGAACCACTGCACCTGGCCCTGCTTTGCCCTTTATTGCCTGCAAAATAAAAAGACCTCTTTCTCTAGCTAGTTCCCCGGCAGAGCAGAGCCTATGTGAGCAGAATTTTAATCACTAACTAGAGCTCTTTCACTTGACCAAGAAGCAAGAAGCAAAGAGTTGATGGCTAACTGGAGGTTACTTGTTTTGTAGCAATAATGTGGTTGACATACTGTGCCCATTAGTCACGGATTCTGACTTAAATTCTCTCCAGAGACAACTTCCATACACATGGAAGATGAAAGGGGAAAGGTGAACAGTTATTAAGAATATCTGACTGCCAGAAATGCCATCCGAGTCTTTTGCCATCCAAATTTCTGTTTTGTGTTATCAGAAACAAGTGTGTAAAGTTCCAGGAAATTCTTCAGGCTGACCCATCAATATAATAGTTATTATCGTTCAACACTTTTTGCATTTTGAAAACAAATGAACTTCAACTGATGTGTAGAAGGCTACTCAATATAATGTTAATATTAAGATTTGGAATATCCAAGATTTTTTAAAAGTAGGCAGAGTTCTGAATGCTTTGTCCACCTCTGGATATTCAGAAAAAGCCAGTGTATAAAAAGAGACTTCAAATGTGTATTAGCCAGATAGAGAGAGAGAGAGAGATTTGGATTTAACTTCTGATATGGTTTGGCTCTGTGTCCCCACCCAGATCTCATCTTGAGTTATAATCCCCATAATCCCCACATGTCAAGGGTGGGACCAGGTGGAGGTAATTGAGTCATGGGGGCGATTTCCCCATGCTGTTCTGGTGATAATGAGCGCATCTCACAAGATCTGATGGTTTTAGAAGCCTCTGGCATTTCCTCTGCTTGGACTCACTCCGTCCTGCCACCTGTGAAGAAGGTGCCTGCCTCTCCCTTGCCTTCTGCCATGATTGTAAGTTTCCTGAGGCCTCCCCAGCAATGTGGAACTGTGAGTCAATTAAACCTCTTTCCTTTGTAAATTACCCAGTCTTGGATATTTCTTCATAGCAGTGTGATGGACTAATACAACTGCCTATCCTTCTTCAAATTGGAAGTTCAAGTCAGTTACATTTTTGTGAATATTAATAATATGCAAGAGAGTGTGCTGGGAGCCAGAATCTTTAAGAACCTCAGAGTCCAGCTAGGGAAGTATAAATGAAAAGAATTAAAATATCAGAGTAGTTACTAAATAAACACCAGAAAGCTGCTAGTCAGAATCAGGAAAGTTGTTGCCGTAACAGGCAAGGCTGAGAGGATTCACATTCCAAGCTGAGCAAATGTTATGAACATGGCCTCGAGGTGGGGCACTTCTGGGAATGGCAAGTGGTTTGGTTCAATAGAAGGATATGTGGATAGAAACAGAGCAGGAAAAAGTGGTTTAGGCTAAATTGGGATGAGAGAACAGAGCAGGAAACAGAGCAGGAAAAAGTGGTTTAGGCTAAATTGGGGGAGGGGGGGTGCATTGGAGATAATGTTTTCATTAAAAGCTATTTAAAGGAGTCTGTAAGGAAAAAAAAAGAGCCACTGTGTGTTCAGCTGGGGAGACTGAGCTTCAAATATGTGCTTTTGGGATGATGATTTTGATGGCAGTATGACCAGAGAAGTGGTTGGAGAGAGAAGATATCTCAGGCAGGAATTTGAGTTTCATAGTGCATTGCATCACTCCAGGCAGGCGTTACTGGCAACCTGAGCTGATGAGGACAGTGACAAAGAACTGTCATAAGGAAGAGTGGCCAAGAGAGGTTTTGCAGAGGAAGAATGGGCCAGATGTGACTGCTCTTGCAATACAGTAATGGAAACAGGGACTCTGAGCCAGATCTAGTTCATAGCTGATTATGGAAGCAAACGTTAGTCCCAATGATAGAGAGTTGTCATGAAAATACTGTGTGCTGTATTTATCTTTCTGGATTGTTATCAGTCATTATTACTTTGTATTTTTGAAAATACCTGCAATTTTAAACATTGTGTATCTTCTTTTGTTTCTGGCAATTTCAAATGATGCTTTGAACCACTTTTTAATTGTTAGCATATGCACTTACTGTATTTTATTGTAAGTATAAAGCATATATCCTAATAATTCTCCTTCCTTTTTCTCAGGCAATGAGAGTGACTTAATGGTTTGTGGATAATGTTTCAGTAGTGTTACATTTTTAGTAATAGTAGCAATGACCTCATATAAGTGTAATGACTCACCTAGGGTATGAGTATGATTTTTATAGTAGACTTTGCAGGGTATTTGGCTCTTCTCTTTTCTTTCTCTTAATTATGTTTGGAAGATTATAAGCTGCTACAAGCAAGTCTCTTCTTAGCAGTTTTTTTTTTTTTTGAGACAGGGTCTTACTTTGTTGCCCAGGCTGGAGTGCAGCGGTGCATTCTTGGCTCACTGCAGCCTCAACCTACTGGGCTCATGTGATCCTCCTGCCTTAGCCCCCCAGGTAGCTGGGATTACAGGCACACACCACCACATGAGGCTAATTTCTGTACTTTTTGTAGAGACAGGGTTTTGCCATGTTGCCCAGGCTGGTCTCGAACTCCTGGGCTCAAGTGATCCACTCAGTTTGGTCTTCCAAATTGCTGGGATTACAGGTGTGAGCCACTGTGCTGGACCTCTTCTTAGCCTTTTAATAAGCAGGGCAGACTCGGGATACAGGATGCGATGATCAGCTCTGGCTTATGAAGCCTTTTTTGTCTTCTGTGAGAGACAACCCCTGGAGCTGGTTGGCTTTTGGGCTGAGTAACAGCTTGATGTCAGGGCCTCCTGGGGAATGCAACATCTTCTAAGAAACTAATGGTCTAGTTGCCACAGGAGTCTCAGAGAAGAAACTGGCAGTAGTACTCAAATAGCCTTCAGACTATCTGAGGTTTCTTGGGACTTACCAGTCCCGCCTCACATGAAGCCCCAGGCATCCTTGGTTTGGGGGTAGAAAACTAAAGGGCAGCCTTTCTAAAGTGCCAACTTTCCAAGCTCAAGGAAGTAGGTACTTTCCCCTGGGGAGGAGCAAAATCGATAGCAAGTGCGCAACCATTTTAATGATATGACTTGATCCTTTTTTCCCTCATAGGAAGAAAATGTAAGCTCAGACTGAAATAAGTGCTGCTGCTTATTTTCAGCCTCCAAGTGGTGTGGTTCAGCATGTTAACTTGTTTGAAGGAGTACCATGGGGAAACAATCCACGAACATAGAGAAGTTAGGCAGAACTGAATGTTTAATTTGGAAATGATCTCAAGAGAGTCAGTTCTGCTGTAATCCAATGTATTGCCTTCCTAACAATCATCACGCTGTGCAAAATTATGCCATGAAAGCCACAGGCTTACAGGAAAGGTGGAGTAAGGGACACAGTATTCCAAAACTTCATCAATGACACATGTGAAAAAAGAGATAAGAACCTAATAAAACTGTCAGCACAGTTTTATGCATGTTAACTGGTTAAGAAATACATAAATACTAAAATAAATATGGTACTTTACCTTGAAAGGTTTGCTTGGGGAGGTGGGCGCCAAAGGGTTGCAGCTTGTGAGATTTCGTGAAGGGGTGCAAGGAAGATTGTCCAAAATCAGATAGACAGTTGTAATATCAGATGTAGATGGGTGTGGCTCACAGCACATGGCGAACTGAGGGAGCTGGTAGATTATTGAGGTGTGTGCGTGTGTATTTTGTGGATTAGTCCAGCTGGTAGAAGTTTTCTGCATTCACTTAGTGTTTTTCACAAAAGATATCATGTACAAGCAAAAATGCAAAGTTCATGATGCACCCAAATTTTTCCCTAATATATCAATTGAGTTGGAATGAATTTGGATTTTCCCCAAATAAGCAATACAGCAGAACTGATTGCAGTCTTACCCCTTAGTTTTTATATAAAGAAATTGAGACCCAGTCAGACTAAATGAAGTTTTGTAGCCAGATTAGTGGCTGAGCTGAGTATGGATTCCTAGACATAAGTTCCTTTTCTAGTGGGAGCGTCCATCATGCTCTGTTTCCTCTTTCGCTGTATTTTATAAATTCGTGCTATTTGCTGATGATAATATTGTTTTCGTACTTAACTATCTTAATGTAGGTCTCAGAGCTAGCTCTTTAATGTAGATACCAGAACTTAATAACTGGAATCCAATAAATGTTAGTGAATGAATGAATGAATGAAGGTAGTGAATGGACATAATCAAGTCCAGGTTCACTGTGAATCCAGTTCCAGACCTAAGAGTATAGATGAAAAGATGGAGAAGATGTGATGACATTCTTAAAGTTAAGGACAGCAGTGATCTTTCCATGTTCTATTCAAGCCTTCTTGGGTTGGTTTGGATTTTAGTAAAATGATTTAGAGTGTGGGGGGCTTTGTGACAGAGCACAGGCAAGTTATTTAACCTCTCTAGATAATATGGGATCTACCTCTTTGGTTTTTTGTGAGAGTTAGGGGAGATATATATATCTTTGGGTTTTGTAAGAGTTAGGGGAGGTTATATATATCTTTGGATTATATATATATGAAATCTGTATCTATATATATATAAAATCTCCCCTCTTACAAAACCCAAAGATATATATATCTTGTATATGTATTTTATATGTATATATATGTGTGTGTGTATATGTTTGTGTGTGTGTGTGTGTATATATATGTGTGTGTGTGTATATATATATAAAATCTCCTTAGCACAGTGCCTGGCACATGGCAATAGTTCAAGTGGTGACACTTATTATTACTACTGCTACTGCTACTGCTGCTGCTGCTTTCCCAATATACTGTGTGTTGAAGGGAACCAAGGACCAGTAAATGTGGGAGAAGGAGCCCTGGCACTTCTCCTAGGCACTGGACCAGTTTGCTTAACTGCTTACTGGACCTCTCCACCTAGCTGTGTAATAGGACTTCAAACTCAACATGTCACACTCATGACCTTGCTTCTAATGTGCTCCTCCTCATGCATTCCCACCACAGTAATGCCATCCCTATTTACCCAGACTAAACACCTCGTTGTCCTTGACTTGGCTGTCTTCTTCCACCTCCACAGTCCATAGGTTATTCATTCATTCAGGTCTGGTTTTATTGATAACCAGTTGGGTCTCAGGTATCTGCCAACGTGATTCAGGAAATAAACATGAATGAGCCATAATCCTTGTCCTGAAGAGTCTTTCAATATGAGGCAGAGATGTAAACTATGAAGACTCTGATCCAAACCCCACATCAGTAGGCCAATCATTATAAAATGTGTATAGGTTGGGCGTGGCAGCTCACACATGAAATCCTAGCACTTCGGGAGGCCAGAGTGCAAGGATTGCTTGAGCCCAGGAGTTCAAGACCAGCCTGGGCAATGTAACAAGACCTTGTCTCTACCAAAAAAAAAAAAAAAAAGAAAAAGAAAAAGAAAAAGAAAAAAAAAAAGAAAAAAAATTTAGTTGGGTGTGGTGGCACGTACCTGTAATCCCAGCTACTTGGGAGGCTGAGGTGGGAGGATCGCTTGAGCCCAGGAGGTCAAGGCTGCAGTGAGCCTTGATCATACCACGGCACTCCAGCCTGGGCAACAGAGCAAGACCCTGTCTCTAAGAAAAAAATAAAATAAATAAAATAAAATGTGTAGACCAGTGCAAGAGGCTGCAACCATAGTTCCTATGTGTTGCCACCCACTTAAATGCAAAGTGGACATTGATTTTACAAGTAAAATTGACAAGTATAATCATGGAGTCATTCTATATTTTTAAAATTTTGGCCCCATGGGTTAACAAAATATATTTGTTGAGGACATTAGTTTTATTACTATGTTTATTTTGTGTCCTAAAAATGTTCTTTCGTATGACCATGGCTTTACATTAAATGGTTTCCCTCTTCATTGGGATATTCAGTATTTCAGGTGGATGTCTGTATGATGATTGTGGTGAAAGAAAAGTAGGTTGAAAATAAATTAAAATGGACTTTTCAGTTTAAAAAAAGTGACTACTTTTTAGATAGTAGGCTGGGTTTATAAATTTAGCTTAGCCTATTTATACTCAAATTCTTAGCAGTTTTGTCTATACCAATAAATTCTTAGAGATTTTTATTCACTGGAAGTTTAAATTTACCATATAAGTGAAAAGGAAAGATTATTTTTCAAAATGTACTACTAATAATTAGGAAAGAACTCTGGAAAAATATAATTTTCCAAAATAGAGGTAATTAATATGCAAAGTTATCTAGATATGGAGTATGCAGTTCTCCAAAGGATTTATTTGTTCTTTCTTCTGCCTTTTTTTTTTTTTTTTTTTGAAACAGAATCTCTGTCTGTTGCCCACGCTGGAGTACAGTGGTGTGATCTCAGCTCACTGTGACCTCTGACTCCCGGGTTCAAGTGATTCTTGTACCTCAGCCTCCCTAGTAGCTGGGATTACAGGTGTGCCACCAAGCCTGTCTAATTTTTGTATTCAGTAGGGACAGGGTTTCACCGTGATGGCCAGACTGGTCTCGAACTCCTGGCCTCAAGCTATCTGCCTGCCTCAGCCTCCCAAAGTGCTGTGATTACAGGTGTGAGCCACCATGCCCGGCTGGATTTATTTATTCTTTCAACAAACATTTATTGAGCAAATTCCATAGGCCAGGCCCTGTCCTGGGAGCTGGTGATGCAGAAGTGAGCAGAACAGAGTCCCTACCCTGAGCCAGCTTACATTCTATTTGGAGAGACGGAAGTTAACAATAGACCTGTGATGCCAGACAGTAATTAAAATAAGGGCGATAAAGATTAGAAAGCAAAGGGGGTGCTAGTTTGGGTAGATAGGTGGATGAGGAATCTTAACTATCATAGGGCCGCATTTATGCTTACCTGGGTCTGGAATCAGCCATTCGTATCCACATCGATCATCGTGCGGCTAGCTCTACGTTGTCTTTCTCTACGGGGCCTGTTCTTTGCTAGCTTGTGTGGGTAAAGAATTACATGAGGCTAGGCACAGTGGCTCACACCCGTAATCCCAGAACTTTGGGAGGCTGACGGGGGTGGATCACTTGAGGTCAGGAGTTTGATAGCAGCCTGGCCAACATGGCAAAACCCTGTCTCTACTAAAAATACAAAAATTATCCAGGCATGGTGGCAGGCACCTGTAATCGCAGTTACTCAGGAGGCTGAGGCAGGAGAATTGCTTGAACCCAGGAAGCAGAGGTTGCAATGAGCTGAGATTGTACCATTGCACTCCAGCCTGGGTGACAGAGTGAGACACTGTCTTAAAAAGAAAGAAAGAAAGAAAGAATTACATAAAAAAATAGCTTGTGTTATTTACAATCAAATCAGCCAACTGTAGAGATTGTCTAGCATTGTACACGTTGTTCTGATAATAGTTGAAATACTTTGAAATTTGCATCATTACCATGGGGGAGACAACATGTTCTTGTTAGAAAAACAAAAAACAAAAAAACACGAAAACACACACAGAGCAGATGATTAACTTACAGCATCTCAATGTGAGCAAATTTTTAGTTTCAGGTTTTGTGACTTCATAATCTCTGGGGAATTTTCCTTCTTAATGTTTAGGAAAAAATCACTCCCTACTGCTTTTTAAAGAATTAAAAGTCTCACTTGTGTGTTAAGAATATGCACTTAGGCCTGTTAAAAAATTATGATTACCCCCAAAACGGTGGGCCTGTATGACCTTTTACATTTTTAAAGTAAAAAGCCTACCATCTGGTTAAAAAATACCTTTAATAAAAGCCCCTTTACTGAGTTTGTGTTCCTTAGTAAATGCTACATTTGTTCCTTAGAAAATTTACTCTTGAACAAGTCTATTTTGACCTGATGTAATTTAATCGAAAGGGAGAAAAACATTAAATTAATGAAATTTTACTGAAAAGACATCATATTTATATATAATAGTTTGGTGTCTTAATTATTATTCTCCCATGTTATGTTAACTTGTATTTTTTAATTTAATTTTCAAATAAAGATAGCTTTCAGTCACCTAATTAAATGCAATGCGGCTTCATTTCAGAAATAATACCTTATTTAAAGTAATTCTTTTTTAATGAATTCCCAAAGACATGTGCCTAAACATAGTGACTGAATATAATTTCTAATTAATGACTTTTTTTAAGCCATAATAGCAGATGGTTGAGCCATCGATGGGGTGTGTTGTGGTCTATTTGTTTAGTCACCCAATGAGTTACTCGAAATAATCACTTAGCACTAGTTTTAACAAAAGGATCTGATTTTTCTGTTCTCATCTCACACCAAATGTAAATAAACTCTATAGGAACAAGGACTTTTCTGTTTTAATCACTGCCATATTCCCAGTGCCTAGAACAAGGCAAGGCCTGTGGTAAACATTGAATCAATATTGGGTAGAAAAAGCTCTTCTTTTTTTTTTGAGAAAGAGTTTCGCTGTTTTTGCCCAGGCTGGAGTGCAATGACACGATCTCAGCTCATGCAACCTCTGCCTCTTGGGTTCAAGTGATTCTCCTGCCTCAGCCTGGCAAGTAGCTGGGATTACAGGCACACACTACCACGCCCGGCTAATTTTATATTTTTAGTAGAGACAGGGTTTCACCATGTTGTCCAGTCTGGTCTCCAACTCCCGACCTCAGGTGATCCGCCTGCCTCATCCTCCCAAAGTGCCGGGATTACAGGTGCGAGCCACCATGCCTGGCCAGGAAAAGCTCTTTAGGTAGGACCTCTGGGGACAAATAACAGAGTGTGTAGAATTGCATGTTTTCAGAAGATGATAAACACCAAAGGCAATGTTCTTTTCAAACATTGAAAGAGAAAAAGAATGCCCCCCAGACAGCCAGAGAAGAGAATATGGAATCTGGGGAGCACCCTGAGGTGGGCTCAAGGTCTCCTTCATCCTGGGATAATGCTGGGTGTGTGGTAGGCCCCAAATAAATGTAGTCAATATGTGCGCATTCGATTCAATTCAATGCACATTTGAGGACCAGTTATGAATTGTGCAAGTCACTAGAGAGGATACAAGAATGAAGAAGACAAGGTCTTTTTCCTCCAAGGATTAAAGCATCGGATTTTTTAGTCCCAGTAACAGAGTTTTACTTTTCTTTCAAGAGGGCTGCATCCCTGAACCACTGTCCAGGGACTCCAATGAAGAAGCTCTAAAGAGCTAGGCCTGAGAAATCACCCAGGTCAGCTCTGCCCAACAAGCACAAGACAGAGAGCACACCTATCAACGTGGACTTGATGACCTCAACTTCTAAATGCTTCTTTACCTGTCTTAAAATGAGGATTTCGGCCGGATGCGGTGGCTCAAGCCTGTAATCCCAGCACTTTGGGAGGCCGAGATGGGCGGATCACGAGGTCAGGAGATCGAGACCATCCTGGCTAACACGGTGAAACCCCGTCTCTACTAAAAAATACAAAAAACTAGCCGGACAAGGTGGCGGGTGCCTGTGGTCCCAGCTACTCGGGAGGCTGAGGCAGGAGAATGGCGTGAACCCGGGAGGCGGAGCTTGCAGTGAGCTGAGATCCGGCCACTGCACTCCAGCCTGGGTGACAGAGCGAGACTCTGTCTCAAAAAACAACAACAACAACAACAACAAAAAACGAGGATTTCTCTCCCCAAGACCCACACAGGATGCTCACCTGGTTTGCTGGGAGTCACCTTTGTTGGCATCGCTGGCGTAGCTGAATTTGGCTATGCTTTTGCTAAGCGTATTGTCCACTGACTCATCTTTACTATTCAGATGAGAACGAGAAAGGTTAAGCGGCTTGCCTCAGATCATGCTGCCTGTCAGTAGCTGAGCCAGTCCCAGTGTGCAGGTCTTCCAACTCAGAGGCCAGTGCTGTTTCTGTGACACCCTCTTCCCTCAAGTCACTCTGTGTGTAGGAGACAGAAAATATTGAGTACACCCAAATTGCCTATCAGTGGAATGTTAGTCAGCATTGGAGATGAGACTGTTTACAACTGCAGCCTGCCACGCACAACCGTCCTGGAGGGACACATGTGTCTACCTTCTTCAGGGGTCTTGCAGCCCTAGAAAGTTATTTAGTTCCACATATTGCAGACCCTAAGGAAAAATAAATAGTGATGGCCTCAGAGAGAAGGGAGGGAAAATGATCCCTTCCCTTCCTGACTGTGGGATCTTGAGCAAGTTATCGAATCCTTCCGAACCTCTCTCTTTTCATCTCTAAAATGGCTACAAGAGTGCTTGCCTTATGATTGTTGTAAGAATTAAATGCATGTAAAAAGCCCTTAGTAAGGGCTTATACTGAGTGCTTAATAAATGTTAGATGTTATTAAACAGTTATTATTTTTAAAGATAAAATCATGACTCATACATACAGCAAATGAACATGTGTCAAAGATTTGTTTAACTGATTAATTAGTGAGGGAATCAATAAGGTGTTACAACCAATTCACAGGAGAATTCAAAGAGCACGTCCATATAGAGGCGGTCAGGAATGCTGAAGTGAATTTACCTAGTAGATGCAAAACTGGCTTCTTCCATAGAAAGGGAGGGAAAGCAACTGTGCTTTCACTGCACAAAATTTGCTCATGTCTGAGTAAAAATCGCTTACATCGCTCTTCATTACCTACGACTTACCCAGTAGTAAAATTGTTCACAGACCCCAAAACACACAGAGACCTCATAGAATCATATAACCCAGAAGGGTCTCTCCTTGGCAATGCCTAGTTTTCCATTGACAATACCCATTAATCATTCTGGTTCATTTCAACAATTTTCCCAATTATATCCTACACAGTGTATATTATTGCTCGTTCCTTAATTACATCCTAGGAATGTTTGGAGAGCCAATAAAATATGTGAGAAGTGCCATAGAAGCCCTGATGCATTTTACAAATAGTAGTGGTCGTCTAAAAGAGAGGAGTGAGGCTGACCTGTCTGAATCCGACCTCTGATACTTTCCATGTGATCTTGGATAAGTCACTTAACATCCTGTGCCTCTGTTTTCTTAGCTGTAAGTAAGTATATTTAAGATTGACTGCACAGGGTTGCTGTGAGGATTAGATGAGGTGACATATGGGAAAATATTTGGGAAAATGAAAAACGCTATACCAAGATGAGATGTGATTATATTATGGCTCTCAGCTTAGCTTGGGGTTCATTTTTCTTTAAGAAGAGGAGCCTGTGGGACAAGAGATGGGTGGTGAGTTCTTAAACTCACCAGGTCATTATTACTGCAAGTTGTAAATCACATGGAGATGTCTTTAACTCAGTAACAGTAATTTATGGTACTACTGTTAGTCCAAAAGCACTGCTCCAATGTTCACCCACAAGCCCTCACGGCTGCAGAGAGGTTAGTGGTGCCAGGAATGGTGATGTTGATGACCGTGGGGGCTGTGTGTCCTTAATTAAACCTGTAAGGACTGTGTTTTATTCTCCCCCACCTCTTCCCCCGTGCTGTCATCCCAGAGTCTCTCTTGGTGATCATGTACAAAGAGACTCATTTTACCAGCCTGGGGGGACTCTCAGGAATTTGCAGAAATTGGGAAGGAAAAGCTCTGGCCCAGCACACTCCCCTCCTGGTCCGGTCTGCATTTTGTAATTGAGAAGGGATAGGAGGGTTTGGAGTGAGTCCAGGACGTGACACTGAAATCATGGAAAGGAGATGAAGAATGAGCCCTGGGTGGGAGGGGCAGTTGCCCAGCCTGGAAAAGAAGAAGGGTGGGGGGCGTGACCCCATGTGTAGGAACATGCTTCCAGGAGACTGACTCGCCAACAAGGCTGGTGCAAGGGAAAGTAACTTCAGCTGCAACTCATGGGTTCGCGTTATGGAGGCTGAAGAGCTTTCTGTGTACATTGGTGAATACCGTGGACACTCTCAGAAGGTTGCACTAAGTTCTTCTCTGGAGATTTTGAAGAATAAGAACAGCTCTCTCTCAATCTGAGAGGTTACAAATCATGCCTCCCTAGAGGCAATAGCCCGATTTGGATTTGAAGAAGGAAAAAAACCAAGTACAGGAAACCACACCTCGATTGTCCTGCCTTGTTTATTGTAAGGGAAGGCCGGCCTGCTCGCCTCCTCTCCCCCACACCCATGAGGTGACCCAGCACAGCCCACTCAGCTGTGACATGGCATTCACTCCCCTGCCTCCTGGTTGTTGGCAGACTTACTGCCTCTGCTTAGACTGAGCTCTCCCAGGCAGGTCTTGGTTTCTGCCTCTGTGTCCCCAGATCCTGGTGCAGGCCTGACACAGAGTAGGTCCAACATACTTGTTGAACCAGTGCATTGACGAGTGACTTGTTGACCGGCTGAGGTCAGGTCAGCAGAGACCTGAGTGCCTGAGATGATAACGTCAGAAATTCTCTTGCAAAGCCAGTTTAGTAAGCCAACCTTTGGGCTGGAGCTCTGGTGAGCTGCTCACCAGAAAATAGTAAGGGAAGCCTACGTCTGAATTTCAGTGTTCATAGTGAGACTATTTTCAGCTTTCTCAGAGACAGCATCTGTAAATAATCAGGCAGAAGCCTTTTATAAAACAACATAGGAAAAACCTCAAAGACTATTCTAAGGCTGCAACATTTAAACAAGATTTTGAACCCATGGGGACGCCAAGATCAACATGGAGCTTCCTGCACATAAAAGTCTGGAATTTCATGGCAACGTGGGGACAAAAGCTATGATCGCATTTCCCCCTTTCTAAATTATATACTGCTTAGTGTTAATGTGAGCAGAGGGCTGGATGGCGACGGGCTCGCCGCTGACGTAAGTCCCACTGTGATCTTCATTCCTTCTGTAACGCAGGATCCATGGTGATGGAGGATGGGGGAGTCACCAGGCTGGCTGCACTGATGTAAGGCAAGAGGGTCACTTGTAGGTCATGCCAGGATTTAAGTCTTTGGTGTAATTTATAACAGGGCTTTCATTCCACATAGAAAAATGATCAGGGATGTTGGTTCTATAATTGTTTTCTCTCTCTAAAAGATGCTGTTCTGAAAACTCGGTTTAGTGGCAGCTATACATGCTCATCTGTAGCACCTCGCAAAGCCATTTTCTTTTCCCTCCCGTTTGGAAGAAGGAGCGAGAGACTATCTTCTAGGATGAGAGAGACGAGAGAAATGGCATTAAAGCTTGACATCAGATGAACCCTTCAGCTCTCTCAACCTGCATCATTCTCTTCTGGGGAGGAGAGACTGGTCTCCAAGCACTTCTTACACCTCCTGTGAACCAGGAACCATATCAGCACATTCTGACTGAGCTAACCTCAATTGTGAAAGAGTGGGAAAAAAAACCAAAAAAAACCAGAATGCCCTAAAGTCGTTCTTACTATCAGACCAGCCCTGGGCGTGTGTGATCAGTATGACAGGAAAGCTACTGAAAGTTCAGTCTGTTTCCCTTAAAATCTCATTTACTGGTTTCTCAAGTTACCTGAAATTTCCACTAGAAAGAGTAATTTCTTAAGATTTTTCTGGGAAGGCATTTACTGATACTGGGAAGGCTAATATGTAAACAACTATCATCACGGCACCTGATAGTTTATGCAATGTGAAGAAGAAAAAAATGATTCAAAACCAAAAGGATTTTTGAGATTATTTTGTTAAAAAGAAGGAGAAGAATTTTGTTTGGAAAAAATAATACTTATTTTAATTTTAATCCTGTGTATTCTAGACTTGAGGGAAATGTCACATCTTCATTTTCGTATTCCTGGTTAACACGATGCCCTACACATGTTCTAGGCCAATGAATAATGGTTTTGTTTTGTTTTGTTTTGTTTTGTTTTGAGATAGGATCTCACTCTTCACTCTCTTGTCCAGGCTGGAGTGCAGTGGCATGATCATGGCTCACTGCAGCCTTGACCTCCTGGGCTCAAGCAGCTCATCTTCCCAAGGAGCTAGGATTACAGGCATCAACACCACACCCAACTAAATTTTTTTTTTTTTTAGAGATGGGGTCTCACTATGTTGTCCAGGCAAGTCTTGAACTCTTGACCTCAAATGATCCTCCAACCTTGGCATCCTGAAATATTAGGATTACAGGCATAAACCACTGTACCCAGCTCCAGTAAATATCGTTTTGAACAAATGAGTGAGAAGCATATTTACAAGGTAAAAGCTTCTGGGGCTAGCTGGCTGTGGGTCCAGTTGTGTCTTATTTCTAAAAACTAAGAAATTTATATAAACGAAAAATCCGAGTAGGAATTTAAAGAGAGCATTAGTATAATTTTTAATAACTTGTACTTTTATCTCATGGGTTTCAGAATGTACATGAGCAGATAACCGGACTTGCCCAATACTTGCATATGTGTATGCTTAGAATGTGATGCCTAGACTCTGTGTGCATGTATGCTTATATGTATATGTATTTTGTAAATAATCTACAATAATCTATAAAATATATTTATAAAATCTATAAAAATATAGATTATTAACAATAGTTACCTCTGGGGGGTAAAATTGGAAAAGGTAAAGGAAACTCTCACGTTTTTACCTTATATATTGCTCATTGTTTGAATTTTTCTTTTAATGAGGACGCATTTGTGTATCTTGAGTTCTTAACATATGGCCTGGCACTTAATAAACATTTATTCAATGTTTTACAAATAGGGGAATCAGTCAATTGGGTGGCACAAAAATTATACTCAAACATTTGATTTTGAGAGGTTTAGGAGAGGGTTGATGATAAAGAAATTGAACTGAGGGCTTAGGAAAGAGAGCATGGTCTGGATCTATTGCTAAAAGAGGCCATCAGAAATAAAGGAATAATTTGGGGTTGCCATTGCTAAACTGCATGTTTTCTACCCTTAAAGATGCCCCAAGTTAGATACCTATCTGGTATTGGCAAATTACGTAGTCCTAATCATAGGTGTTCTTAAGGATCTATGTCTTGACTGAACAAGGGACAAATCACCTGGCAAGGAGGCCGCTAACTAACCCTGGTGACTCTTACCTTATAGGGCTGAACAGGCATGACAGTGTGAAAGGCCTTTGTACTCATAGCTATGTGGCTTGCTGGACCATCTGAAGGCCTACTGAGACTGTCCTGGGAAGGGGACGGCAATCCAGTGACTCACCCAGCAGTAATTTGCCTGGGTTGACTGGATAGGCTTGTCCTGTAGATTGGTGTCCAAAGATTAATATGATGGGTGAGAAATTTAGCTCCTATCCAGCTGGTGTGACCGAAATGCATAAAACTCACCCTTGGCTTCTCATCGAGGAACTAAGTTGGAGATATTTTAAAATGCTTGAATGGCAGTTTGGAATCTATTTGCAAACGCTGGCAGGAATGTCTAGATAAGACTACCATCAGTGGTCAATTCCTGGAAGCACTGAAGTATTTCAACTGAGTGAAGGAAGTGCCACTCAGCTTCAGTCTGGGTGGCAGAGTCCTTTCAAATGTGGCTTCAGCACAGACTTTCTGTGCATTACTCATGCTGTGAAGTAGGTGATTTAAGCCACTGACTTTCTAAATTAAAGGCACAAAAAGGCAGACATGTAATTCTTTTAATTACACATTCATATTTCTCCTACATTCCTCTGAGTCGTTCATGTCTGCCTCCTGCCTCGTCAGCCTACCAGCAGAAAACAAGCCACGGGGAGCGTGGAAGATCTGTAAAGGGATGAAAGACGCAACTCACTCGTTTGTACTGCAGCTTTTCTCAAAGAGAAGTAAAAGCACCGTGTCTGGAAACAGACAATGGGAGATCGGACTTCTACTGAACATAGGGATAGTGAAGTATTTCAAGATAGGAATGAGTCATACCTTTATACATTTTTTGCCATCTGTTCTCTATTAACATGAGCTATTAATAAAACATATTTGGTTTATATCAGCAGGCAAGGAGATTGCATTCATCTTGTTTTTCTGTCAACGTATATGTTTATAACCTTCATATAGAGTTTTCACAACTTAGCAATAGAGACAGGTTTTGTTTTCAGATGTGTAGTCCTGTACAAGTTAAAGCTGTGTGGCTTTGTTCACTGCCTTTATTAGGGTTTCCATGGGAAAGGCCAGGCAGGGCAGGGTAAACAGGTTAGGAATGGCTAGTTTGAATAATTTCTGGTAGGTGTAAACTATAGATGTGGTCCCTAGTTGCTTGATACCTGGCCCTGGGACAATTAGGACAGAGGAGCATTGCTTCCTGGGTTCTATGGGCCAGGCAGAGGAGGTATGGCTCTAGGTTGGTTAGTTTGCATATCAGGGGCATGCTCCTTTCCGGGTCCTTGGCTGTCTTTAAGAATTAGCTAGCCCCAGAAGGAGGAGTGGTCTCTCCCCAGCCTGAAAGATGTTTTTTTTTTTAGGATGTTAAAACATCATCATAATATACAAAAGATAAGAAATATATACGAACAAATGAGTTTAACATTCGAATCTTTCTCAGTCACCTCTCTTGGAGTTGCAAAATCATTTGCCAAATATGTTCTCATTTACACAGTCTTTAAGTCACTGTCCAGTCAGGCATTTAACCTCTACCTTGAAGGAAAGATAATCCAGAACCCCCTTTGCTTTACCTAGAAAATTTGTATGGCTTTTTGGAATTTTAGACTCTTTTTTTTTTCTTCTTTTTTTTTTGAGACGGAGTTTTGCTCTGTCGCCCAGGCTGGAGTGCGGTGGCCGGATCTCAGCTCACTACAAGCTCCACCTCCTGGGTTCACACCATTCTCCTGCCTCAGCCTCTCGAGTAGCTGGGACTACAGGCGCCCGCCACCTCGCCCGGCTATTTTTTTGTATTTTTTAGTAGAGACGGGGTTTCACCATGTTAGCCAGGTTGGTCTCGATCTCCTGACCTCGTGATCCGCCCGTCTCAGCCTCCCAAAGTGCTGGGATTACAGGCTTGAGCCACTGCGCCCGGCCGGAATTTTAGACTCTATGTTTCTGCTATATATATACAGAAGACATTTAATCTACATATATTTTGTTGATTTATAAAACCCAATGAGGCTTTTTTCCTTTTCGGTGTCCTTGTAAATACTGAGGCATCACTGCAGTTTGCCGTGATTTCTCACTGCAGCTGGGCAGAGGAAAATCTTTCCTGTTCTAAGACTGGAGCAACGTTGGGGCTGAAATTTCATTTTAGTGATACACATGTTAAATTGCCATTAAACATTTTATCATCTCATGTTTGGATGATTTTCCAGGTATCTATTGCATGAAATAAACCATTTTAAAACTGAGTGTCTTAAAGCAATTTATTATTATTATTATTATTATCGCTGTGATCCTGTGGGTCAGGAATTCAGACTGTACAGCAGACACAACTCTCCTCTGCGCCACAATCCAGGGTCTCAGCTGGCATGCCAGGCAGGGATGAGAGCTAGAATTGCTGGGGGCAGCCCGGCACTCTCTCCTCCTAGGCTCTCTCCGAGTAACCAGCTTGGGCTCCCTCCAGCATGGCAGCCTCAGGGCAGTCAGATGACTTGCAAGGGCTCCAAGAACAAGTCTTCCAAGAGTCAGAAAGTGGAAGCTGCTGGTCTCTTAAGGCTTAGCTTGGAAATTGGCACAGCATTCTTTCTGCTGTATTCTGTTGGTTAAGTTTTCACAGAGATCCCCGCCACCAACCCACTCTGCAGGTTCAAGGGGAGAGGACACAGATATCACCTTTAATGGGGGGGAATAGCAAAGAATTGTGTGGTCATTGTTAATCTACCACAGATGACATCAACAATCCCAGACATTCAGCACATCTACAAAAATTATTTTTATCTCGCTCTGCATCTGCTTAAGAAGGTAGATATTTTTTTTTTTTTTTTTGAGACGGAGTCTTGCTTTGTCGCCCAGGCTGGAGTGCAGTGGCCGGATCTCAGCTCACTGCAAGCTCTGCCTCCCGGGTTTACGCCATTCTCCTGCCTCAGCCTCCCGAGTAGCTGGGACTACAGGCGCCCGCCACCTCGCCCGGCTAGTTTTTTGTATTTTTTGGTAGAGACGGGGTTTCACCGAGTTAGCCAGGATGGTCTCGATCTCCTGACCTCGTGATCTGCCCGTCTCGGCCTCCCAAAGTGCTGGAAGAAGGTAGATATTTAACTGCAGTTCATTTCAGAGTTCTTCCTGTATAAAGATTGTTGACAGCAAACATTTTGATAGAAACATTTTGACTTCAAACTCAGTGATCGTGTATCATTTAAAATATACGCAAGGCTGGACGCAGTGGCTCTCACCTGTAATCCCAGCACTTTGGGAGGCCAAGGTGAGCAGATCACCTGAGGTCAGGAGTTTGAGACCAGTCTGACCAATATGGTGAAACCCCATCTCTACTAAAATTGCAAAAATTAGCCAGGTGTGGTGGCATGTGCCTGTAGTCCCAGCTACTCAGGAGGCTGAGGCAGGAGAATTGCTTGAACCCAGGAGGCATAGGTTGCAGTGAGCCAAGATTATGCCATTGCACTCCAGCCTGGGCAACAAAGCAAGACTCCATCTCAAAAATAGAATAGAATAGAATAGAATAGAATAGAATAGAATAGAATAGAATAGAACAGAAGTATGATACCTTATATTGATTGGATATTTTCCAGACAGTTTTAAGATATATTAGCCAATCCTTACATCAGCTCTTTTCATTTTGTGGATGAGGAACCTGAGGATCTAAACGGTTGAGTGACTTGTCCCAGATCACACGACTGACTACCAATGGGGGCAGAGGTGTTACAGGAAAGGGGTCCAGATTCAGACCCCGAGAGAGAGTTCTTGGATCTTGCACAAGAAAGAATTCAGGGCGAGTCCTCAGTGCAAAGTGAAAGCAAGTTTATTAAGAAAGTAAAGGAATAAAAGAATGGCTACTCCATAGATAGAGTAGCCCTGAGGGCTGCTGGTTGCACATTTTTATGGTTATTTCTTGATGATATGCTCAACAAGGGGTGGATTATTCATGTCTCCCCTTTTTAGACCATATAGGGTAACTTCCTGATGTTGCCATGGCATCTGTAAACTGTCATGGCGCTGGTGGGAGTGTAGCAGTCAGGACGACCAGAGGTCACTCTCGTCGCCATCTTGGTTTTGGTGGGTTTTGGCTGGCTCCTTCCCTGCAACCTGTTTTGCCACCTGTTTTATCAGCAAGGTCTTTATGACTGGTATTTTGTGCTGACCTCCTATCTCATCCTGTGATTTAGAATGCCTTAACCATCTGGGAATGCAGCCCGGTAGGTTTCAGCCTCGTTTTACCCAGCTCCTATTTAAGATGGAGTTGTTCTGGTTCACACGCCTCTGACAGAGGCAGACCCAGGGTTGAGTTAGTTTGTACTTTCACTGATAGTTTCCTTGAATTCCTTAATATAGGTAGAAGTAAGCTGAAGACCATGGTAAGGACTTTCTTAAGAAATATCATCATTTGGGATATTTTATCTCCTAGAATGAAGAAAAGATCCTTTATTTCAGGCAAATCTTGGTGTTTATGTGGCTCTTAAACTTACAAAGTATCTCCATACCCATTATCTACTTTGCTTCATATGCCGATCCGATGAGAGAGGTATTAATAACACCATTTTCAAATAGAAAAGCAGAGGTACAGAGAGGTTAAGCAAATCACTTAAGGGTCACACAGCTAATCATAGAACTGGTGCCCAATCCCAGAACTTTGAACTCTGAATCCTGCCATTTCTCATTGTGTTCTTCACCCCTCCCTCACCCTGGTTTCTTGGGCCTTAGAACAGCATATGCATGGCTTAGCTGTGCAGCGCAGGACCATCCTCCTCAGGGACAAAAATGGGAGGCCTCCAAGGACTGAATCGCCCGAAGTGGTTAGAGGAAGGCAAAAGTTTCAAGCCGCCAGCAGCAACATTAGAAGAAATGGGGAACCCTCTCTAATTGTGGACAGTTCCAATTTTGTGTGTCTCCAGGGAGAACGAATCCTGTTATGATTTCTCCTGATGCATGTGAAATCAGTTGCTACAGCAATGACCAGTGTTTCTTGGAACTTGCTGACAGCAACAGACCTCAGAAATGAAATTTTTCTTCTGTGAATCATGTTTCTAACGCTGAGTCCACTATTTCAGCACCTCTACCATGTCCACTTCGTGTGATGATCTCTTCCTGCCCAGCAGGTAGGGCAAGATAAGTCTCTGCCCCAGTCACTAGATAGACATGTTGATGATGGCCTTGGGAACTGTGGCTTGGCAGTGGTCCTTAGGGGAAGGGAACTTGTCTGTGTTGGTCACCACTACAACCTTTAGAGCAATGCCTGGCTCAAGTGCTAAAAAAAAAATACACACAGTCATGCACTGCATAATGATGTTTTGGTCAATGACAGACTGCATACACAATGGCGGTCCTGTAAGATTATGATGGTGTTGCCTTATACAGGTGTATCATTGCTTATCTTTTATATCATACTTTTATTGTACCTTTTCTATGTTTAGATATACTCAGATACACAAATACTTAACATTGTGTTACAGTTGCCTACAGTATTCAGCACAGTAGCATGCTGTATAGGTTTGTAACCTAGGAGCAGTAGCCTAGCTGTGTAGTAGGCTATACATCTAGGTTTGTGTGAGTACACTCTGTGATATTTCATAATGATGAAATCACTTAGCGATGCATTTCTCGGAACATCTCCCTATCATTAATTGATGAGTGTGTGCACATGTGTGTATATATGTAAAGTTAATGAATGATTGCTAATTACTGCAGTTCTTTGAACGTGGCATACTTTCCCATACATCCATGCCCTTGCCCATGCTAGACCCTCTGCCTGGAATGCCCCTCCCTTCCTTCTTCCCTTTCTACCAAGCCTCTGCCCCCAGCCCCCCAACTGCCCCTACCTATTAGCTTGCCAAGTTTTATCTCATGCTCTCCAGAGCGTAGGGCAAGATAGGTCTTCTAACTTTAATTATTATATTATTTTTTACAACTTTAAGTACAGAGACCTGAAGGACCTTAATCTTCCGTAGAGCTGGTGCCTTCCCCATGACCCCCAAAGAGAAGGATCTGAGCAGTGTTTGTGTCATGGCAGGCGGCCCAGCAGGGCCGTGGAGGAGTCCCAAAGCCTTGTAATGTGAATGGAAACTTGGAGTTACTGCTTGCTCATAATGAAAGAGATTCCCTACAAGAGAGGAGGCACAGAAGCCATTTTCAGTGAGTCATGGAATTCCTCTAGGATGTAACAACAAGCCATTTAACCAAAATGTTGAGGGAGCAGTTAAAGAGGCCCATAAGTCACAGAGAGCCTTGCACTGACTCCCATTAGATCTCTCGTCAGCCTCTGCCCTGATTCATCCTGTTTTCCATCCTTCCCTCTGTATCAGATCATCTCATAATCCCCAGCTCTGTTGAGTGTTTCAGTCACCTCCAGCAGCCAATGTGGGATCAGTTCTTCACTAGATTCCTGGCTGGTCTTTACTGTTTTCAGCTTGCTTTTTCTTTTTGATGAAACAATCCCCAAAATGAATTTTTTCTGGGGGTCAACACATGTAAAATGTCAGGTTTGCATTGTTATCTGTTAGATTTTTTGCTTTCTTTAATACGACAGGAACTGGAGAATCTAGACAAAGAGGTTTAAAATTTGAGTCATCTCCCCACAAATATTTCACCCACATCTACTAGCATGATGATAACTCAGTTAAATGTTGTGGAAATCAATAGTCTGACCAGGAACTAGTACTATTGATTATCATTTCTCATTATTTTTCTCCAGTCCAAACTTATTTTAATCCTAACATATTCAACACCAGAGTATTGAGTAGTTGAAGAAAGGCAGATGTGAATTACAGTGTAATTAGGTTCATAAGTCACTATGACAGGCAATTGAATAAACCTCAGTGTTACTGCACGTTTTGCCAGAAAAGTTGTGAAGCTATTTATTATTCCATTTCTCTTAGTTCCTGAAGAGCCACACCTTTTCTCTGGTGACACATACCTGCTTGCCCCAGTGCCTTGGAGGAACTTCCAAAGGTCTAAATGCAAAGCCTTTTAAATTTCATAGAAGTCATGAAGTCATGACTTCATACATGCAGCCCAATGTATGTAGATGACAAGAGAGGCAACTTTTACAAATGTAAGTCAATTTTGTAGCCATCTATTGTAGGGGATAAAAATGTTAGTCTATGACAGGTAAACACATAATTATAGTTCAGTCAGCCACAGTAACAGCATCTTGTGCAAAAAGATGTGATGGTGCAGAGAAGCTCTTGAGGAGGGTGGTGAGGAGTTAGGCCTAACTTGCGTCTGGAGACTGGAATTATATCTGGGATGGAGTGAGCTCTGTGAGGATTTAGGCACTACGTCATCCCTAGGCCTGGGAGAAGAGAATATCACAATGATACAAGGAAAAGGCAGCAGTAACTGAAGATATAAAATCTAGGTAGGAGCTCTCGTTCTGCAGTTTGCTAGTTTCCTGACTTTGAGTTGTCTGTTCACTTCAGTGAGGGGTAGTTGTCTCATCTATAAAATGGAAATGGCATTAATTCCTACATCACACAGAACTGTTGCTGCAATCAAATGAAATAATGTTAGTAAACTGCAAAGCTTCCTGCAAATGTTTGCCATCGCCTTGGCTCTCCAATGTATGTAATGCTGGTGACATAAATAATAGCTTCGTTCCATGTTTGCACAGATGCACTTTGAATGTAACCTTTGCAAATCAGGATCCTCTCTTGTCTTTGGGACAGTAGTTTTATTAGGTGCAGAGAAGCGTTTGAATATTCCAAGTGTAATATTAGGCAATAACTCCTACAGTCCTTCCTGGCTTTGCAGGTGATTGCACAGTTTTAAAAGGTGCTTGAAATCTCTTGGTCACCCTCACAAATATATCCCTGGACTTTAATCAGCAGTTCTAGAGAAGCGGCACCTGTTTGCTGTGGTCTGCAGGCTGGGTGTCTGAGAACAAGCCTGTTTGGGGATCGGAGGCCCAGTTCTATCCTTGGGCAAGTCACTTCATCTCTGGGCCGCCCTTTCCTAACTTCAGATTCAGAAGTCAAACACTTATAATTAAGGGCTCTTCTATCCTTAAAGATCTGTGTTTGCAAAAGAGTTCAGTTTTGTCTTTTGTTTGTTTTTTGAGACACAGTTTCGCTCTTGTTGCCTAGGCTGGAGTGCAATGGCAGGATCTCGGCTCACTGCAACCTCCGCCTCCCGGGTTCAAGTGGTTCTCCTGCCTCAGCCTCCCAAGTAGCTGGGATTACAGGCATGTGCCACCATGCCCAGCTAATTTTGTAGTTTTAGTAGAGACAGGGTTTCACCATGTTGGTCAGGCTGGTCTCAAACTCCTGACCTCAGGTACCTCAGTTGATCCACCCACCTCGGCCTTCCAAAGTGCTGGGATTACAGGTGTGAGCCACTGCACCCAACCCGAGTTTGGTTTTTGTTCATTTATTTTGTTGTGCTTTTGCTTACTCTCTTTATCAATTTGCAAGTCACCCCAAGAGCATCCCATTTTAAAATTAAATTTTATTTTGGAAATCTTGTAAATTCACATGCAGTTGTAAGAAATAATATAGAGAGTTCCTGTGTACCCCTTACCCAGTTCCTCCCAATGGTAACATCTTACAAAACTATAGTACAGTATCACAACCAGAATATTGACACTGACAAAGTCAAGATACAAAAAATGCCTGTTATCACAAAGATCCCACATGTTTTCTTCCCCTTTCCTCCACCTACTCCTTAATCCCTGGCAACCACTAATATGTTCTCCATTTCTGTAGTTTTGTCATTTCAGAATGTTGTATCAATGGAATCGTACAGTATATAACCTTCCATGATTGGTGTTCCCCAACCCCACTGAGCATAATTGTCTAGAGATTCATTAAGGCTGTTGCATGTATCAGTACTTCATTGCTTTTTATTGGTGAGTAGTATTCCATCAGGTTTTGTGTACTGTATCATAGTTTATTTAGCTATTCACCATCTAAGGACATCTGAATTATTTCCAGGTTGGGGACATTATAAACATTCATGAACAGATTCTTTTTAAAATTTTTTGTAGAGATGGGGTCTCATTATGTTGCCTAGGCTGGTCTTGAGCTCCTGGCCTCAAACAATTCTCCTGCCTTGGCCTCCCAAAGTGCTGGGATTGTAGCACTGTGCCTGACCAGTATGTACATATTTTTGTGTAAACGTAAATCATCCTTTCTCCAGAGTAAGTGCCTAGAAGTGAAATTGATGAGTCATATAGCTATCGTATGTTCCATTGTTTAGGAAACTGCCAGACTATTTTCCAGAGTGGCTGTTCCATTTTACATTCTCACCAGCAGCAGATGAGTGATCTAGCTTTCCAACATCCTCTCCAGCATTTGTGGCCACCGTTTTTTTATGTTAGCTATTCTGATAGATGTCTAGTGGTATATCATTATGGCTTTGATTTACATTACCCTAACGGCTAGTGATGTTGAATGTCTTTCTATGTGTTTATTTGCCATCTCCTGTCTTCTTCAGTCAAATGTCTCTTCATGTCTTCTGCCCATATTCAAATAAGATCATTTGTATTTTTGCCGTTCAGTTAATTCCTTTGATTAGTGTTTGTGTGGTATACCTTCTGCTATCCTCTTACTTTCAACCTTCCTGTATGTTATATTTGAAATGAGTCTCTTGGAGACGATATATAATTGAGTCATATGTTTTTAATCCACTATGCTGTTCTCCATCTTTAAATTGTAATACTTTAAATGTAATTATTGATATGTTAGGGCTTAGGTCTGCTGTTTTATTTTCTGTCATTGTTACTTGTTTTTTATAGCTCTGTTTTCATTTTCTTGCTTGCCAGTGGGTTATCTGAACAATTTTTAGAATTTCGTTTTGACTTATCCATAGTGGTTTCCAGTGAGTCCCTTTGCATGACTTTTTCAGTGGTTGCTTTAGGTGCTGGATTATATATCTACATAACTTATCAAAGCCTACCTCTATTGTCATTTCACTGGTTCTAGTGAAGTATGGAAACTTTGCTTCCCTTTATCTTTTCCATTTATGTTTGTCTTTAAATTTGCCTACATATATTAAGAACCAAACCAAACAGTTTTATAATTTTTGCCTTATCATCAAGCGTAATTTAGAAAACTCAAGAGGAAGAGAAAAGGCTATTGCATTTACCTGTATTTTTGCTTGCTTTGTTCTTCCTTCCTAATATTAAAGGTTTCATCTTCTTTTCTTTTCTTTCTTTTTTTTTTTTTTTTCCTATTTAGAGCACTTTCTCTAGCTAATTTTTCAGATTAGGACTGTTGAAGACATCACTTCGTTTTCCTTCCTCTGAGAATGTCTTTGTTTCCCCTTTCATTTCTGAAGAATATTTTTGCTGGATATGGGATTCTAGGTTATCAGTTCTTTTCTTTCAGTGCTTGAAAACTCTCTCTCCTCTTCCTTCTGGCTTCCGTATTTTCTGATGATAAAATCACCATCATTCAAATGGTCTTTCCACTATAAGTAAGCGTTTTTGTTTTGTTTTGTTGTTTAATCTTGCTGCTTTTAAAATGTTTTCTTTGTCCTTTGTTTTCAGAAGTTTCATTACGATGTGTCTTGATGTGTATTTTTTTGGCTTTATCCTGTTTGGGGTTCACTCATCTTCTGAATAGGTAGGTTTATTTCTCTTGCCAAATTTGGGAAGTTTACAGCCATTTTTTCTTCTAGTACTTTTCTATCTGCTCCTCCTTTCTCCTCTCCTTCTAGGACACTGATGACATAAATGTTAGATTTTTTGTTATAGTCCACAAATCCCTGAGGCTCTGTTATTTGCTTTTCAATCTATATTCTGTCTGTTATTCAGATTGGTCATTTTTACTATTCTGTCTTCCAGTTCACTGATTCTCTCCCCCATTTTCTCTGTTCTTTGTTTTTGTTTTTTTTTTGTTTCTGGTTTTTGAGACAGGATCTCACTTTTTTGCCCAGGAACTACAGGTGCATGCCACTACGCCTGGCTAATTTTTGTATTTTTTTGTAGAGACGAGGTTTCACCATGTTTCCCAGGCATGTCTCAGACTTCTGGGTTCAAGCGATCCACCCATCTTGGTTTCCCAAAGTGCTGGATTTACAGGTGTGAGCCACTGTGGTCAGCCTGCTCTGTTCCAATGAGCTTTTTACTTTGGTTATTTATTTTTTAGTTCTAAATTTCCATCTGGTTCTTCTTTAGGTCATCTATTTCTTCTCTGAGATAGTCAGTTTCTTTTCCAAGGCTTTTTTTCCTCTTTGTTTGAAACATATTAATAATTGTTCATTGAAGTTATAGATCATGGCTGCTTTATAATCTTTGTCAGGTAATCCTAAAATCTGTATCATCTCAGTGTTGGCATCAATTGATTGACATTTTTCATTGCATTTAAGATCTTCCTGTCTCTTGATATGACAAGTGATTTCAGTTGAAACCAGGATATTTTAGTATTGTGTTATGAGACTCTGAATCACATCAAAACCTTTTGTTTTAAGCTGGCTTCCTCTGGCAGGACTTCAGCAAGGGACAGGTAGGCATCACCTCATTACTGCTTAGGTGGATGCAGAAGTTCAGGTTTCTACTGGATCTCCATTGATACCCGAGTGGTATCATCATTATTAGTGCTAATTATTAAGCATTACTGGTGGGAAGTGATAGAAATTCCAGCTCTCCACGTGGTTCTTTTGATAGCGCACTAGGGGTGGCTCCATTACGGGTAGGCAGTAGTAAACATCCAGTCACTCTACTAGGCATTCTCTTACTCCACCCCAGGGGGGTGTTGGGTACCTCCGTACAGCCCAACAGGTGAGGATAGTCTAGGTTCCCCACCCAGGCTTTGCTGGCATGGGTGGAAGTGGGGCCACAGTTTATTTTGTGGTGTTTGGCTGGTGTTGAGCATTTATTATTGAAAAGTTTTCTATCTTGCTAGGCTGCTTCATTCCTAAAGAGATGGGCTTCTTTCGGATTTTTTTTTTTTTTTTTTTTTGTCTGTGCTCTTTGGCATTTCCAGGTTGTTGTCTTCCTCACTATAAGTCTAGGATAGAAATAATTGCCTGGTGTGGTGACTCATGCCTGTAATCCCAGCACTTTGGGAGGCCAAGGCGGGCAGATCACCTGAGGTCAGGAGTTCCAGACCACCCTGGCCAACATGGTGAAACGCTTTCTCTACTAAAAATACAAAAATTAGCCAGGCATGGTGGTACATGCCTGTAGCCCCAGCTACTCGGGAGGCTGAGGCAGGAGAATCACTTGAACCCAGGAGGTGGAGGTTGCAGTGAGCTGAGATCACGCCACTCCACTTCAGCCTGGGCGACAAGAGCTGGACTCCATCTCAAAAAAAGAACAACTCAGCCATGTGTTGTTCTGTGAGTTCTGAGATCTCTAGCCAGGCTGCCTTTACTTCACCTTTCAGAGTCTTCTTATGTTTGTTTACTATCTGATTTCAGGGTTTTAGTTATACTTGGCAGGAGAAGTGGGGAAAAGTATGTCCACTTCATCTTCTACAAGCGGAAGTCCTGGAACTTTCATTTTTAGTTGACTTGGTTTTTCAAGCTCAATATTTTATGAACATGCTGCACCACTTAACAAAGCAGAAGGATACCAAACCACCTGCAGGAAACATTTGTTTCTACGGTTTGTGAAGGGAAAAGTGTCTACCATGTGCTTGGCACTTTATGCTTAATTTCACTTAATCCTCAGAAGAATGCTACAGGGAGGGTATTATTCACCCTGATTTACAGAGGTGAGAACTGAAGTTCAGAGAAATTAAGTAACTGGTTCCAGATCACACAGCTAGTAATTGGAAGATGTAGGTCTTGAAGCCAGTTTTGCCCACATCTTTCTCCCCGCCACATGCCTCAGTCAGCCCATTAGCGCAACGAGGACAGAAATGATCTTTCCTCCTTCTTGTGCTTATCTGTGCCTAGGAAATCCATGCAACTCCATGTCAGTTTTCAGGTAGGCGAAACACGCTCATATATGCATGGTTATAAGTGTAGGTATAACTGCCTAATAGCAAAGGAGCTCTATACTTACAGTGGGTAATTAATATCTATGGTATCAAATTAGTGAACGATTTCACAATGTTAACATGTTCTAGTATTATTGCTATATAAAGTATATTCATGATATAAGAGACTGATTTTCATGAGTGAATAAACACCTACAAAATCATAAATAACTCATTGGTACTCTTTATAGGAATGCTTGCTTTTTTGGGAAAGTAGATATTTTTATTTTTTGAGACAGAGTTTTGCTCTTGTCACCCAGGCTGGAGTGCAGTGATGTGATCTTGGCTCACTGCAACCTCTACTTCCTGGGTTCAAGCGATTCTCCTGCCTCAGCCTCCCAAGTGGCTAGGATTACAGGCGTGCGCCACCAAGTCCAGCTAATTTTTGTGTTATTAGTAGAGACGAGGTTTCACCACAGTTTGGTCTCAAACTCCTGACCTCAGGTGATCTACCCGCCTCGCCTCCCAAAGTGGTGGGATTATAGGTGTGAGCCACCGCGCCTGGCCTAGGAGACTTTTATTTTACAGCCTAAACCATTTGCATGCAGAATATCCAGATAATTTTCTTTTAGTTGTGAAAACTCATTGGTTCTGTTTAAGAGGGATAAGCTCATAATAAGTGTGGTACATGGCCCGGTGCGGTGGCTCACACTTGTAATCCCAGCACTTTGGGAGGCTGAGGCGGGCGGATCACTTGAGGTCAGGAGTTTGAGACCAGCTTGACCAACATGGTGAAATCCTGCCTCTCCAAAAAAAATACAAAATTTAGCTAGGCATGGTGGCATGTGCCTGTAATACCAGCTACTCAGGAGTCTGAGGCACGAGAATCACTTGAACCCTGGAGGTGGAAGTTGCAGTGAGCCAAGATCACACCACTGCCCTCTAGCCTGGTCAACAGAGCGAGACTGTCTCAAAAAAAAAATAAAAAATAAAAATTAAAATAAAAAAATAAGTGTGGTATACAATCATTTCTGAGTTAGGCAGTTCAATCCTATTTTAGTGTGAAATACATTATTATGGCTAAATTATTTCCTAAGGAGCTCTATCTGTACACATTAATGAATTTAGACCTATTTCCTCTGTCTGAAATTTGACTTAAAGAAATAATCTTAAATCTCTTTTCCTCTCGTGCTTTTATTTTCCCTGTCTCTTTTCTTCTTTTTCTCAATATTTGGTAATACTTGAATTCCCTGAAGGATTTCAACTTTGAGACAATTATGAATAATTCAAGCTTAATCTTCCCTTCATTCCTTTCCAAGTTCAAAATCTGACTTTTTTTTTTCTGTTTATGAACCACAGGGATTTTTGTTATAATGATTGAAAAGAAAGACCACTAAAGGAGATGCAGTATGTGATGTATTATTTATTGAAAACATAGATGGGATTACATGTATGATGAGAATGTTTCTGATTCTTAAATTTAAGAATCTGATTCCTGCTGAGTTAGGAAAAAGAGACTGACATTTGCAGGTATCAGGGGCCAGGCACTGTGCTGACCTTTTAATAATGTTTTCTCAGGTATCGTTGTACCTAGTTTCCCAATTAGGAACCTGGGGTTTAGGGTTAAATAACTTGTGATAAGGCTGGGATTGAACCTAAAGCCCATGGTCTTCCCAGGACACTGTCCCCACACCATGCTGAAAACCAAAGAAATTGACTTAACCTCTTGCATTCTAAACTGGAGTTATTAAAAATTCATTTCCTAAGTTAGTGCCAACTGGATTCCTTCTCTGCATGAGTCATATTCATCATTCATCCAGCCATTTATTATATTCCTTCTAGCCCAGAGTTTTGCGATTCTGACTATATATCAGGATCACCTGGGGAGCTTTTTAAAAATATAAATGTCAGGCCCCACTCCTCAGAGATTCTGATCATTGGCCTGGGGTGGGCTCCAAGCAGCTATTTTTAAAGTCCTTGAGTGATTCTGATGTGCAGCCAGGATTGATACATTGCCGTCTCATTGCATCCTCTCGTCTCTGACATCACTCCCTGTGGTGTCCATTTTATGTGTTGACTTGACTGGTTGTGGGGTACCCAGGCATTCGGTCATACAGTATTGTGTGTCTGTGAGGATGTTTCTGGAAAAGATTAACATTCGAATTGGTAGTGTGAGTAAAGTTGGTTACCTTCCCTAATGCGGGTGGGTTTCATTCCGTCAGTTGACGACCTGAATAAAACAAAAAGGCTGATTCTTCTCTGAATAAAAGGGAACTGTTCCTGCCTGACTGCCTTCGAAGCTGGGACTTACTTTCTTTCCTTCCTTCCTCCCTCCCTCCCTCCCTCCCTCCCTCCCTCCCTCCCTCCCTCCCTTCCTTCCTTCCTTCCTTCCTTCCTTCCTTCCTTCCTTCCTTCCTTCCTTCCTTCCTCTCTTTCTTTCTCTCTTTCTCTTTCTTTCTTTCTCTCTCTTTCTCTCTCTCTCTGCCTCCCTCCCTCCCCCCCCTTTCTTTCTTTCCTGCTTTCTTTTTTCCTGCCTTCAGACTCAAATGGAAACATTGGCTCTTCATGGGTTTTGAGCCTTGGCTTTCAGGCTGAAACTAGCGCCATCAACTCTCCTGGGCCTCCAGCTTGCCGACTGGAGATCTTGGTACTTACCAGACTTCGTAATTGCATGAGCCAATCCCTTGCAATAAATCCCTTTCTGTATATACACTACCTATTGGTTCTGTTCCTCTGGGAGATCACTGACTAATACACTTCCTTTTTAACTAAGACCTCTAGGCACCTTTGCTGTTTCTGAGGTTTTTCATACTTTATATCCGTAGAGACGAAATCAAAGAAAATTTCTTTAAAATGGGGTTTAGATGGACATCTCTCTGAGGTCCACCTCAACACTGACACAGGGCAGATGTGGCTCAGCCTCAGGAAGCTCAAATTCTTACCCCTATGTTTCCCTCAGCCGGCTGAGACCTTTCAACTGCGCCCATCTAGCAGAAGCAGCTGTGAGATCAAGGAACACATGACCCTTGCTAACAGGCCCCAGCCTTGCTAAGTGGTCCAGTTGCAGGAAGAGCAGCCTAGGGAGCGAAGCTGCCCACTACAAACTCACCTTGTCCAGTCATCACTCCTGGGGTCTGTGGTCAGTCCTCTCAGGGTGCTGGCCAGATGTCAAAGCTGAGCTTAGGGCCTGGAGCCCAACACCAAGCAAGGAGATAATTACCCGAAGACACGAGAGAAAGACACACCAAAGTGGGGAGCAGATCAGTCCTGGAGAGCACTGAGGACCAGGCCAGTGCCTGACTCCAGTCCAGTCGTCACAGGAAAGGGGTCCCCATCCAGACCCTGAGAGAAGGTTCTTGGATCTCACACAAGAAAGATTTCAGAGTGAGTCCGTAAAGTGAAAGCATGTTGATTAGGAAAGTAAAGGAATAAAATAATGGCTACTTTATAGACAGGGCAGCCCCGGGAGCTGCTGGTTGCCCATTTTTATGGTTATTTCTTGATGATATGCTAAACAAGGGGTGGATTATTCATGTCTCCCCTTTTTAGACCATATAGGGTAACTTCCTGATGTTGCCATGGCATCTGTAAACTGCTGGTGGGAGTGTAGCAGTGAGGATGACCAGAGGTCACTCTCATTGCCATCTGGTTTTGGTGGGATTTAGCTGGCTACTTTACTGCAACCTGTATTATCAGCAAGGTCTTTATGACCTATATCTTGTGCTGACCTCCTGTCTCATCCTGTGGCTTAGAAGCCTTCACCATCTGGGAATGCAGCCCAGTAGGTCTCAGCCTTATTTTACCCAGCCCTGTTCAAGAGGGAATTGCTCTGGTTCATATGCCTCTGACACAATGGGCAAGCAGATGAATGGCAGGCCAGGTGAAAGGGCCAGAAGCCCCATGGGTATGACCAGAAGAGAAAATGTTGGGATGGGGTGAGAGGTCGATGGGAAGGTAAGTCAGAAGTCTCCACTGTTGCATACCTGAAACTCATTTGTGGTGACCACCAGCCATATGGCCATGAATGGATCAGTGTGATTGAAATACCTGTGTTGGGGCAGCTGATTTTTCATTCAGCGTATACAGCCCCACCCTATTGGGGGAACCTGCCCCCAATATTTCAACATAGGTTCTTTCTATTTTCCATAAGTGTCAGCCAGCTGAGAAATAAAGAGACAGTACAAAGAGAGGAATTTTATAGCTGGGCCACTGGGGGTGACATCACATATCAGTAGGACCGTGATGCCCACCTGAATCTCAGACCAAGTTTTTATTAAGAGTTTCAAAAGGGGAGGGGGTGTAAGAACTGGGAGTAGGTACAAAGATCACATGCTTCAAAGGGCAAAAAGCAGAACTACTAATAAGGGTCTAACAAAGATCACAGGGAACAGGACAAAGGGCAAAAGCAGAACCACCGATAAGGGTCCAACAAAGATCACAGGGCAAAGGGCAAAAGCAGAACTACTAATAAGGTAGTGGTGCACGTATTGTCTTGATAAACATCTTAAATAACAGAAAACAGGGTTCAGGAGCAGAGAACCAGTCTGATCACAAATTTACCAGGGCGGAGTTTCCCAACCCTAGTAAGCCTGAGGGTACTGCAGGAGACTAGGGCGTATCTCAGTCCTTATCTCAATGGTATCAGACAGACATTCCCAGAGTGGCTGTTTATAGACCTCCCTCCAGGGATGCATTCCTTTCCCAGGGTATTAATATTAATATTCCTTGCTAGGAAAAGAATTTAGTGCTATCTCTCCTACTTGCACGTCTGTTTATAGGCTCTCTGCAAGAAGAAAAATATGACTCTTTTTGTCCGACCCCGCAGGCAGTCAGACCTTGTGGTTGTCTTCCCTTGTTCCCTAAAAATCGCTGTTATTCTGTTATTTTTCAAGGTGTACTGATTTCATATTGTTCGAACACACATGTTTTACAATCAATTTGTACAGTTAACACAATTATCACAGTGGTCTTGAGGTGACGTACATCCTCAGCTTACGACACAGGATTAAGAGATTAAAGACAGGCATAAGAAATTATAAAGGTATTATTTGGGAACTGATAAATGTCCATATTAAAATGAAATCTTCACAATTTATGTTCCTCTGCTGCGGCTCCAGCTGGTCCCTCCGTTCGGGGTCCCTGACTTCCCATAACACCACCCGTCATCCCAATTTAAATTCATGTGTGACTTCATCCTGTCTTTTGAATATTTTGCTTTATTCAGTAACACAAATTCATGACTTGGTAAAAAAAAAAAAAAAAAAGCCTCGGCTTACAACATGATAAGCTGGTTCCCCATAAATTGCTGCCACACCGATAATACCTTTAAACATAGGAAACAGCATTTTGGAATTCTGTGTTGTTCAAGTAAATTTTAGTTCATTTTAGTGTCTTGCAAATAGCAAGGAATGATACGTTTAGCATTTGCTTTTTTTTTAAACCACATTTTCCCAAACTTTGAAAAACAATTGCTAATAAACAAACCAAGCCACATGAATTATTTCAGTTCAAGAGAATAAACAGATTTCAAGAAATCAAAAGAAGTCACTGAAGTTCATCTAGCAATGCTTTCATTCCTACATTATACTCGCGCATCAGCAGCGTGGTGTGTGAAGATAACGGCATCAGAATTTCCATTTCATGCTGAATTTTCTGATGGTTTTTGCTATCTTCATTTTACCTTAAAGATAAATAAATAACCCAAACAAGAATACATTTGGGGAAAAAGGAAGATGCCCAGGGTTATATATTGGAGTTCTTCCAATTCCAGAGCAGCAGAAGAAAGCCTCTTCTAATCCCTTGTTTGTGCCATAGGTATGAGAACAAATGGCAAGACATTCCTCTTACACGTTGAATCCAAGGCTGCCCAGTGACCTGGCAAAATTGGCTATGGAGATAATGTAGACATATTAGATTTGAAAAGATGACTTTTCTCTTACTTTGGCCCAATTAGGACCGTTTCCTCAACTCTGCACTTAGGTTACCTAATGTAGCTACAGCTTTAATAACCAATTCCATTTATCTTATAGAAATTCCCAAAAGAAATGAGATGGATGTGTTTTCAGTTAAAGCTGTCTTTCAAAAAGGTAGACAGTCATGGGTCACTGAAAGGAAAACAAGTCACAAGCAAAACACACTTTACCTCACACACTCTTCTGTCGTGAATAACAATGTGTAGTGTTAGTGCGAGCACCCCCAGGCTGTCTGTATTCTGTGGGGCGAAGAGAAGCAAATGGGTGCTGCTGCCCTAGATTTTCCCACTCTAGGCATTAGAATCTTGTCTTTCCTAATCACCTACTGTTTACCCAGTTCATATATTTATAATGACACCTGCAAGGAGTTTCTTTCTTTTTTTCCCAAACCCAGAGACTTTGAAGACAACAAAAGGATAACTTGGGTGATTGAAAACACACCCAGTGGCGAGAACTCTCTCCAATTTGTGTTCATGTGTATATGTAACAAACCATGAAGAAGATCATGTAGGTCCTGAAATACGTTGCCAGTTGTGTCTCACTGAGGACTCAGCCATAGCCAGAGGCTAAGTCCTTTGTATCATGATCCCGTCCCACTTGAGCCAGTTTGCACTTCTTATTTCGGGATCCTTAATACACTGGCCATACATAGCTCTTAGTCTTCAGTTCTGAAGTCTAGTCCTTAAGAACTGAGTATTGAAAAGTCCTCTCGGTGGGATTAGCATTCTTCTGAGGCTAAGACTGTAGCCGGGAAGTTGAAAACCCCTTTTGAAGGGCAGAGTGACTTAACCCTTGAAGGAGAAGTGGCTGTGGATGGCTTATTGTCAGGAACAGGGACACTGACTCTTCCGAGAGATGCTTCAGACCCTTTCCCAAAGTGGTAACTCAGGCCATGGCTTCTAATCACTTCATGCCCAATTTTATGTACTTGCTTGTGTGCACACTCCTGCTGACCCACCAAGACTCACACACGTCTGAAAGCAAGGCACAGACTTTCCCAGCAGTAGCGATAACCCTCATTCAGCTACTGCAAAGACCTTTTGTTAGGTGAAGGTCAAACACTTCACAAGGGAAGACTTCTGGATCTTTAGATCTCTGCTAGATTTCCCAGGTGCAGCTGAGGAGCCAAGAGATGTTCCCTCCTCCCCACACTCCGGTTAGCCTTTGTGTCGTCCAGTCAAAAGTACCCTCTTTCATACTGTTGTGTTGCCTTTTTACTCTACCACCTTCTGCTAGGGCCGTGGTGCTGAGGCAGGAGAACAGGGTCTGGAGGCAGGAAACCTAAGTTGCCCGGGCAACTCCCTTTTCAACCTCTCTTTTTTCTGTGGGGCAGTTGGTACCTGGCAGTTGGAAAATGAAAGTACCTCTGATTGGTCCACTCCCACAACCAGACTGGTCACGGGCCTACTCTTCAGCCAATCAGACCGAGTGTGGGCCAATAGAGTGAACCAATGGGAAACCTCTAGAGGTTATATAAACCCCAGAAAATTCTGTAATCAGTGCTCCTGAGTCTCTTGCTTGGGCCAGGTCCCACCTTGTGGAGTGTACTTTCATTTAACATAAATCTCTGCTTTTGCCGCTCTGCTTGTATGTTTTGTCCAATTCTTTGTTCAAAACACTAAGAACCTGCACAACTACCCTCACTCAACTGGTAACAATGCTGAGTAGAACAGAACTGTAGAATCACACAAATTAAACCCGGAAGGGGTTCTGAAGGTTAGTGGCTATTTCCACACCCTCATTTACAGCTGAATGTAAACCATGGGAGGGTCACAGATTAAGAACTTATTTATCATGCCTTAAAGTATATCACTTTTTTTGCTGTCTTAAAGTGGAGGCCCTTGTTGGACCCACATGTTAACTCCTTCAGAAGTCCTGTGTCCCTTTCAGGCCCTCTCAGGTCCTCCAAGTTTCAGATCATCATGCAACATGGCCAGTGTGTTCAGCTTTTCTGTCCTTGAAGCCTGAAGAGAGAGGGCTTGAAGCCTGCTGTGAAGCCTCAATACATTGTACCCAGTACCATGTCCCCAAGAACTATATTAAAGTAAATTTTTTATTATACTCCCTTTGAGGTATTGAAGTATCTCCAAGGGATGATAACTCAATTTTGTAAGCAAAAACATTGAGATGCCAGGAGGATGCATTGTGAATCGAAGACCAGAACACTGACCCTCCACGTTACACCTCAACACTTCTAGTCTGAGGCAGTCACTGAGCACTAAGACAAGTCCTTGGTGACAATTAAAAGGATCTTTTCTGATGATAATAATTATACTTTCATCAGCAACTAAGGAGCCTTGGCTGTAGCAGCCTTGCAATTGGCCTTTTGAAATCCTGGTCTGTTTCCCTTGGAATAAGGGTTGAATCCCTGTCAGGAAGCCAACGGTAACTGCATTGCTTTGAGTAGCAGTTACTGGAGATTTTACAGAGGAATTATTTAAAAGACCAGCCAGGATGAGTGGTAACAGATCTGAAGAACCATAATGCAAATAAACATATTTGACTTCACTCATGAATAACTGATTTTATATTTCTAAATACTAAGAAGGTTGTACAAGCCTCCAAATGTAGGTAGTACCAAAAAGAACATAGGAGGCTTACTGGTGAGAATAGCCGGATTTTGATCAGAACACATTTGCATGGAAGACAAAGTCTACCTTCCACTCCACCATTGCCTTCTCATGCTCTAATGAGATTGGTGTTTCCATGTGGATAAGTCACAAGGAAGAAAAAAGTTCCTTCTTTGATTTAGTCTTAGTTTCACTAGGGATGCGTCTTCACAAAATGAAGAAGAAAAATTTACTTTTCAGGAAGCTGGGCGATACGTTCCCAGATGCTGCTTTGCTCCACAGTTCACGGAAAGAAGGTTTAGGCTACTTCTTAAAACGCACAGACACACACACACACACACAAATTGTTATTTCTTGAAACAGAACAACACACCCTCCAAAACAGTAAATGTTACCAGAACAATAATAAATAATGGCACACATGCGCATCTTTAAAACACAGCCAGTCACGTCTTCCGTTGCATAACTGACAGCCATGTGCTCAGGCATTTCTGCGATGATTGAAGACACATTCCGATGGTCATAAACATCCATCACAGATTCAAGTATGAGTTGCAGGATTCCAAAACCACAGCCTGCCAGTTGTTGGCCATCAGTGACATACCAAGTGTTACTGAGATCTCTGCGCGACCTCTGGGTTTGCACAATACGGCTGAAATGCTATTCAGAAAGTACTAGGGTTGAAATTACCCTTCAGGAAGCCTAATAAAGAAGAAAGGAAACGTGCCGTTTAGAGCTAAAATTGCTTTACTGAAGCACAGTCAAGTCATACATGAAATACAATGGCCTTTCCATGCTCAGTTCCCCTGCATGCCTTGAGCCCTCTTTTCCCTTAAGTTTTGTCATATGTTTAAGTGTACATTACTGGTCATTCTGAGAGCTTGAACTATGACAACCTGAAAGGATCTACTTATCCTATAAACTGTTGAACACAGTTGGCATGAGTTGGACCAAATTTGGACCAAATTTTTTTTTTAGAGCACACCCAGACTTCATCGTCCAGTATCCAGAGATTGATTATCCAGATTAGAATTTTTCAGGGCCCTTTCCATCTCCTAGATACCCTTGGCCCCTGTCTTCTTGCAATCTCATTCCTCTCTAGTGATACCAGCAGACCTGCACTGGGGATACAAATGGAGATGAAAGGGTTAACCATTTATACTAAGAGAAAGCTGGAAGTCCTTGCAAAAGCTATGTCGTGGGATTTCTATACACTCCCAATAAACAGAGCCTCTTCAGTCACTACCCCCCACCCCTCACCACCCTTTAACAAGCGTTGCCTGAGGATTGAGCCAAAAACTGGGGGCTGTTAGAGGCTGGGCTATTCCCAAGCAAACTGTGAAGCAGATGAAAATAAATTTGCCAATGCGCCAGCATAGTCCTCACCACATATCTGCCCTCAGCCTCCTTCCTTCGGTGGTAGTCATGGAGACTGGAGAATGAGGGCATATTCCTTCCCAGAGCTCGGTATCCACCCCAAATTCCGCATCCCCGTTGAACTAACAACGGGTATTGAACTAACAACGGGTAACAGCACAAAGTAGGGTTCTTCCCCAAAGCGGCTGCATTTTAACTCAGATTCAAACTCAAGCAAACAACCTGCCAGGGAAAATTAGACAAAAGCGTCAGATGAGGGTAGAGACCATGTGTGCTCCGTTCCCCAGCATATCCCCAGGGCCTGACACTTAGGAGGAGGTCAGTAAATATTTGCTAAATGAACATTAGTGAATGACACAGTACGAAACAGCAGAGTGTGGCCTGCTCTTGGGGCTGGTTTGACAAGGAAGGATTCCAGCCAGGCAGGGAGTGGCCGGGCAGGGGCACAGAGCTGCGTGCTGCACAGTGATGAGACCCCTTTCCAAACAGCCTGGCCCTTGCCACACACACAAGGTCTGTGGTGCTGGCGGTGCCCGTTCCAGTCATCTGAAGTAAGATCGACAGCATCTTACGCTTAGCCTGAGACCCACGTAGTAGAAAAATCTTCTCAACCTCAGACACCGCTGTGCATTTTTTGGATAGTGTTTCAGATTGGGGTGTTTTTTGTGTTGTTTTTGGTTGGTTTTGCTTTTTAAACAGTTCCTTGAGCTGCTGACAGAGTAGCCCAGTGTACATGGGTGGCCCCGAAATGCTTTGCACTATTTGGACCTACTCTGTTGTATTACATGGGTAACAAGATCAGAGGAATTTGGATGTGTTTAGGTTAGGATTTAGATCTGGATACTACATAGAGACCTGCTTTTAATTCCCTCTTTCCTTCTTGTATTATTTAAGTCCATGGACACTTAGAATCAGTATATAAACATCTCCAAGAAGCACAAAAAGAAGCAGCATGTGGGACATGAGGTCAAAGCTGTTAGCTCACGTTTCCCCTCCCCAGAAAAGCCTGGAGATTTTGGAGTTCTCAGTGCATGTCTTCAGTTGGCTTCAATGTCAGTTTGCTTCTTGTTCTTTATGTAATTGTTGACTTCTTTGAAGTTCATTATGGACATCACTGAGTCAAATAGTCACACATTATAAGCAGACTCTTCTAATTCTTCCACGGTGTGAATTTGCTTTTCCCATCCGTGAGATTTCCATGTGACTGACCCGGTGACAGTCAGTTGCCTGCATCAGGGACCGCCGAGTGTACAGAGCTGCTTCTTTCCTTCAGAGGGAGGCTTGGACCTGGAGAGGGTACTAATTCAAAAGAGCCGACTGTTTTCAAGCATTAGAGAAGCAGCCCCAGAAAATCCTTGCCTGGCAAAATTGGAGAAATGCGCTGATCTTGTGTTTTTACCATAGAAGTGGTTGGAAAGGGGAATTTGCTGCTAGTTCTTTTCATCTTGATGGTGGTTGCTTTTCTTGGATAAAGTCACAAAATTCTTCTGAAATTAGAAATTGTGACCCTTGATATTCAAAAGGTATATAAGGGCTCTAATTTTTTCAAACCTACTATGGGGTGACAAAATCCACTTACTGAAGGTGTTAAGACTGCAGATATTATTTCTGCTGAATAAGAAACAGTGTGGACTAATGGGAAGAGACACAACATATTCTTCTCCAGTTTCTTGTAGCTTCAACGTTTTCTTGAAAGTGCCTGTGAGGCAAACATGCACAAAGACATGTTCTGCTTTTTGCTGTTTTTTGTTTTTTTGTAACATAGAAAGTTAGGTCATAGACCTAGGCCATAGACCTGTGTAAGTATTTAAGACATTTGGACATATTTTGTATCTGTAACTTCCCTTCCCTTTTAAAAAAAGTTCTCTGAACTAGAAATGACGTAGATATGGAATCAGCTGTGAAACTATCCTTCTCTGGCAGCTCCAAAATCCTTTACATTTTTTCCTGGCTGGGTGACACGGTTTTAACCCTAACTGAATGGGCCAATCTTTGGCCTTTTCTACAAGTTCTCAAACTCAAGGGCAGAGAGTCTAGTGGACCTGGATACTTGTACCTGGTTAAATGGATTTACCAGTGAGGTATTATCTAGCTTTAACCTTTACAAGATGGACACATGGCTTAAAAAGCCTCCTCTGGAGAAACCATGGGTTAAAGATAGACTAATGACACAGGTCCCCCAAAAAACCAAACTGACAAAAACAGCAAAGGTAGCACTTCTGCTCGCCTTCCCGAAAACTCTTTGGCAAACACCATCACAAGAAAGAAAGACCAATGATCTGATGTGCCAAGCAGCTGGCCAAAAGAAAGACACAGAATACCCTTCAAAATTATAAAAATCTAGCAGGAAATAGGAATGAAAAATGTACATCTATAATTGTTATCATATATCTTACACTCAAAGTATATTTTGCGCCTGGGACTATGATAATGGCCAATGATAATGGCTTGTGTACATAATTTATAAGGTCACAAATAATGGATGAAATAGAGCATGGGGGGGGTGGTGTATGTTCAAAATGCTTGGAACCTACTGCTTAGGGAGTGTCATTGACTAGGGTTGATGTTCAAAAGTAGGGGTGGTGGCCTCAGAGGACAAACCTGCCTGCAAACAAAGTCTGAATGGGTGATAGAAGCCACGGAGAAGAGGGGAAGAACTTGGAAGACATACCGTACAAATCAGAAAGACAGGAAATCTCCTTGTCTTTCTATAGATGCACAGAACTAGGGAAGGACCCAGGGAAAGTAGACACAGATTCAACAAAGCAACAAGGTCCATCCACGAGCTGGTTGCAGAGCTGACTGGGCATTCCAGGTCCCTTGACAGATGGTGGTGGGAGATGCATTCACAGGACCCGGGTGGTGTACATCAGCCAGGCCGGCCTCTCCAACCTGCCCTCAGTGTGGTCCAACATTGAGAACACAGGCAAAGGTAAAGAGTAGGTTTTGACTTAGGCTTTTGGCCTCTTGCATTTAATCATCCAAGTGTGGCCTTTCCCAGTTAAGGCAAACAAACCTTAGAGTTCTCGTCACTGTTCAAGCTTTCTGGAAAGGAAAGGCCTATGAGCTCTTGCCAAGGCGGCTGCATTCAGTTGTCAGTTGTGCAGGTTTTGCTTTGCAGAAAGGCTTCCAGGAGGGCCGGTCCGTCTGGAGGGGACACCTTTTTCTAACTCACACAAAGACATCTATGTTGACTGGCCTTGGCCAGGGCCTTGCAATAAATTTTGGCAAAATAGAGCCAAAACCAGAAAAAGAGATCCAGTGGACAAAACCCTAAATTGGATGAATTTTCACTTTTCAACCCATAATATGGCTTCTGTAGGCCCTGCTGAAATCAGTACATGTTATTGGAGAAGCCACTGAGTAGGTTAGTAGGTTGTGTAAGTCCTGGTTAATAGATTTGGAGTTGTTAGAGAAGCCACTTGGAGTCAGATTGGATGGTGGAGAGGAACTGATGTGAAAAGGTCTTGCAATTACCAGGCCTTGAGACTGCCGGGATTTGGAGAAAGAAAAAGCACATCAGTTTTGTTTTGTGACCAAGACTTTTTGAGTTGTTGCACAAATGCTGTTTGTGTCCAGAAACTCAGGAGCCCTGTGCCTCTTACTCATTACCTGCTGCCACTCTTTCCCAAACACACCGGTGTTGGGATCCTCCCCTTCCCCAACTGGCAAAGAAGGAAAGGGTTCTTTGTGACTCAGGTTAGGAAGTGACAGGAGAGCTCACTGGAGGCTAAGGGGTGCCATCTCCACTTACAAAGCTGATAGCAAAGTAATCAAACCTAGCAGCACCAAGAGCCCAGGGCAGCTCCTTGGCAGTGCTCTCCGCCACATCGTGTGCTCTGGGTCACACAGGGCCTGTAAATTGCACAGTAATGGCTGGGTCCACGGCAGGAATAAACATGTGCTTTGAATTTTCCAAATGAGTCAGACGCATGCTGCGAGATAAATGCTGATAGCAAGCAGATGTGACATGTGCTTTTCAAGAGGACGGACAGGGGGGAATTGAGGATTGGCATCTTCCACACTCTTCGAGTCGACGGACTGACACCTAATGGGACCTGGTCTTTTAACAAGAAACACTGGGTAATGGGTGACATTTTCCCCACTTCTTTCTTTCCATAAGAGGAATCTACATTTAAGTCTCAAATGTAAACGTGCTCTGGCTCCAATTTGTCAGCTGACTCTAATCGCCTCGGAACTTATATAAACTCTAGGTGAGTAATTTCCCCAAGTACAGTACCCTCTTGGAATGCATGTGCTGTGAACTCAGATTAAACTTTTAACCTCACATTTTTCTGGGAGGGATTATTATCCCTGTTTTTATCGTTTGAAAAGGCAATCAGAAATTCCAGAAGGTCCAGTGCTCGCAGGGGTTGAGCTGGTGCACTCTCTCAAGAGCCCGTCCCCTGTGTTGAGTATGCCTGGCCCCCTAAAAATGGGATGAGAGGGTCTGTTGTGCCAGAATTAAAACTACGAGGCACCAACTCTCTCGCCTTCCTCATAACACTCCCAACTAAACTGTGCACTGTTTGGAAGGCCCTGCGCTCTCCCAGCTCAACTGCAAAAGCCCCTGAGTGTTTTTGCTGATGCACGCCATGTGCCAGTTGCCAAGCGACATACATAACACATTCATCAGCAGAGCGTGAGGTCTGAGTCCTAAATTTCTGCTGCATTCTTCCACACTTGGCTTTCATTCACCTTGTCTCCTTCTTCCAGCAACTGGATCAACAGATGTTAGACTTTCCCAGAGTGTTTGGCACAATCAGTCCAAGATGCCAAGCTTGAAGATATAACATCTCTTTGCAACCTCTAATTCCTGTCACTGTACTCATTAATCACTTGCACAAACCTTTAACCGAGTCCATTAGGACTTCAATACCAGGTGGTTTTTGTTTTGTTTGTTTGTTTGTTTGTTTTAACTGAGTTGGCATCAACATGGAAACAAGTGGACCGGCATATTCTCCCAGAAGCTTCTCATTATTTGTACTTAGTTTTTGTTTGATGACTACCAAGAGGCAGCTGGCACGGTGTCATGGGAAGAACAGTAGGCTGGGAGTCAAGTGGTGGTTCTGCGACCAACTCATGGTGGAGCCTTGGGCAAGTCAGTATATTCGAAAGGGCCTCAGCTTTTTCTTTTGTAAAATGAAGATGTTGGACTCAGTGGTCCTCCTGTTGAAACAGTAATAATCCCATTAGTTTTACTGTGCAGTTTCAAAGAAAAGCAGACACCAACGCAAGAAGCAAAAATGGGAAACCTTCAAGGTCAGAAGTTTCAGTTCACTGTCTTGAACGTTGCTCTGCAGTGTCTTTCAAATATGTTTTGATACAACATTCTGCTGTAAACACCTTGATGTCATTTTCATGTGCTGTTACATCACCCAATGGATATTTTTGGATTCTTAAACGAGAAACACACTATTCTAGCACTAGAAGAATAAGGGAGGCTGTGATAGCATCATTCCCACTCGCAGCCCCCTCTGGGGTTGGAAAATGGATCGAGTAATTGGTTGCTAGTCTTAAATTTCCTCAGCACTCATGTGTGTTTACACCCACCCTGACCCCAGTGCCAGGTTGCCTCCCACCCTCCTTTCTGGGCTTCTCTCCTCTGTCCTGTGGAACCACAAAACAGAATCAGGCACAATTTCTCTATTTCTGACTTCACTCGATTGCTATTCTGGTGTTGATCTCATCAATGGACAAGCTGCTGGAAGTTGACTGAGTATAAAATGCTATAAGGGAAATGTTGTAGGAAAAAAAGCATCTCATTATTCCTGTCTCCAAAAGAAACATTGAAGATTGGGGTCTTGTCTAAGCCAGATGCTACCACCTGCACCCTGGACCTCCAGCAACCACCGCCACAAAGCCTGTGTGAACACTGTGATGTGTTTTGTTATCAACCTTGAAAACAAACATCTTAAGGTTCCCTCATGTTGGTGCTGGAACAGGAGTGTTCAATTACTAATTTTGTAGACATTTGTTGAACATCTATTAGGCATCTGGAACTGAGGATACAAAGATAAATGTACATGGCATTGCCTGAAAGGAATTTATGACCTAGCAAAGGGCACAGACGTGTACACAGTCTGCTGGAATATATTATGATAAGTGCTATACTGGTGGTGTGGATGAAAGGCCGCAGGGGAACAGACTGGAGCTATGAGTTCTGCCAGGGTTTCACTTAGCTAAGAGACAGGCAAAGGGCATTCCAGGCAGAGGAATATGCATTGGGAGATGCAGAACAACAAGAAAGTGCATGGCAGATTCAAGGAATGTGGCGGGTCGGTGTGATGGCATCACGGATTCATGGTAGAGAGTGCCTTGTTTATATACAGTTAGTTTATGTACAGCTGTTAGAAGTGGGAAGAAAATTTGACTCCAAGCTTCCTAGATACCAAAGCAAAAAGGGAAATATGAAATTTGCTGTGCCTACATGAAAAAAGCCAATTGCTCAAGAGTAACAGGCTTCTTCTGGAATTAAGAGCCAAGGGAAACTTCTCTATTGATTCTCTTCAAAGGCTCAGGATGGGATACGGTGAAAATATCTTCAACAATATCCCCGCACTAGCAATTTTTATAGGATTGTTTCTTGTAATGTCCCTCAGTGCGAGCCAATGGCACCCCGCCAAAGTGTAATTCAGTAAAAGCAGCTCTACATGGGACCAGAGCAATTCAGCCTAAGCCTGCTGTTTTTTGATGGTTTGGCTTGATGTGTGAATACAACTTAGGGTATCTAGAGGAATGGATGTTCTTCATATCTTTCAGGCAATCATCCATGAATATTATTTCTTACAACAGGGCTCTTAAAAAGCATTAGGTAGCAGGCAGTGAACTTGAGCTTCTATTCATTGGTGAAGACCTCAAGAACAAAGGAGTCTGAACATTGGGTTATGTAACAAAGAAAAGAATCTTTTCCAAAGATGTTTAATCGTGGAAGAGAAGTAACCGGTCATTCTGGTCTAAGCGCAGTCCAATGGCTCAGCTCATTCTGGCCTGCATTAGGGCTAGGTTGTTAAGTAAAATTTCGTGCCCTGACAGCACATGTCTTGCTGTGAACTCTAGGCTGAAAGTGGGCCCATAAAACACCCTCACATTTTAGAAGTAAAACTGTGGGCTAAGCATCTTTTGAGATTTGACCGTTTTTCCTTAGTAACTGAAATGATTGTGTGATGCACAAACATGGGTCCAGAAAGTTGGGGCAGGGATGTGGTATTTCACCAACTAGCATCTGAAATGGGGGTTAAAAGAGAGTGTAAGTTTTGCCAAATAGCAAATCCTACATATTTATATAACGGGGTACAATTTATAAACTATATTCCCATCCAGTATCTAATTTAAATTGCATAAAAACCTTGTACAGGACTCATGTGATTATCGCATTATAAATGGGAAAACTAAGGCTTGATCAAGTTAGCGTGGATGTTGGGTGACAAAACCAGAATTGTAACCCAGGTCTTTTGATTTTAGTGCAGTTATTTTTTACCTTTCAAGGTTCAGCCGAGTTATCCAAAGGAGTAGCAAATTGTAGGTCATGATAACCATGTCCAGCAGGTACCAAGCTACAGTAGCACATGTTGAAAAATTACAAACCCTGTAGGTAGGGAAGGCTTCCTGCAGTTAACTTAGAAAAAAGCATCCATTTGATTGGCAAGAATGCTCCAAGGATGCTCTTTGTTCATGGAGAGACAGGCACAGTCTGGTTCCTGGATCCTATGAGTGGCCCCAGGTATACACTGGCTGGAAACAATCCAAAGATTTGTTCTTTCCACCCTTTATTTACCAAACATGCAAAGTGTGGCACCACATGTGAGTTGTGGATGAGGGTATTCTCAGCAGAATGCAAGATTATTTTCACAATCATTGTAGAAACTTGAAATAATCTTGCCTGTTGATATTTAATAGCCAGATCTTCCCAAAAGTACTTATTCATTGTAAATATAAGGATAAACTTGAACTCTATGTTGTAATGATTGCCTTTCTGAGTGCTATAATTAAGTTTTTTAAACTATTGCCACCTCCTGCCAATGTTTTCATTAAACATCTGAAAAATAACTTGGTGTGTGGTGGAGAATGAGTGGATAGAGACTGTTTTCTCTGGTTCCCCGTGAAAATACCAAGATGGGAGATAAATTCAGACATTGATATCTCTGCTGCCACCGTGCACTGAATTATAAACTAGTGTCCCAAAAGACAGGATTCTCCTCCCAATCAACAAGAGTACTTATAACCAGAGAGCCACAGGTGCTCAATATAGCACCAAAACAACAACAACAACAACCACCCCAATTTATGGTCAGGGAGGAGATTCCAGACCTCAGTACAGTAGGTGGACCTGGTACCACAACACACGTGTATTCGCTGAAGAACTGAGACACTTTGATGCAATTATATGCCAAAGGTTTCCAAAAGCAATCCATCCCCACATTGTGCAGGGTAAAGTGTCTCAGAATGTCCTTTCCTGTTCTCTTCTCTGGGCACACACAGTACCACTCACCGCATTCCACTTGGCACCTGCACACACTCCTAAAATAAGAGAAAGTGTAATCTCCTAAGTCTCTTTTGGCTCAAAGCACTGAGAGTTTACAGAGACTGGATCTACAAGATGCAGGAAGCTACACACCAATAGCCTTCCTCATGTTAAGTCAATAGGAATAAGACTACCCGACAGCCAAACCTGAGACTTTGGTTTAGAAAACCCATCATTTAGAAATGGCTTTGTAATAAAACCAGAAATTCAGTTTTTTGTTTGTTTGTTTGTTTTTTTAAAGTAATAGAAAAAAAGAGTGAACCAGTTCCCCATGGACACACAGCCACCCACAGCTGCTGCATGGTTACTTCCTGACAGACACGGGTTTGCTGCTATGAGAACAAGGTCTGCCCCACAGGCAAGGAGTGTCCCTGTGCCCGTGTGCCCACTGCTAAACAGTCACAAGGTCATTAGGAAAACAGGGTCTTCTTAACTCTTGAGGATGACAGTGCATACACCAAAGAAACCAAAGGAGTCATTGCCTCTGCTATCATTTTTCTTCTTTCTTTTTTTTTTTCAGAGACAGAGTCTCACTTTGTGGCCCCGGCTGGAGTACAGTGGCACGATCTCAGCTCACTGCAACCTCCCCCTCCCAGTTCAAGCAGTTCTCCTGCCTCAGCCTCCCAAGTAGCTGGGACTAGAGGCATGCACCAGCATGCCCGGTTTCCTATTTTTAGTAGAGATGGGATTTTACCGTGTTGGCCAGTCTGGTCTCAAACTCCCAACCTCAGGTGATCTGCCCACCTTGCCTCTCAAGTGTTGGGATTACAGGCATGAGCCACCGCGCCTGACCTTCTGTTGTCTTTTTAATCTTTTAACACAGAAAGAATTATTTGCTGAATGATCTTTAGCCCATTGAAATGGTTTAATGGAACATACAGCAACAACAGAAATCTAAGTCCCAGAGAGTAGTTTCTGCTTTGGAAGAGTGTAACTCAAGTTTGTCATCCTGCCTCTTTTTCAGAAATAGCTCGAGGGAGGAGAGGTATGGCCCATCTTTCTGCTTTTATAGCAAACCAACATTTGGGCAGCAGGATGGCCTCCCTTCCCAGGTTTTAGGAACACCTGAGGCCTGTTCTTGGGAAATGCAGCTGTGATTGGTGGGGACCTAGCCCACTGCTGGGCAAAGCACTTCTAGGTCCTGGGAACTGCCTCGGTTGAGATGGCACTGTGAAATAAGTCTTCGTGTGTTTGCTCAATACTTTCTGTTTTATTTATTTATGCTTTAATATTAAAGAAAAAATTCCATCAGACTCTTATCTTTAGCCTTAGATTAGAACAAAAATTGGAACAAAAGTCACTCATCAGAAAGCTACAGATGTGATCTGTAAATTCCTCGCTGGAAAATGAATTTGCCTTTGTGGCCAGATCTGTGAGTGTGATTTGACCGCGGAAAAGATTCTCATGTTTGTTGGTTGGGCTCAGAGACTACTAGCAACTTTTCAGAAGTACTCTGCTGAGTGCTGCAGGCTTGAGTCTGTGGGTGGTACTGAGTAAGCCTGATTCTCTCAGGGAGTAGAGGAAGGAGAGGGATTATTGTGAATTAGTGGAGAAAGTTCAGGGATGACCTTATTTGTGAGTTTGTGGCTGGATTTAAGAAGTCCAAAAGGGGCTTGTTGTTACAACATCCTGGAGAGTTTTCATTTCAGTATATATAGTGCTATGTCTCTTTTCTAAAAAAATTGCTGCACAGTGAGCTGGACGCAGTGGCTCATGCATATAATCCCAGCACTTTGGGAGGCTGTGGCCGGGTGGATCATGAGGTCAGGAGATCAAGACCATCCTGGCTAACACGGTGAAACCCTGTCTCCACTAAAAATACAAATAATTGGCTGGGCGTGGGGGCGAGTGCCTGTAGTCCCAGCTACTTGGGAGGCTGAGGCAGGCGAATGGTGTGAACCCGGGAGGCGGAGCTTGCAGTGAGCTGAGATCATGCCACTGCACTCCAGCCTGGGCGACAGAGCAAGACTCCATCTCCCCCCAAAAAAAAAATATTGCTGCACAGTATTATATATCATGGCCCTGTGTGTGTGTGTGTGTGTGTGTGTGTGTGTAATGGATATATATATTTATATATATCCCCTACTCTTCAGAAATTCTTTTCTAATTCTGCATGAAATAACTTCCTTTGCAAAATTACTTTAGCTGAAATGCTATCAATTATAAATCCAATTGTATCAATAAACTCATCTTTTCTATTATTAATATGATTCACTGAATTGTGAATAATGTAACTGGGCTGCTTTCCTTCCCACACCTGATGTAGACACGCCACCGGAGAGGGAGTGTTGTTATAGGAGGAAGAAGTACTTGGAGAGAACTGGAGGAGGGCACATGTGAGCACACTTGGACACAGGAAGAGAGGGTTCCAGAGAAGGAAGAGCAGGAGTTGGAGGCAGGAAGACCCCAAGAATCCACCTCTTCATTGCCAGGAATACCTTCAGTTGTTTGTCTGATCTCATCTCTGTTTAGTCCATTTCTGTGACATGCCAGCTCTGGGACCTGGGTGGCCACAGGTAGCTCGTGAAATGACTTCAGCATTATTAAAACTGGGAGCATTACCTGAGCCCAGGAGGCCGAAGTTGCAGTGAGCAGAGTTCATGCCACACACTCCTGCCTGGGCAACAGAGCAAGACCCTGTCTCAAAAAACAAAATAAAGCAAAAAACCCTGGAGTTTACAAACATCACTGATGTGTGGTTGGCATTTGGAGAGACCCATGCACATACAGAAACTTGACAAGTGAATCGTTTCATAAAGAGGCTGATGGACGACCTGGTTAGCTGCTACTTTAAAGCCAGTGAGCATGCGCAGTAACCATGGCGCCTCGTTAATTAAGACTAATGGCCCAAGGAGCCGTTGCAGATGATCCAATTAGGCGGATTTAGTTAGAGATTATACAGATAACTCTGATTGAAACATCAATCTGGGCCTCTGTTTCAAATGAGGTGTTATTTGACTATAATAAAATAGTATGCTAAGTAGCTGACTGTGTCTTACAATTGTGGAAGCTGAGGGCTACTAACAGCCTTAAAAATTAATATTTAAGCTTGATTTTTTTTCAAGAACCAATTATGTAGATTGTTTATTACCAAGTTCGTTCTTTTTGTTCCTTACCCCTCCTGCTGTCTAGTTGGGACTGTTTTACAGTTCATTAGCCCCTTGACTAGAAGGTAGAAATGAAAGAAGGTGCAACTTACATCTGTCTGCCTACTAGCCAATTCCATAAGCTATTTTGTGGGGAAGATACTGAAACTATTGGCCAAAACAGACCTTTGCGTTCCCTTCCCCGTGCATTAAATTTTCCTAGATGCCAAGTATGGGAGAGAGCTAGCAATTGACTGAACTGACTATTTCTTGGTTGCATAAAATGTATTCAGTGGAATTTTGCTTAATGTGATCCCAGTTTTGTCATACATAAGGAAAAATGTTCTGATAATCCCCACAAGCTAGTGAAGCATCTTAAAATTACACACTGGGTTATACAGTGATTACACTCATCAAAATGTTTTTTGCGTAACTTTAAATTCTCTCAAAAAAGATCCCAAATTTTCCTAGAGCACGTATTTATTTTTAAGAGTTATGAAAATACACAGCCGTATATGGTTGTATCTGAATCCATAGTGCTGTGAGAGACTGAGCAATTCTCAAGTATTAAGTGAGAAATCATCACTGAAGAATTGCACTGTGGCACTGAAGCCTTCAAACATGCCCACCATATTTTACTGGTGGAAATTTCATCATTAGGCTTAAATTAGAAGCCACTGATTCTCTTCCATGAAAAAAAAATGGAGTTCTAGCCATTAAGCATGATTTTTTTAAAAAATTGTTTTTGATGGGGAGATGAGAAAGAAGGAATGAAAGGGTTAAGAAAAGGAAAAAGGCTAGTAGAGGGTGCTGTCGTCTGCTAATTTTTTGCTTTTACTAAAGCACTTCTTCTGCTCACTGCCATATGGTAAATTCCTTAGTTAATTAATTATTCAGAGTCTTGTCCTGATGCAAATGACACTAAAAAAAAAAAAAAAAAAAAAAAAGCAGAACATTCTTTATCCCTCTAGGAAAAAGAAATAACAAATAATTAAGGCCACAGCGCTCAGGGACCCAAGTTTATTGGCAATAAAAGGTAGCTGTGCTGACAACACTGCCAATTAATCTGCCAAAAGTGAGCATGTCGCTGTGTTAGAAAACAGGACTGGAGACATCCAGGGATCTATATAAAGCATAGACAACAGTCTTAGCGATCGTGGAGCAGCAATGTGGGCACCCTACCTTCAGCAGATATGGTACCGGTCTGCATTCTTTCCGTAACAAAACTCCTCACCACGTGGAGAACCCCTCAGTCCCGAGTCAGTTGTACACCTGGCCTCTTTGGAAGCTGTGTGTGCCCAGAAGGTGCTGGTGGGAATAGAAAAAAAATTGGAAACTAAATTTTATTTTTTGAGACCTCTGGAAACTAGGTTGCTTAGACTTGAGAAAGTACTTGAGGAATATTTGAGGAAGTATAAGCAGCCTAGTTTCCATAGATGAGGAAACTGAGGCTCTCAGCTTCCAAATGCAGCTCTGCCGGGTTCCCATATCCATTCTTTTCTTGTAATACGTGTTTCCAGATGAAGCATCAAGAAATGTTTGTTCTAAACCTGGCTGCTATGAATGTATGGTGTGACCTTGAGCAAGTCACCTAACTTCTTTGAGCCTTGGGTTTGTATCTGAAAGGTGAGAGGTTAGAGACTCTGAGGTCTCCAGTGGCAGTGCTTCTCCAAGGTTAATAGACATAGGAATCACCTGGGGAATCTTGTTAAAATGCAGATTCTGATTCAGTAGCTCTGGGGACAGGCTTGAGGTTGTGCATCTAAGAATATTCCAGATAATGCTGATGCCACTAGTCCCCAGACAGTACTTTGAGTAGTAAGGTCTTGTAGCATCATCACTCTAGGGTTCCAAGATGGCAGCGACCACATTTTAGTCTTCCAGTCACCCCTGCATGCCCATGTATGGTTACAACATGCCTCATACAGTTGGTGCTCAACAATGTTCAGTACTTTGGATTTAGGTAGAAAAGCATAAGTAGTTCAAAGGGACATAATCTAAGGGAAATTTGTAGCTCTGGAAGCTCAATAATTCTGTAATTTCCTGAAGGCACCATCCCTCAAGGGTCAAACTGAAGCCTAGCCTCCTCCCCCACCCACAAAAGGTACCCTGGTAATCCTAACTTCTCCCACAGTGGGTTTAGCCACCCCTACTGTATCCCTAGCTCACTCTGACTGACTTGATCTGAAATCAGATCAACCTTAAAGGACATCTAGTAAATGCCATTAGGAAGCACTCTACTCTCCCAAAGATTTTATTTTGTAGATTAAATCATATTTCCCCTAGATACATTCTGACATATAAAGTTTCTTCCTCCATTCTGACACCCCTCTTTGTTCTGGTAACCAGTATCAGCATTTTACTAATTTTCTGTGGTATTTCCATCCTTTCTCCCATGTGCAGTAGTACTTTGCTGTTCTTAGAATGGTTGCAGAGGCCAGAAGCCAGATTTTCATTATCTCTTTGGGGAAACATTCCATAAACTCAAGACAAAAAAATATACGATGAATTGAAGAAACGGAAATAATTAGCCACTAAAATCTCTTTTCTTTCTGTCTTTAAAAAAATTCCCATTTTTGGCCAGGCACAGTGGCTTATGCCTGTAATCCCAGCACTTTGGGAGGCCAAGGTGGGTGGATCACAAGGTCAGGAGTTCGAGACCAGCCTACCCAACATGGTGAAACTCCATTTCTACTAAAAATACAAAAATTAGCCAGGTGTGGTGGTGCGTGCCTGTAATCCCAGCTACTCAGGAGGCTGAGGCAGGAGAATAGTTTGAACCCGGGAGGTGGAAGTTGCAGTGAGCCGAGATCACACCATTGCACTCCAGCCTGGGCAACAGAGCGAGACTCCGTCTCAAAAAAAAAAAAATCCCATTTTAAACCACTTGTTTAGAGTTGGGTCTAATTAGAGTACTTTAGAAATAAAGGCTATGTTGTGCCTATAAAGAAGTGGATGCTATTTTTTTAACCTGATCTTTGTTATAATGCCCAAAAGTACAACACTACGTATTTTCTTATGACTGTCAAGGGACAGAGTAGGTTCCAACTATTTGACCTAGATAAACAGATTACCATTCACTTCATCTGAAAGTACAGGGATAATTAACTTGGACAACCATATAAACAGCAGGGGTCTCCTCCAGAGTGTCTGCCTTCTTAAATCAGCAGATATCCTTCTAGAGAGCTGCCACAGCAAGGCCATTTATTGTGATTGCCTTTTATTGCTATATTTTAAGTTGTTCTCATGAACTGTATGGTGCTGTGGAAAGAACTTCTAGGCATTTCAGGCTTCTTAGGCTTATTCCTATGTCCCAGCCCGTTTATGCTTATGCATTTGGTAAGGTTTATGATGGATTTGTTCTCCTGAGTTCAACAAAATGTTTTTATTCATTCTGCAAAGTTGCTAATTAGTCCATGACAAGCCATTGAGCCCCTAGAATCAAAGACACCTGGAATCACAGTTACACAGGACCTTAAAGGTCATGGAGTTCAATTCCCTGTGTCTTGTGCCGACCTCTTTCTACAGAATCTCTGACCAACAGGGTTTCACTCTAGCTTATGTGCACAGCATTCAGCAATAGGTTGCACGTTCTTTTAACTGTGCCTCCTACTCCCTGCTCAAAGAGTTCTCTTTTTAGGTTGAACTGAAATTCAATTCTCTCTAGTTCCCACCTTTAATAGCAATGCAGGGAAAACAAAATAACTTCCTCTTATACGTGGCAGTCCTTCATATGTTTGCAGGTAACAACCACACTTCCCTGAGCCTCCTGTTCTTCATGTCCTTTTCCAGCTGTCTTTATGTCAAACATTAGACTTCTCTCTATCCTGGTCACACTCCAGCCTTCCTCAAGTTAGTGGCCCAGAATGGGTACCATCCTCCAGGTGTGAGGTGGACTAGCATTCGGGAGCAGTTGTTCTCAACTTCGGCTGCACGCTGTAATCCACTGGATGCATGCCTGGGACCCACAAGCAGAGACCCTGATTTAACAGACCTGGAATGTGGTCTAAGCATCAAGATTTATAAAAGCTTCTTGGGTATATTAATTGTAGCCAAGATTGAGAACCACTGATGCGGTTTGGCTGTGTCCCCACCCAAATCTCATCTTGAATTGTAGCTCCCATAATTCCCATGTGTTGTAGGAGGGACCAGTGGGAGATAATTGGATCATGGGGGCGGTTTCCCCCATACTGTTCTCGTGGTAGTGAGTAAGTCTCATGAAATCTGATGGTTTTATAAGGGGAAACCCCTTTTTGCTTGGTTCTCATTCTCTCTTTGCCTGCCACCATGTAAGATGTAACTTTGCTCCTCCTTCACCTTCTGCCATGATTGTGAGGTCTCCCCAGCCATGTGGAACTGTGGGTCAATTAAACCTCTTTCCTTGATAAATTACCCAGTCTCGGGTATGTCTGTATTAGCAGCCTGAGAATAGACTAATACAACCACTGTGCTGGATTCTTTCTTTACTAATCAGAGGCATTGATGGATGCCCAGGTAGAGTGTAGAGAAGGAGTGGGTAGAGGAGCAGTTAGGGGAGATGGGAAGTTACAGCCTATTGTTGAATGAATTGATCTCTCCATAAGCTAAAACTCATAGTTGTTTCTTGGTTTTTAGATTTTATCTTGATTTTTCTTTTACATTAATACAAAACCAACATAAGTTCCACAGCTAGGGTAGCTACACTCATCTTTTATCATGTTTCTGGCAGGTATTATTGTATTTTGTCCTCTGGGACTTTATGGTGAGACATACAGGGAGTTGGGCACATACATCTCCCTCCTGAGACCTCACTCCCCCCTCACCTCCATCTCATGGCATATTAACAGCGCCACATCACTAACTCATACTAAATATGCTACTCACTCAAACTCCTAAGTCTTTCTTACTCATGCTACTGCTAAGCCGTTACTCTCGTCTTATGTTCTGGTCATTGCTTTTTTAATTAAAAAAAATTCACCTTTAATTCTGATAAAGGCCCAAGTGAGAGGATATGTGTTGGGTGTGCCACAAGAATGAACTTCCCGGTCCTGGACTCCAGATTAGACAGCTTTGCCCACGCAGTACAGGCAGTCCTGGAAAACCACAGAGTCCCGTTGGGGGAATTGCCTTGTAAAATGGGCAGTATGGAGGTGCAGGCCAGAATGCATGTTCTTTGTCTGCAGTTGACACCCTAAAAAATATTGCATTTTTAAAGGATTCTGAAAGATCACAACACAAAAAAAAAGAACTGATAAATGTCTGAGGTGATGCTCAATGCTATGATTTGATCATTACACGATGTATACATGTATAGAAACATCACATTGTGCCCATGCATATGTATAATTATTGTGTGTCACTTCAAACAAAATTTTAAAAATAACATTTGCTTGAATCAGCAAAAAGGAGAAAAGAAACAGGCACTTACTATACACTGGCCCACTTTGTGCCACATATACTGTATTCACTGCAAATGCATAACTTCATTTAATCTATACAATGATCCTATAATGTGACTGTAATGATGTCCACACTACACATTAAGAAACTGGGGCTCAGAGGGGCTTAGTGCTAATAAGTGGAGTGTCAAGATAGAAACTTGAGCCTAAGGTAAGAAAGGACTTCATTCCTGTTGAATTTCATGATACTGGGTTTGCTCCAGAGTTCCAGCCTTTGAAAATCTTTTTGAATCCTGTTTTTTCGGGTCATGTATTTGTGAGGTTAGGAAAACCTACTCTGTTGTGATGAGACACAGAACGCTCAGAAGACACTCTTCTTGCCTATGAGTAAATTTGCTATATAAAGTAGTAAGACCACATATCTGTGAAGCTAATTATATTCTTGATTCTGGGCATGAAAAGCAGAAAGAAAAAGGGATTTTTTTTTTTTCCATCTGTATCTGATTTATACAGGTGTTCCCTAACTTAACACAAGAAGGGTGAATTATTAGACAGATTTTGATAATTTAAAGGCATATTTTGACCTAGAAATCATGTTTTTTGTTGGTAATCAGATCATCTGGCCATCTGCAATGCCTGTTTGACCCACGGTATACCTGGTATGTGCTAGTAAAAATACTGTTCCAGCTCCATCGCGGGTGTGTTGCAGATTATGTAGCAGTGTAGGTCCTAGTGATGCTTCTGTCTCTTCCGTGGCAGCTGTAACTCTTTTTTTAAGTCTCTAAGATATCACAGATCTGTTTACTTGTCTAACATGCCCGAATAATAAGTTCTTGGCATTTGTGAATCCAGTCATTATTTTCCTGATGAGAGGTGAGCTTTTTTAAAAAAAAATTCTTTCAGCAACTTGCTTTATTTTACTTGAAGCTATATATGTCATGAGGATGTATCTCCACGCTACTGCATATGAATTTATTGTTTTATCTGCTGCACAGAATTTCAGACCATGATGCCCCGTGATTTATACAATAATTTCCCTTTGGATGGACATTAAAAGTTTCCATTTTTTCCTTCATGACAAGTAATGTTTTAGTGAATATTCTCATTCATACACCTGTGTATTGTTGGAATATTTCAGTAGAAATTATTTCTATAAGTGAAATTGACATATCAAAGAATATATACACTTAAAATTTTGGTTGCCCTCCAAAAAGGTTATAACAACTTACTTTCCCACCAAAATGTGTGGCAAAAAGGGATTATCATTTTGTTTTAATTGGCATTTCATTTATTATTATGATTTTAATTAACACGTAATACTTTTACTTATTGATGGGGTACAGTGAGATATTTTGATACATGTATGCAATGTATAATGATCAAATCATGGTAATTAGTATATTCATTACCTCAAATATTTATCATTTGTTTATGTTGAGGTGAACAGAAACTACATCAAATTTCAGAACTGCAGAACCCTTGAGATTTCAATATCCCTCTTCTCTGCTGCCAGTTTCATGCCAGACATTGAAAACTGGGGTTTTAGAGCAGAAGTATGTCTCAATACAATTGACTCTTGCAGAAACTCCTTCCTACATAAATAGCCATTTCTGCACTTTTCTTCACCTGCCTTGCAGTGCAAGGAGTTCCTTCCAGTACTTACCTTGCTTTCTCTGAGCCTGGTTCTGTTTGCTTTGACATTTATAAAAGGCTCAACTTCTTTCAGCACTTTTGACATTCGGTGGCTCTTTGGGAAAGGGCTCATTAAAAATGGAATGAACATCTATGGAAATAATATATGGCTCTCCAGATAGAACTACTCATCAGGGGGTGGTTGCCTAGGGAACTGGAAGGGAACCATGTGGGAGGCTCCACACAAGACCCTGTACCTCTTTCTTTCTGCCCTCTCTCACGTTTATCTACTCTACATTCTCATGCAGACATGCGTGCTCTGCCTGAGTTGAAAGCTGAGGACTGTGTGGATGAGGTCTCTAAGAACTTAAAGACATTCCCAAATTTCAAACTTGATTTCTGATACACAGCTCACTTCTTTCCATCACATCCATATTATATCACTGGGGCATGATCAGAAACTTCATGGCAGGGTCTCACCTGGAACCCACAACCCTAGAGATGCAGGAGAGGACATATTGCAAGTGTGCGTGCGTGAGTGTGTGTGTGTGTGTAATTAAATGTGCATCCATGTGGAATTCAAATGAATGCTGCATTAATCATTGACACAAATTTGGGGTACTTCCTGTGTTAGGCACTGTTGATAAAAAGAAAAGATAACATTCTTGTCCCTATGACAATGACAGATGATTAGCACGATGGGATGGCATTCAAGTGCAGTAGGTGTTTAGAAGAGGGAACCCCTGAGAACTCACACTTCACAGAGGAGTGTGAGTTTTGAGATGGTTATAGAGGAAGAGTACAATTTAGCCAGGCAGGGGAAGGTGTACCAGGCAGAGGGAAAAGCATATTACACAAGGGAGGGAAGAGCCAGCATAATGTGCACTGCAAGGGGCCAGTACTCTGAAGCTGCACTGAGGAATGCAGAAAGATGATGGTGAAGAGTAAGCTAGGGATTCCATCACGAAGGCCTCATATGCCATGCTATGAATTTTGTTTTACACTCTAGGCAATGGGAAACTACTCAAAATTTATAGGCTGTCGAAAAGACACTGCCGGACGTGTTGGGCACCAATGCTGAGGCATATATGCTAAAAATAATGCAAATCAGAGGGAAGTAGGATTCTTTCTTCATCATTGGAAAAAAAAAAATAAAGCACTTACTTCAGCTTTGGGTAGAACTCTTTGCTTTCCTCCGGAAATACAGCTTCATCTTCTCCTTTGTGGTTTTTGTGGTGGTGCTTTCTTAATCTGGTCTTGCAAGCAAAGCTACCAGATGGCTCTCGTTCTGCGCACTGTCCCAGCCATGCTCACATGTCGGGTTGATGAATGAACTCCTCCCTTATTCATCTGACCTTTGCATCACCACCTTCCTGACTGGGCAACTCTGGCTTTCTTGACCAAATCATTATGCATGAATATTTGCAAGCCCCTTTGGGAGCAGACCACTTTACTCTAAATCACTTGTCAGAAGCACCGAGAGGCCACTACTTAGTGGAACATTAGAAACAGTTTTAATATTTTGGGCTTTGACTGGAATAAACTGTGATCACGCTAAAGTTAGGTCTTTCTCTTTGCTCTTTGTTCCTTTTATTTCTTCCTTTTTCCCTTTGTTGTCCTCCTTTATTTTCTTCACTTTTCCAAAACTTTTAGTTGCACACACCTGCTTTGGAGTAAACGGACCTTTCTGCTTGTTAAAACTTTTTCTCCAGGCTAGATGCAGTGGGTCACATTTGTAATCCTGGCATTTTGGGAGACCAAGATGGGAGGATCTCTTGAGTCTAGGAGTTTGAGACCAGCCTGGGTAATATAGTGAGACCCCATCTGTACAAAAAATAAAAAATAAATTAGCTGGGTATGGTGGCATGTGCCTGTGGTCCCAGCTATTTGGGAGGCTGAGGTGGGAGGACCACTTGAGCCTGGGAGGTCAAGGCTTCAGTGAGCTGTGGTGACTCCTCCATACTCCAACCTAGGTGACAGAGCAAGACCCTGTCTCAAAGAAAAAAAGCAAAAACAAAACCTTCTTCTTCTAATAGAAGGAGATAAAAAGATGGCACCATCCCTCCAGCCTTAGTCGACCAGAGTGAACCCTGCGTTGGGGAGGGCATGGTTGCCAGAAACCACTGGCATGGCTCAATCTTCACCCAAGGCCATTCAAGATTATGGCTGGCAGTTTGGGTGTGAAGTTCCTGAGGGCACTGGTGGAAAGAAAGAACTAGGAAGAAGAAAAACTGCTGAGGATGGCAGAGGAAAGCAGATACTTGGGGAAAAGAAGGAAGGAGATGTAAGAATGGAGGGGAGAACAATCTCGGAATAGAAAGGAAAAGGGGAAATAAATTGGGGAGGAGTACACCATGTCAAGAAGAAGGGTCTTGAAAGGACAAGACAAAACATGGTTCTCCTAGTAGACCCTTTGACACTAATGGAGACCTCATGGAGAGCACAATAGGCTATGGGTAAGGAGCTAGGTATCCACCTACAACTTTTAATAGTAATCACCAAGAAATGGATTGCAAAGACCTCCTGATAAGGTCCTGGAGGGCAAGAATTGGGTGCTGTTTGCTTCATTCTTTCTCCCTCAGTGGGCACACCCTGCGGGCCTCTGTGTTGGCTGAAAAACCAGTGCCAATTTCATCGGACGTTTCAGTTCACCAAAACACACAAGAATGGAAGAATATTCTCCACGCCCTGGCTGCTGTTCCTTGCAGCTACTTTCCCTAAACAGTGGAGCAACTTAAAATAGCCATCCATCTACTTTTATTTATGATGGTTTTTGTTTTTAATTCACAACTTCTTCTGATGTGCCCTCAGCTCTGTGCAGCCTGGCCAGCGCTGTGCAGGGTGCCCTCCAGGAAGAGTGCCAGGCAGTTGAAAACTTCTGCCAACACTGGAAAATGTGTTGGCTGCCCGAGAGATTCCACCGACAAGTAACTGCAGTGGTAGTTTTTTAAATGTCTCTGCTGGGGCACAGGCAGGGCTGATACTCAACTGGGCAGCAGCAGCGGGTATCCCTTCTCATTGATCAGTGGCAGAGCATTTGTTAAATTTTTGGATTATCACCCGTGGATAGTGGGTTAGGGCTGATGATGTGCACAATTCTATATTCTCTTTTTGGTTGAGTTGGTATTTGGGATGTGGGGTGTTTCAACATCCAGATGAAACCACAGCGCTCTCAGTGGGGAAGGAGTTTAAGCCCCAGCCTGCCCCACCGCCCTATTTCCCCCAGCCCCGCCACCCTATTTCCCCCAGCCCCATCCTCACCAGGCTCCAACCCAGGAGTGAGTGCTTCTAAGTGCCCAGCTGGTGGCGTCCTTTTGATCCAGGCCCTGTCTTTCTTGGGCTGCTTACCAGGTTTTGTCTCTGTGGATGGCAAATGCTCCAAGCTCAGGCTCTGAATAGACAAAGGATTAAAAGCTTTGGAAATCAAAAATAGGTCTTCAAAGCTGCCAGCAAAGGCCAAGGATTCCCTCCACCACAGCAGGGTCCAAAAATCCAGTCCAGTGCATTTCTCCCAAATGTTTTGGGAGGCCCCTTTCCTTGGAGCAACAAGGCCTGTGTTGTCTGTGGGTCTCAGACTTGGATGCTGAAGAATAAGCATTGCTAGAAGGGGTAAGAAAAGTGGCTTCTATGCTGCCCAAGACACCGCAGATTGCAGGGGATATGCCAGTTACAGGCATATCCCAGCGCACACTGTTAGATCTAGCCAGGGAATGCAAGCTTGCTGGGGGTTCCAGTCCTGATTCATATGGGTTCTTTATGAGTTTCAGGCGGCAGCCTGACCAATGGGCATCAGACCCCTCAGGCCCACACGTGCCACAAGCATCATGCTGCTGGTTGCTCTTCTGCCATCTGGAAGCCATTAGCGTTGAAATGGTTTCAGCCGCTTGCTGAGCACTGGGTTTTACAGGAGTCACAGCCCAGGGCAGCCCAGGTCCCAGGAGCCAAGAGCCTTCACTTCCTGTAGGATTTCCAGTTTAAAACCCACTGAAGCTCTGCCCTCCAGGGCACCACCAGGTCCCCCATCCCCTCTTCCCTTTCCTCCCCTTTTGGATCCTAAGAGCAGTGGCACATGCAGGGGAACCCTGACATCTATTCTTTTTCTATTTCTTACCAACTTTGTAGGTTGAAAGGGAAGGGGGTGCAGAAAAGCCCTGTTTAAAAAATGCTTCAGGCAAGAGATCGTACTTTATACATTATCTGCTGCATGCATTTTGTAAAATGCAGTATCTCAGGAGAGCCCTGAGGACTCAGACTCAAGCCTCTAACCATCTAATTTCATGATAATCATAGCTGCCTGTTACCTGCCTGACACTGTGCTAGGGTCTCTATTTGCCTTACTCTAATCCTTAGGATAATCCTGCAGAGAAAGACAAGAGTCTTGGAGAGTTAAGCAGCTAACAAAGGAAATGTAGGATTCTCATCAAGGACTTTGCCATTCCAAAGCTCTTTCTGCTCTACAAACTTGTGTCCCCATTTAGGCCTTAGCAGGGTAGGAGCCCCCCAAGGACAGAGAAGCAAAGGAAGAACAAACATCTGCAGTTCACACTAGATAGTCCAGTCATGGGTTTTTTAAGGAAGCAAAATGATCTTTTGAAAGGAAACTCATGCAGTCTGTCCACTTCTTGCCAGCTCTGCTACAGTGCAACCTGCCAAAAACAGCCAAACCTTGTTTGAGGTATGAAAGCAGCTGTTATAATAAACTTCTCTGCTCTACCTCTTTTCCTGTTATGGTGGAATGGCTGTTTAAAGTAAATGTCTCCGATCCACGGATTTTCTGGGGTCATGAAAACATTGTTTAATTGGCAAACTCTATTAGATTTTTTGGTGAAGTTAGGAAGTAAACAGAATGCCACACGCCATGTCAGGTCCATGCAGTGTAAAGTCTGACAGGAAACGGTCCCTGGGTTCTGGAGCCGTTATTCCCCACCCCCCGGGGTGGACCAGCCTTCTCAGGTTTTGAGCTTGTTCCAGAAAGAATGGATTTCTGCCTCTCTTCTGTCCCAGGACTTCCAAAGCAGAGCAAGGAGAGATTAGTGCACAGAATGGAGTCGATCTGGGTTTGAATCCTCGCTCTGCCAGTCACTAATGTGGAACTTCAGGTAAATTACTCTGAGCCTCCATCTTGGAATCTGTAAGATGGATATGGTAATAACTACCCAATTACCTTCATCACAAAATTTAAAACAAAATCAAAATTTTAACATATATTGCTGCAGTTCTTAGTATAGGCCCCGTGCTGTTCAGGTGTTTTACAGGCGTTAATTCATTTAATCTCTTCAACAACTTTGTGAGGCAGATACTGTTCTAACCATCTTCCAGCCTCTGGGAAGACGATGGGCAGTTCAACCAACAAAGATCTCTGCCTGCATGGAACTCACGTTGTTGTTGGGAAGGCCAAAAGATAAGTAAAATGGATAAGTAAATTAAATGGTGGTAAGTGCTGTGAAAAAAAATAAACAGAGCTAAGTGTGGTCGTGCGTGCCTGTAGGCCTACCTACTCAGGAGGCTGAGGTGGGAGGCTCGCTTGAGCCCAGGAGTTTGAGGCTGTGGTGAGCTATGAGTGCACCTAGGAATAGCCACTGCACTCCAGCCTGGGGAACATAATGAGACTCCATGTCTAAATAAATACGTAAAATAAAACAAAGGGAGGTAGAGGCGAGGGGAAGGGGGATTGCATCTTTCAAAAGAATGGTCAGGGAAGGCCTCTCTGAGAAGATGATGTTTAAGTAAAAACCCTAAAAAAGGGAGAAAGCCATGAGGGTACCCACAGGAGAGAGTCCTAGGCAGAGGAAACGGCCCATGCAAAGGCCTTGTGGTGGCAGGCCTGGTGTATTCGAGACCTGGAGAGGAGGCCAGCATGGCTGGAGTAGAACGAGCAAGGTGGGCAGCTTTGGCAGGCAGACAGCTTAGGGCCTCATGAACCTCAGCTCTTTCTCTCAGTGAGAGGAGAGGCTCCCAGAAGAGCTTGAGCAGAGGAGGCACATGACCCAGATGGAGCTGGGTGTGAGGAAGGACACTTCTGATTCGTGCACTGCAGCGGCTGCTCCTGCTGCTGGTTCCCACGAGAACAGTTGCCAACTTTTCCAGACTAAGTAGGACATTTCTTAATGGGACATCTGGGCCTCCACTGTCGACATTGTACTTGTTGATTTTAACAACAGATGAACTTTCCCCAACTTCCCATGTATCTGCGTCCAGCCTCCTCCCTTCTTTTGGGTGGTTCTGTCCTTTGCCACTGCTCCGCACTGGATCGTCTTGACGATGCTACTTAACTGGCTACACAGACATCTGCAGTCTGAACTCACCATCCATAACGTGTTGCTGTGTTGAGTTAGTTATTGGGGCCAGCGACTCACAGATAAGTATTGCTTGGGCCGGGAAACCACAAGAATGAATGGGGAAGAAGGGTGAGGGAAATGTTTATAAACAGAATTGCCCCCTCAGTGGAGACAAGGAAGCCTATCAGTATAACAAGCTGCCCAAAAACTTGCTAGTCTATACAAATTCTGGTGGGAAAAATTAGGACATCCTTGTACTTCCTATGGGAGGCCACGTATCACAAGTTCCGAGCCTTAGGCCTACAGGTGGTTTCTAGAGCCCATGGATCTCCTGAAATCATGTCCAAACAAATGTCTGTGGGTGATTTTCAGGGGCGAGGTCATAGTTTCCATGTGGCTGGTTCTTTGAATGGTTTGAATGGCTTGATTGCAATTTCAGGTCATACTTTCAACACTGGATATGCTGGTGTGTTACTGTATGTGCAAACATGAAAAAATGTATGTATTTCAAAACAGAGTTTAAAAGGCTCTTTTAATTCCCTAATATTAAAAGTCCATAATATCTGTATTTGACAAATATGGTGTTAGCAATATAGAAAGATAAATTATGGTCTCTTAGAAATTAAGGGATGTGTTTTTGAAGACATCAAGGTGTGCTGTCTCCCAAGCTCTGTTTGCCCCTTTTCTCAATGGCTTTAAATCACCAGGAATTCACTCTCTGTATTAGATCATTTATTCTCCTATGCCCCTCGCTGTCTTTGAAACACCTCCAATTCCAGCAATGCTTTACAGACATGCACATGAGCCAAGTGGCTTAAAACAACACTCTAGGACTTAGGTGTTTGGAAGCCCCTTATCCCCTGGAGTCATTTGTGGAACAGGGCCTATGTGCAAGAGGAGGCCCAAGCTCGGAAATGAACAAAGAGCACGACTTAGCAGGGCGCTGTAGCAGCTTCACAGCAGTTCAGTGAACAGAATTACATGTTCCTCAAGTCCCATTGGCTCATATTGGCACCATTCGGTACTGGACACAGGGTGTGCCCCAAGTATACCTGTGAGTCGGTGCTCACCTGCAGATGTACCACGAAGCACACCGGGCCGAATTCTAGAAGTGGGGGCTGCTGCTTCCCCCAGGCCCTGGGTTCTGTCACAGTATTTGATTCTACCCAGTTCAGATAAGCCCTTAAGGGGATTCTTAGCTGAGACTTACAGAAACCAACAACGAGATTTGTTGGGAATGGCGGATCCCATGCCCTGGCATGTAAGCCATGCACAGTTTATGGTACATAATTATATACAATAAACTATAAAGGACATACAGTGGGTTTTGATATCGGGTTCCAGTTCCTCCTCACTAAGGAACTAGTAAAAACCCTTCATCTGTGTGGCTAAGGAAATAGTTCTGGTCCTGCCCGAATCCGTTTCCATGTGTCCACACGGCCCTTTTCCCCCACTATGTAGTCTCACGGGAGAGGTGTGCGCCTCACATTAGGATGGAAAGCTTCGTAGGAGAAGCTGCAAGGTGTTCCCTTTCCAGCGATCACTGTGGAGGAAAAAAGGATAACCGTATGACTGTCAGAGACGTGATCAAATAGGATGAGCTTACATTGGATAAGTAGATAAAATCAGTAGTAAGATTATGACACAGAAATCTGTGTATTTGTTCATCAATTGCATACAAATTTCCCGTTTTTCATCAAGATGGAAATTGAATAAGAGGAAAACTAAGAGACTCTTACCACAGATGAGCGTGTGTTCCAGTTCACCACGGCCACCATCACAGTTTCGTCCTGGTCACACGCAGCTGTAGTCTGTGTTCCTGTCTAACTAGAATACACTCATCCCTCAGAGGGATTCATCGTCTCTTGCCACAGAGCTGTAGTCTCTGTTTCCTTTGAAGATGGGAGGAAGCTTTAACATATTTGGCCAGAAGCATTGTTCTGCTCGAATACGGAACTACACGTGGATCCCCTCTTCCTGAGTCATCATGACACTTCCTGTGTCACAGCGTTAAATGTCCCCTTGGCAGAATGTTCTGGGTACCTCCTTGAATCACTAAAGCTCTATTTTGTGTGAATCGTATTATCCAGTGTCAGTAAACAACACTCTTTTGGCCGGGCGTGGCGGCTCATGTTGTAGTCTGCGTACTTTGGGAGGGTGAGGCAGGTGGGTCGCTTGAGCTCAAGAGTTTGAGACCAACCTGGGCAGTATGGTGAAACCCCATTTCTACACAAAAACACCAAAATTAGCTGGGCGTGGTGGCACATGCATGTACTCCCAGCTACTGAGGAGGCTAATGTGGGAGAATTGCTTGAGCCCAGGAGTTTGCGGCTGCAGTGAGCCAAGATCACGCCTCTGCACTCCAGCCTCAGTGAGAGAGCAAGACCCTGTCTCAACAAACAAACAAACAAACAAACAAACAAACAAACAAAAAACACTCTTTCAGTTATACCCTCCAAAATGATATGGGAAATTATTTTGCCCCTACTTCTGCACCAACTTCAAAGATCTGGATTGGCTGCTCCCACCTTTGGCTCAGTGACTTCAGGACTCTGGTGCTTGATTTAATAGAAATGAGACAGTACGATAAAAAATTAGTGGATCTGGTTTGGTCTTTTTGATCTATTACCTATTTTGTGTTTCGAGAGCAGGATTGAGACTGGAGGAGAACTGTGGAATGCATTTACCAAAGAACGCTTTCGCTGTCTAAACCTAGCGTCTCTGAGTAGGGAGAGGTGGGATGGGTGGGTGGGGTCACAGTGTTTGGTTCACAGAGTTGGCGCTGCACGAAGGCACCTGGGGGAAGAATGAGAGCAGAAGTCCAGCTGCACTCTGCAAACCAAGTGTGCAGATGTAAAACCTTCGCAGGAATCACCACAGTGCCTACGTCGGAACTCACATACTTGATTGATTCTGCCCTGGATATCCAAGTAATGTGACTGCTGTGCCGCTGACTGCGTGCAGATGTTAGTTTCATGCCTCGGTGTGTTTCCCCTCACTCTCTTGAACCTGTTCTTTATTAGGAACAGAAAGAGTTTGTGTCCTCTCTAGGTCCCAGTGAGCAAAGCACAGATCCTTTGCCTCAGGCTCTCCCAGCTTGTCAGGACACAAGTTACCCGCCGGCAGGGACATTCCTACAGTTAACTGTCACAAGGCCTGTTATTGCTTATTTTCATTTTCCTGTTGCCGCAGCTCCCCTTTCTCTTGTTCTGTCCAGATAATCAGAAGATTTTCTTCTCTTTCTTTAAAAAAAAATTGTTTCTATCCCCTACTCTGTGATCCTTTCCATCTTACCCTAGGCCCATGCAGCAGAAACCTGTGAAAGAAGGGGTCCTCCCTGCACCCCAGGGCCCTCCTGGGGTCCTGGCTTTTCCAGCTCCACTTGGATAAACATTTCGTTTCCATGATTTGTGCCCAGTTGCGGTGTGTCTGGGAAGTGAGCAGGAGTGGAAACAGATGGATCTTCCACGAGCTCAAAGGCAAGAAGATTGACTTCTATGCAGTAGTCCTCCGGATAAAGTTTAGTAAACATATAATCACACCATCATCTGGGGCTCTGTGTACCCTAATAAATTAGTGCTTCTAATTTTATAAGCACTGTCATTACCACAGTTGTACATGAGATTTTCCTTTGACTGTAGTATATGTTCTTTTGCTTTACTAGGTGTTGTTTATTAGGTGTTGTTTCCCCTAAGTCCTGTAGAAAGTGACAGATTGTTTCAGGGCAACCAGTAGGTTGTATTTACAGGTGGTTGGTTGTCTTGACCAGCTTTGCTGCACTAACACAACTGCTTTCCAGCAGGAAGGAACATTGCATAGTAGTGAGAGCTGTCCAGACTTCATTGTATTCTTCATTTAGGAACAAACATTTTCTGAATCACTGAATCCTTCTTTTTCAGTTCCTCTTCAGGGCTGTGCATAATGGGAAGGTGATGAATGAGCCCTGTCTTTGTGCATGACAGAGATGCAAAAATGGTATTCCTAGTCCATCAGCAGCAGGACCTCAGCTTCTAGTTGCTTTTCCAGAGTAGGGTTGAGAGGCCTGGCTTCCCCAGGCAGGAAGAGCTCTGGCTAAGCACCATTTAGAAGGGGTGTGCTTCCTGGGTCCGTCAAGCTGAGACCATCCCTAGGATCCCATTGTGTGGTGAAGCTCTCAAGACAAGTACCTCTTCTTAGTTGGAAGGGTCTCTCTTACCACAGGATATTGTAAAGAATAATAAGCAATGAATTCACATAATGTTCTAAACCACATACAGTGTACTGGGAGTTAATGTAAACAAATATATGCTGCAAATTAAAAATAAAATGTATGAGTGAATCCCTATTGGGTGATTCCGGTACTAATTCCAAATTCTACATTCACTGGGGAGGTGGGGAACACCTCAGCGAAGTGCAGACTGGACAGTGTTGTTAAGTCCTCACCCAAAGCCACTCTTCGTTAAGCCTGTTTAACCAGTTTACAACTGTAATTAGGAGCTGTTTGGCCATCGGGGAAATAAAATTCATTTCTTTGGGCATGAAATACAATGAAGTGATTATACCATAAAAATTTCATATCATATGAAATTGTATGTGTATTTTCTGCATCTCTGATCTCCATTATTCACTTGTTTCCAGAGCTGATGTGCTCCTGGTCACATTTTCTGATTCTCTGCTCTAAGAGCTGGAGTTCAAAAGGCCTTCTGCCTATAGAATGACTCAGCTGGTAGAATCTGATTTTTTCCATTTTGATTTCTAAGTCTGCTGCTGTTACAGTCATTTATGCATCTCATGAATGTAATGAAGTGTTGCTTTCCTCTGAACTCTTATTTTTTTTCTGCCTGGTAGGTGGGGTTTTAATCCCTGCATGATTTTGAGAGGTAAACAGAATATCTTCCAGATGGGGGTTGTTCTTCAAAGTCCTTTCCTCGGTGGTGATTCCTCCATCTGAATCCAAATGTGTCCTCCACAGCTGCCTGTCCTAGGCTGATCCACCAGGGCTCTACTTCTTGACTTTGCCATGCTAATGTCAGGTGGGTGACAGCTCAGGCCAGTCCCTCTGTACCTCATTTCCACGTGAGAAGGAAGTGCACGTTCAGGGTGGTGGGTCAGAGTTAAGTCAACCTGTATCCATGGTGTGAAATTAACAGACATGTGGGAATTGAACCTTAAACATGCTCAGTTTCACTAGGAACCTAAAATTATAATCACCCCACAGAGATTGTAAATTTGAAATTTACCTTGTTTCCATGGAAATTTTGAATCCAAAACATTTAATGTGTAAAATATCACTAGTAAGAGGGCATATAAGATCTGTATCACCTCTGGGGAAGGAAAGGAATGATGCTTCATGTCCAAGCTTGGTGGTGCCAGTGATCCTGAGCTTCTCAAGTAATTACTCTATATGGACAGATAAGTTCTTTACTTGTTTAAATGCAATGGATCAGTTGCACTAGTTTGAGTGGTATGCTGGCAAATGTTTAATAGCCAGCTCTCCAGAAGGCAAAAGCCCTGATTTGGAGCTTTTTGCTGATTTCAATGGTGTAAATACTTCCAGCATGACCAATTTCATGCTACCAATATAAAGTCACTGAATATAGAGTTTTGAAGAGATAACAATAATTGGGGGTCATCAGTCAGTATAAACTGGCTCCAGTCACACCCATGATAAACCCATGGGAAATTGTGATTTTTGTTTTGTTTTGTTTTGTTTTTGACAGTCTCTGTCTGTCACCCAGGCTGGAGAGTAGTGGTGGGATTTCGGCTCACTGCAACCTCTGCCTCCCAGGATCAAGCAATTCTCCTGCCTCAGCCACCCAAGTAGCTGGGACTACAGGCATGTGCCACTATGCTCAGCTAATTTTTTGTATTTTTAGTAGAGATAAGGTTTCACCATATTGGCCAGGCTGGTCTCAAACTCCTGACCTCAAGTGATCCACCCACCTTGGCCTCCCAAAGTGTTAGGATTACAGACATGAGCCACTGTGCCTGGTGATTTTGAATTTTGCTTTAGAAATCCTTTTCTACAAACATCCCTACTGTCTGAAGAAAGTTACTTTATGTGTGTGCATACAAACGTGTGTTCCCATCTAGTTATTTCAGTTTTAAACAATTTTCTAAATTTAACTGTCATTTCTAAACTCCATATAAAGGCATGGAAAATTAGATAAGCCTACATGTTCCCATTTATTTTATATTCCATAATTCATTGCATGCCTTCTGACTTTTTGTTTAATTTTTTTTCATTTTTATTTCCAGTTTCATTGCTTTGACCTCCAAAACTGTAGCTGTCTGCCCCATGAAAATATTTCTGTCCCCACCCTCCTTTGTCTAGTTTTGTTTTGTTTTGGTAGAGACAGCATCTCACTGTGTTGCCCTGGCCAGTCTTGAACTCCTGGCCTCAGGGATCCTCTTGCCTCACCCTCCCAAAGTGCTGGGATTACAAGCATGAGCCACGACACCAGGCCTTTGTCTAGTTTTAATAACAAGGATGTGGCTAGTGATAGGGATGGTCATCATTCAATCTGGAGCCACACTCCCCCGCAGCCTTCATGGGTCAATAGTCTATTAAAATGGGTCCCTCCCAGTTCCCTCCTTTTTTTTTTTTTTTTGGTGCCAACTTTTCCTCAATTGGATCATTTCAAGTCGATGGACTCATTTCTCATTAGGTTCAAGACTGAGGCCACATTCAACGCAGAACAGAATGATTGCTTTAAAACACTGATGGTGAAATCTCTTGCTCTGTCTTGGCTTCCTTCCCTTAATTTTAAGTGTCTTCGACTATCATCTTCACTTGAAGAAAGTGAAAAACACATATTCTTGAGGAACGAGGAATGTCTGTCAGGCTGATTGATGTTTTCATTTACATTGAAGTCCACGTTTTTTCCCCATCAAAACACTAGTTCTGGTGGTTAAAAAGAATCAAACCGGTATGTGAGGGAAAGTGGATGTAGGCACGTCTTTGTCAGCACCTGCTCGGCAGCGTCATTTTCACAGGCCCCAACACTGTGTCACTGACAAACAGCAAATACCTTGTCATTAACTGAGATTTGTCCTGCTCAGTGCTGTTCCCCCTCATCATTATATCAGTCCTTCAGCTGTCCCCCAAATGACACTTTGTAAAGCAGCCACACTCAAGGCAAGTGTTGGATTGCAGGTTTACAGTTCTCATCTTGGCCCTATCAGATGGAATTTTGTAAGTGCTGAGACCCACAACATGGAGAAACGCTGTAGGGTCTTGGGATTCACTTTGGTCTGGGCAGGGGTCTGAAGGCATGTTTTGCATTCCTTTCATCAAAACCTCCATTCCACCCTCCACTGTTGAGGCCGCGGCTCCCTGTGGCATCAGCCTTGGATGTGTGGGAGGAAGGGGCTCTCATCAGTGTCAGCGTTTTGACTGTCAGACCCCTGAGCTGTGCCCCTCTCCCAGGACATCCATACCCCAGCCCACAGGACAGTGAGATCAGCAAATCACCTAGAAGCCTGGGGACAAAGGTGGGAGAGGAGATTGTGAAATCCCTTGCACCTGCCAGCAGGTTCCAATTTGGGGACAGGGACATTGCTCGTGGAAGCGAGGGCCCTCTTCCCACTGCCAGGATCTGTACTCCAGTCATGTCTTTGTTAAACCGCAGGATGTGCCGAGTACTAGCGGGTGCAGCTTTGCTTAGGGAAATGCAAACGCAACACCACAGAGAAACAAAACCCTGATGCCTGTGCAAGGAGGTAGCGATGAAGATGATCGTGGGGAGTGTGGATGTGTGCAGTATCAACCACATAGGTGCTTAGGGATTGAAGGCAAATTAGGAAAGCGTGCATTGAGGAAGAAATCTGTGAGTAAGCACAAAGGAAGTTAGTTGGTAGAGGGGAAGAGCATTTCAGGAAGGAGAAGGGCAAATCTCACAGCCCAGAGTGGAAACGAAATGAGCAGAGCCCTGTCAGAGACCACAGCCATGCAGGTGCCCGGGGTCCTTCCTATGCATGCTCAAACTCTTGCTCAAATGTTACTCTGCGGAGAGGGCTCCAGACACCATACTTAAAATTGACGTCTACGTCCCCCGCTACGTGCCCTTCGCCCAGTGCTTGCCTTGTTTTTACCATAGCATTCATCACCTTCTGTCATATGAAGACATCCTCCCATTGGAATACAAGTTCCAGAAGGGCAGAGATAGATTTTTGTCTGTTATGTTCACCATTATAACTACTGCCTGCTACTTACACCTTGAATAAATGAATAAATAGGATGTAGCAGGAACGGAATGTGGTGATGTGGGCAGAATTCTGGGGTCGAAGGAACTCCAGCTGGGAGGTAGAAAACCTGAGCCCTAAAGCCAGGCTGGCAGTGTATGAACTTGGGGCAGGAGGAGTAGGAGAGAGGAGTGGAGTTCCTTGGGCCTCAGTTTCTTCACGATGAGATAGATAATAGCCAAGGTGACAGCCAGCGCCCCTCCTGGCCTCAAGATTCTGAGTGCCAACATGGTCAGAAGGTGCGGGAGCAGCTGGAGAATCACTGTGGATTCCTGAACCACGGGGTCAAAGAGGTATTGGTAAAGAAAAAAATATTATTTTTTGCCAGTGTATTCCAGATAACTTTTTTTTTTAGAGGGAGGCTGAGAGGTTAGAGGTAAGTAAATTTTTTTTTTTTTTTTTTGAGACGGAGTCTTGCTCTGTCGCCCAGGCTGGAGTGCAGTGGCCGGATCTCAGCTCACTGCAAGCTCCGCCTCCCGGGTTAACGCCATTCTCCTGCCTCAGCCTCCTGAGTAGCTGGGACTACAGGCGCCCGCCACCTGGCCCGGCTAGTTTTTTTTTTTTTATTTTTTAGTAGAGACGGGGTTTCACCATGTTAGCCAGGATGGTCTCGATCTCCTGACCTCGTGATCCACCCATCTCGGCCTCCCAAAGTGCTGGGATTACAGGCTTGAGCCACCGCGCCCGGCCGAGGTAAGTAAATTTTTTAATCACCACCTGATCAACGCTCCTTTCACCTTCTTCCTTGCCTCTGTCTAACCTTGCCCAGCTCCTGCAAGCTTGAGCCACAAGCAGTTTTTTGGCTCTGTAGATGAAGGAGCCATTGAAGACTAGCTTTTGGGGTTCCCATTTCAAGCATACTAGAACTTCAAAAGAAAACCATGAGGCACCCAATCTTTTGGTTTCAAGCTTAAGCTGATCAAGGCCCCTGCATATCCCATAGTTTGCTTTGAAATGTTAAAGGTACCTTCTTCCCCTGGCCCGCCTCACTCCAAAAACTCCCTCATCATTGGGGGATATTCCCCTGAGGGGCTAACATTGCCTTACCAGCCAAAACCCCAAGACACTCTTGACCTCTCCTAGAGAGAATGAGCATTTATTTAGGGCAGAATTAACTTGCTGCTTAAGTGTGTCACCACAGAATAATAAAGGAAAAATTATAGCCGACAGAAGCATCAGGCCTGTAATAGTTAACCCACTGGAGACTACATTTTATGGCTCATTTTGAAGAAAGGCTTATCTATCAACATGTGAAGGGATGTTTCTGCACCCCTTTATTTTGACAGAATACTTCATCAAGTCTAACTGGTCCATTTTCTAGATTATCTTGTTGGACATCCTTTATCTTGCTTTGTTTTGTTTTTCACTTCTGGAGATGAATAAACTTGGAGAAGCAACATGCAAAAGATTTGGGTTCAACTCCCAGCTCAGCTACTCAGTGGCTTGAGTACTCACCTTCTTTGAACTCCCCACTTTCCTAAAATCTATAAAATTACGGTCAGAATTCCTACTCTGCAGGGTCGTTAAAGACATCGTAAGTAACAAGGAGAGGGTTCCTGACCCATATCAGGTCCTCAGTAATAGCCATCATCCTCAGCAATTCCTCTTCACATTCACAGCAATAGCAAACTCACCCACTCAAGAAATGTCTCATGGCCTTCCTCAGTTACCTGTCAGAGTCAGTGTCAGGCTCAACTCTACAGCACATTGACGACCCAGGCTAGAGCTGCATTTTCATGAGTCCTTTTAATGAAAAGATTCAGCACTTAATCCCAGAAGGACATTGTCTGGTAGTGCCAGATAATGAAGTAGTCAGGCTGCTGAAATGTTGACAGTTCACTCTGTGCCCATAGCATAAAATGAGTAGGAATAGAGCCAAGAGGAAGGGGCCAGCTAGGAGAGATGACTGCAAGAGATGTGATGGTTGAGCTCCCCAGTGAGCAAGGATTCCTCTCCTTGGAATTGAAAGCATTTGTGGACAGTTCATCTAATAAAAGATTTCTTATAAAAACCACAAAGAGAAAATAATGGCGTTCTTTTGAGCCACTATATATTCTGGCAGACACTGTGTACTCTGAGTGGGACCCTTACATCTGGTTTTTGCCTACAACAATTCTTTTTTAGTAGGCAGGGTATAAATTATAAAGTTTAAGTAAATAATGCATAATCTTAAAAAAAAAAAAAAACAATAAAACCAAACCAGAACTGACTGCCTTTTCTTTTTATACACATGAAAAAATTTCAATGAAAACAAACTATACCCTTGGTAAATGCACAGAATTTGAATGTAAGTTCAGAATGAACGCCGAAGAGTTCATGCTGTCATAAAACTCTCTTCTAAGTCACTTTTCTGGTTTGAACACATCTTTATGAATACAGAGCTGCTGTGAGGCTTCACTTATTTTTGCACAGAAAGTGATTTCATTTCCAATTCTTGTCCTGCTTCCGTTTTCATGGCTATCCACATCGTTAGGAAACTTGGCATAGTAAAGTGTCCAGGGCTGGGATTTGTATTTGGGGAACTAAATTACTCACTAATAAAAAAAATTTCTTTACTAACTAATTCCATATTTCATCATTTAGTAAGTAGCCTTTATTGTAAGGAAAAGCTAGTTATTTCAGTGGATAAACTGTTTTATGTATTTAACTTTTGTTCCAGTGATATTGCGTAACAACTAACCAGGTTGTTAACTCTTACTGTTTTGTTGCTTTTGAGGGCATTTTAATTATAGGAATTTATTTGAATCATCCGTTTTACTGTTAGAGCCAAATCATTCTTATGGGTTTATGGGAATCTATACCACCAGGCAGTAGATTAATAACTGTAAAAAAACCACATGAAAAGGTCACTGCAAATCTCAGATCAAAACTCGTGGTTTTCTGGATTTTGCAATTGACCCTTTTTAAAGCTTCTCTTTGGTAACATGATCTTTATGGCAACACCACTGAGCTATAAGACACTTGTGATCATGAAAAGAGCCCAGAAGTGCCCGCACACTCACCCACAATGCCAGCCTCTGCCTACCAAGGAAGGGGATGGATCTGCAATGTATCCATTTTAACACACAAGCCCACCTTCAGTGATACACATGGCAAAAAAATATGAGAGTGAAGGAGACTCTTTTTTTTTTCTACAAAAAGATCGGAAAAACAGACTGGATTGAGACTGGACCACAGCACTTGGGAGGGCTCTTTATGGAGAACCGCAGCAGAAAGGAATTCTCTTTGCTGGTGAATTCTTCTGGCCCTTTGCACTGTCATTCCTGGAGTGTTTCAGTTATTCCCCAACCAGCAAATGGCTCACTGATCAGCAGCCCCCATTCCCCCACTGCCAGCTTCCTACTTGAAATGTGTTGTTGGAACCAGGGCAGCCCAAGGGACTCTGAGTTTGGACACTGGGGACCAAATTGTCAGCCTATTCTGAACTTCCATGGAACACTCAAGGAGTTAACCAGCGCGATTTTGGCTTCACTGGGCCCCCACACTTTTTTGTATAACAAAGACTTGGACACTGGAAAATACATTCAAAACATGAGCCAAGAGTGGAGTTCAGCAGGAGATAGTTCAAGAGGGAGAAGCAGCGGAACGGCATGCACCCTTCAGGTCCTTGCTGCCTGTAGGCCACTGAATTTCAAATGTGCTCTTGGGGCCAGGTTCTTTGGGACGCTGGATCTCTTAATGCTGAGGGGCAGCACTGCTTCACTTCCTGAGCTGGAATCTCTCATCTGCAGCACTCTGTATACCAGTCCCCAGCCCTTCCTTCCCTGCCCACCCCCACCTCCCATGGGAACAAAGTCCCCAGGCTCTGGAAAGTAATGCTAAGAAAACAAACACTACAAAGGCTGGTAACAGGGGGATATCTCTCTTGAATGTTATTTTGTAACCATCTAGGTTCAAGGAGGAGGGGGTGCCCCAGCTACAGGAGCCCGCTGGGTCCCTTTGTAGTAGGCATCCGTGTGTTTGGCCAGATGTCCTCCCAGCGGAGGGCAGAGAGGAAGATAAAACAGAACTCTTATTAAAAAGAAGTCAGGGGAGGGGGAAAACAAGACAGAGAAAGTGTGTCAAGTGGAAAAGGAGGCCAGGCAGTGCCATCTGATATTGATTAAATGCTGATAGAGTCAGCAGAGAGAAATGCACACAGTGAGGAGGTGCCCCAGCTCTTCGGAATGTGAACCAGTGACAGCTGTCTGGGAGTGGATCTGCACGAATACCACATGCACAAGATGCCTGGCGGCCACAGGGCTAGCTCACTGGGAAGGATGGGAGGGAAAGATGAGTGTGCTGGAGTCAGGACATGTGGCTTCTGATCCTGCTTCCTCTCTCTGGGCCTCTCTTTTCCCATCAATGACACAATGACGCTTGATCTGCACAACCTTCTAGCTCCCAGATTGTGTCATCTACCATAATCTCTGCTCTAACCAAATCCTCTGCGGCTCCACTAAGGTGGAAGGTAAGAAATCATCCTGAAGAGGCATAAGAAGCTCACCCAGCATGGTCCAAAAATCCCAAAGGAATAACCGCCGCCCATCAGCGTGGGAGTGCCACCCAGTCCTTCAGCGGGAGGTCAGGCCAGCACCCTGTGTCGGTCGCCCTTCTGTGCTTCACAGTTGCCACCAAAGCAAGTTCATGGTTTCTCAGCATGGAATGTGGCGTGTCTGTGGGTCTACCTATATGTTCCTTTCTCTAAATTTCAAAAGTATTTTTACTCTTATTGGTTGTAAAGAGTCTTTTTTCATTTTATACCGTCAGATTACAGAGAGCTTACGCACTGGTGTGTATGTGTGGTGGGCTGGGGGGAGTGTGGGTGGGTGTGTGCATGCGCACATCCTTTAGTTAAGAGTGCCTTCTTGAAAGTTTGTTGTTTTGGTTTTTTCCTTTTTAGCAAATGTCACGAGGACAGTGGTATTTTAATAAAGGGTGAGGCTAGATTCCAGTGGGAATGGAAGAGGAAGCTTCCACTGAGATGAAAAGATCTCACACTAGGGTGGTGGCAGGGGAAATGGAGAGGAAAGGATGGCTATAGAGAGGGACCATGGCCTAGTGGAGAGATCGTGGCATCTGGAGTCCGACACAGGTTGGTCAGTTCAGCTCTCACTATGATGCCCTCTTGCAGTCTTTTTATGGATTAGAGATGCTGTGTGTAAGGGACCTAGCTCAGAAGCTGGCACACTGTAGGCAGTACCTGAACATCAGTAAGCTATAGATGATGATGATCATGATGAGAAATAGCCCACTGGAGGATTAACAAGACCTGGTGACTGAATTGGAGAATAAGTACAAGAGAAGAAATGATGGTGTCTTTGAGTTTAACCACCTGAGGAATTGGGGTAGTAATAGTAGTTAAGTTGAGTACAATAAGAAAAGTTGGGTGGAAGTTTGAGATCTGGTTTGGCAGGGCTAGAAGTGAAGTAAGTTTTAGACATAAGAGATGGTGCTGAGATATACAGGTGGCTATAAGGAAGTAAGACAGAAAGGAAAGAGAGGGGGAAAATGGAAAAATTATAATAAAGAAGTTGATTTACTCTAGGTTTGTTTGATCAGTGAGTCTAATTTTACAGCTTCACCTTCAAGGGATTGGTTAACCAAAGGTCAATTCATCATGACCAGCTTCTAAACTAAACCCTTGCTCCTTGAAGTGTGGTCCTCAGACCAGTTGTCACCTAGACCTTACAGAAATGCAAAATCTTAGCTCCTCCCTCAGACCCACTGAATTGGAACCTGCATTTCAACAATGTGATGTGTAAGCACTTTAAAGTTTGAGAAACATTGTTCTGAAGTGTGGTCCCCAGACCACAGCATCATCAGCATCAGCATCACCTGGGAACTTCTTAGAAATCCAAATTCTTGGCCAGGCATGGTGGCTCATACCTGTAATCCCAGCACTTTTGGAGGCCGAGGCAGTGAGGCAGGTGGATCACTTGAGGTCAGGAGTTTGTGACCAGCCTGGCCAACATGGTGAAACCCCGTTTCTACTAAAAATACAAAAAGTAGCCAGGCGTGGTGGCGGGCACCTGTAATCCCAGCTACTTGGGAGGCTGAGGCAGGAGAATCACTTGAACCCTGGAGGCAGAGGTTGCAGCGAGCCAAGATCGTGCCACTGCACTCCAGCAGAGCAAAACTCCATCTCAAAAAAAAAAAAAAAATGGAAATCCACATTCTCAGTTCCCTTCTCAGACCTCCTGAATTAGAAACAATGTGTTTTAATGAGTGCTTCAAGTGACTCTGATGCACCCCAAAGTTTGAGAAGCACTGCTCTAAGTCATGAAATTGACAGATGCACCTCCTCCCTTTGTGTCTACAGCCAGAGAGATGTGCTGAACACCAGAGGGATTGGTTGAACCCTGAAAGCTAAATTTAAGTCATTGTTATATGCTGTTTCTCTCATCATTTTGCATTAAACACAGCTGAAGAGCTCTTTTCACTGAAGAAGGGCACTATGCGTAAAATTACAAACCAAAGGAGAGAAACTTCGACTGTGGCTTAATCCTCATGACTTACCCATCAAAAGTTATTGAGCACAGTTATAGGAGATCAGTCCTCTTTATGTGCTGTTGCTCCTGGGGGACGCTATTAGTAAGACACACATAGGGAAACAGGTCGGGGAAACAGGGAATCTCCTGATATTCCTTACAATGTGATTTTTACATTAAAACATCCACAGTCTTTGTCTTGTGTGTCTTTCTAATCTATCAGATGGAAATTCTCGTTTTAAAGGTTAGTTTCTGGAGTCACTTGCAGCAGTGATGCTGGTTTACTGCTCAGACAAGAATGTTTTTCCAAAACTTGAACTTTTAGCAGTAAAAATTTACCTCCTCTCATCAAAAGTGTCTGGTTTTTCTATTTGTTCTACAGTCATTATTCAAATCACTATGATAACATATATAAGTGTCAGTGTCTGTTTCTTGTATACATGTAATATGCAAAATTTGTTATATATTGGGCAGTTAATTATAAGATTACTTGTATTTTCTGCCATAGGTTATAATACATTACAACCGGTGGCATGCTGGTAAACTAGTTGTTTGTGGCCAGCGAATGGGGGTCATCCTAATTTGTAGTGTTTGCCAATTTCTATGGTGTAAATGCTCCCTGCAAGGCGGATTTCAAGCTACCAACAGTTTCACAACCAGCTCTCAAAATTCTTACAAATTTAACAATTGGCTCTTACAAGCCAGTAGAACCAACTTCAGCATGCCACTGAAACAAACATCAAGGGATCAATCAATAGGATTTTTTTGTTGTATTTGAATTGTTGTAGGTCTAATAATGTCTGAAGTAAGTAAATTTGAGTGTTTAAATATTTTGTCATATAGAGGTTTTTACTGAACTTATCATTGTAATTATCATAATGGAATTTGATTTGAAACTACAGTCATGTGCCACATAACATTTCAGTCAACAATGCATAGATGATGGCAGTCCCATAGGATTATAAAACTGTATTTTTATTGTACCTTTTCTATATTTAGATACAGAAATACTTACCATTGTGCTAAAGTTGCCAAAAATAAAGTTGCCTGTCAGTAGAGTAACATGCTGTACAGGTTTGAGCCTGGGTGCAACAGGCCGTACCATGTAGCCTAGGTGTGTAGTAGTCTATATCAGCGGTCCCCAACCCCCAGGGCCATGGACTGGTTACCTGTTAGGAACTGGGCTGCATAGCAGGAGGTGAGCAGCGGGCGAGTGAGTGAAGCATCATCTGTATTTACATCCATTTCCCATCACTTGCATGACCACCCGAGCTCTGCCTCCTGTCAGATCAGCGGCGGCATTAGATTCTCATAGAAGCGCGAATCCTGTTGTGAACTGTGCATGCGAGGGATCTAGGTTTGCCCTCCTTATAAGAATCTGATGCCTGTGATCTGTCAGTGTCTCCCGTTACACCCATACGGGACCATCTGTTGACAGGAAAACAAGCTCAGGGCTCCCACTGTTTCTACATTATGGTGAGTTGTATAATTTTTTCATTATATATTACAATGTAATAATAATAGAAATAAAGTACACAATAAATGGAATGCATTTGAATCATCCCGAAACCATCCCTACCCCTACTCTGGTCCATGGAAAAATTGGGGAAGAAGATGGGGACCACTGGTCTATACCATCTAGGTTTGTGTAAGTACACTCTAGGACAGTGGTCCTCAACCTTTTCGGAACCAGGGACCAGTTTCATGGAAGATAATTTTTCCATGGATGGACAGGGGGCGGGAGATGGTTTCAGGATGAAATCGTTCCACCTCAGATCATCAGGCATTAGTCAGATTCTCATAAGGAGCACGCACCCTAGATCCCTCGCATGTGCAGTTCACAATAGGGTTCGCGCTCTTAAGAGAATCTAATGCTGCCGCAGATCTGACAGGAGGCAGAGCTCAGGTGGTCACGCTGGCTCACCTGCCACTCAACTCCTGCTGTGCAGCCAGTTCCTAACAGGCCACCAGACTGGTACCAGTCCATGGCCTGGGAATTAGGGACCCCTGCTCTAGGATCTTCACACAGTGGTGAAATTGCCTAATGATGCTATTCTCAGACTGTATTCCCATTAAATGATGCTTGACTGTATTCTATGAAACAAAGTTATGTGCAGTTATTTTAAAGTCATATTAAATACAGCTATAACAATAGAATGGTAATATTAAAGTACTTATGTTGCCCAAGCAGTGTGTTTACTGTCACAGTAGTTCTCATAGCATAGTAAGGCATATGTAAAAATTATTCTTAGTCCCGGTATTTGAACCAAAATGCAAAAAGATATATTTTTAAATGACACCTTTGCTTACTGTTATTAAAATTTGACTTCTCTTACAGGTATTCAGGAAGGAACACAATGTACCAAATGTAAAAATAACTGGGCGCTGAAGTTCTCTATCATATTATTATACATTTTGTGTGCCTTGCTAACAATCACAGTAGCCATTTTGGGATATAAAGGTAAGTATGCTTTCTTTTTTTTCTTCCAAATAACAAGTGTTCCTTCATTAAGTTAAGCATGAGAAAATTCATATTTGCAAGTATGAAGTATTTCATTCATACAACTCAGATGCAAAATAACAACATGATAAACTTCATCTCTGTATCTTGAACTTACAGCTATGAGATCTGAAAGGGGGGACACAATAATTCCTTTTGACTCATTTCAGCAATAATCAGGGTCCTCTCTGAGAGTTATAATGTTTTTTTTTTCCCTTGTTGCTTTTTCCTACCTATTTCTAGCTACTCCTTCCTCTATTTTTTTCATCTTATCTCTTGGAGGCTTTATGGAAACCCTGGTGTCAGCACACAGGAAAAACTATATTGACAGAGAATAAGCAAAACACAAGATCTCCAGAGATACAACATGCTTCACCCAGGGATTGGCCAACTAATTCCCTTTTTTCTCTTCAGCACATTCACTGTGGTCACTGTTGTTTATATAGCTCTATAAAAATACTGCACTGTAGAAATTAAGCACAGAGGCAGCACTCCCACCTCAACCCACTTTATAGGATGTTGGGCCTAAACATATCTGGTTTAGGGTAAGGGCAGAATTTTTGCCCGAATCCTCCAGACTTGCAGACACAGTAAGCTCCCCACACACCTTTCAGAGACCATAGGTAGAAGGTGTCGTGATTCAGAATCGCAAAACTACATAAGCCCTTTTCTAGAAAACAGCCAGGCGAACCTTCCTGTCAAAAACACGAGAGGCAAATATGGCCATTTGGTTTCAGAACAGAGGCTGACGTAGAGTCTGTGGATCATCAGGTCTTCCTTCTGCTCTGTGGTCCACAGACTGACCTAGGAAAAGAAAGATTCCAAGTGAATTCCCTCCAACTGGTCATTCCTCCCACCTCTCTCCCAGCATGTAGTAGTTTCCTGAGAAAGCACAGTGTGTATTGGAATGAGATGGGTGTCAGGGCCAGACAGTCCAGGTTCAAGCCTTGATCCTACCATTTGTCATACAATTGTGAATGTTCAGTAAGTGCTTGCTAGTGTGCCAGGGGCCATGCTGTGTCTTCCACATGGCTCCATACCCAGGTATGAATCATACCCTCTTAGAGTTTCTGATTTCTTATCTGTAAAATGGCAATAATAATGCTACTTGTCAAAGTGATTGGGATGAGCAAAGATGATGTAATTGAAGTATCTGTCCTGTGCTTGGTCCCAGGAAATCATATCTGTGTCTCTGTTCCTTGCTTCTTCCTGACCACATTACACAGATCTAGCCATTAGAATGGCAAAACCTGTTAAAAATCCTCAGTATAGTCGAGGCTTTTAGTCCCATCTCTAAGGCCATATACGTGGAAAATAATGTGCATCATTGGGTGTGTTGACTGATTAGTCTGGGCAATGGAAATCTGGAAAATTACCAGGTCATTCTATCCATTTGTGATGAGTTAGACCGTGATCTAACCCGGAGCATCTTAAGTTTTTAGATGAAGCAGCAAACAGAGTAAGTGATTAAGGAAGGCTATTAAATCATGATTAGCCCAGGGCAGAGAGGTGGAGTGGGAACCTGGTGAGAGAAAGGAGGGTTTTCCATGTCCCAGGTAATCTGGACTATTTCTCTTCCTGTCGTTTAGATTATTTAGGTCATTACTCACTTCTCCATGACTTTTCCTAGTGAGCCAAGATAAAGGAGAAGCTTGAAATCAAGCAGCCATTTAATAAGTATCTTTAAGTCTCAGTACTATGTAATCACATTTACTGCTAAAAGAGAGACGAGAGTGGTTTGGCAAATATATTAACATTTTGTACTTTTTACCTCTGCTAGGTAATAAGGTCTAGGACATTTATGCATTCAGAATTATACAAAAAGAGTCAAAGAAGAGGCTTTGTTTCCCCCTTTCTTTTTTTTCTGTGTGTTTGTTAAGGTACAGATATTTCCTCCCTTTTTATCCATGGAAAGCCCGTCCTGGCTCTGGCATGTTTAGCGTGTGCTGGTCCATTTGCCCACAGCATCTTTTCTCTGCTCTCCAGCTAAAGTGCTTCCCTCCTACCCTTCATGTCTCATGTAGACACATGGCAGCTCCCGAAAGCTGAATTAGGCCCCTTCCTGTTTGTTCCCATAGCACCCGGTATTTACTCTTAGCTCCTGTCACACTGTGTCATTAGAGTCAATGGACTTGAGTGTGTCACCACCCAAACTACAAGTTTCCACGAAGACAAGAGACTACCTTTTATTTATTGTATCTCCCACCAGCACCTGGTCTCATGACATTTAACCGGTGCCTAGGAAAGTTCACTGGATGAATTAATGGGAGGATGGATGGATGGATGGATGGATGGATTGTGCATTAGGGCTGCCTTCCATGAAGGCAAACAATAGATGCTCAGGGACCTCTAGGCCAATCTGCAGGTAGGGGATAGCTGCCCTAAAAGCCCTCCCTGGAAACCTAATGTTTTGGAGATTGCCTTGGCCTGCTTTGTGGGGGGCAGTCTCACCAAGGTGAAGGGAAGAAGAGATAATGGGGAGCAAGTACAAGGGGAGACGAGATGATGTCTTGCCCCTCTTTTCTTTCCTTTGGTGCCTCCCTCCTTCAGGCCTCTGCTGACAAAAAAATACATAAATAAAATAATACAACATGCACTTTTGCTTTCCAAACACACCATTAATGAGCTAAAATGTTGATATTTTCCAGATGTGCTTTCTCTTTATTCACAGTGACTCCTCTTTCTTGCTGGTAAGATTCTAGTGACCCAATGTTGTAAGAGGCAGAAAGATAAGACCCAGTTCTCCCTTCACACATTCCCCCTTTGAAGTCTAGAGAAACTGTCTCTGTTAAAAAAGAAAGAAAGAAAGAAAAGAATATTCAATGAAAGAAGCGCAATAAAGCATTCCTCTGGAGGAGAAATTGAAAGGAAAGGAGTAAAAACTTTCATTTATCAGAGTTGGCAAAGGCAACTTCATACTGTTTTGCTCAAAATTGTTCTTTACTTCTTTCATGTTACTTCCATAGCCACAAGTTAGAATACAATGAGCTTCCTTCAAGAGAATTTGCTAAAGAAGCCAGAGAATCGCTTAGTCACCCAGACAGGGTCTGTGCAGTGGTCGTGACTGTGAGGCACATCAGCCACTTTGCAGAAAACATGTTCTTGGACAGTTAAGCTTGGTACATCCTCTGCCCTGGGCTTTTTATCTTTAGTCAACAGAGCTTCCATAGCACGAGTCATCTCTTAAGTTCAACGGGTCGTGTTTCTTCCAGAATATTTCCTCAACAGGAAAATCGTACTCCATTATCCTTTCCAAGAGGCAGCCTTCTAAAAGTAATTAGGATAAAGAAAAAAGACAGAAATCTGAATCCTTCTCAATAAGGATCTCCTTTAATTCAACATTCCTAGTCATTGGTAGTCTACTTTGCTGCTAAGCTGGGTCAGTGTAGAAATTTACAATTGGATTACTATTTAGGCTTTCAAAGTACACATCAAATCACACTGGAGAGCGCTTTAGGATCCAGGATAACACCCTATAATCAGATTTTCTGTATTTCTCTAAGGAAACCTAAAATGGTGTTCAAGGTAGAAATGCCTTCATTAAATTCCAGGGGAGTATAACTGATGTTACTGGGAAACCCCAGGTCCCAGAGAGAAGTATTTATCCCACAGTGCCATGATCAGTCTGGTACAAACACATGTGGGCACCAGCTAGGAGCTCTGTGCTCTGTCCTCAGGGCCAAGAGCATGGCCTGTGTCTCTTGAATCCTCAATATCTAGCACTGTGCCACCTACATGGCAGATGCTTCATAAATGCCTGGTGATGTTAACTTTAAAGAGAATATAAAGAGAAATAATTCTTCCCCTTAAGGGATTCTTTATTGGAGGAAACCAGATTTAGGAAAAAGAAATACCAAAAGAGAGGCGATATGGAGTTATAGAAAGAGCATGGATTGTGGAGTTAAACCTTTCAGCCTGGTATCCCACATAGTCACTGACAAGCTGTGTGATTTTTAGCAAGTTACTGAACATCTCTGAGCCTCAGTGTCTTCATCTGCAAAACAGCAGTTGGAAGGATTAGCTGCAGTGATGGTGCAGTGCATCCGGCAAAGAGCAGGCACTCGATAGATAGAGGCTGTTATGATTATCATTCAAATGGAGATCGAGTTGGTGTGCAGTGGAATCAAGTTGTAGGTGTGGCTGAGTACAATGGGGTAGTGAGGTGTGGAGTGGACCTTCAAGGAGAAGTGGAGTCAAGAGAAGGGAAGAAGTTAGTGGCCCAGGCCAAGGGACGATACCGAAGTGCTTTTATAAAAAAGGTTTTATTGTCAAAGTGTCCTAGAGAATTATACTTTGGATACTTGAAGAGGGACAGATCTTCAGGTATAATACCTGAAACACCAATATTCTATAGAAAAATTCTACCTTAAGAAACAGTTCCCAATACAGGAGAGCACATAAGAAACCAGACTGATGGTCACCCTTCTGTGTGTCCTGCTCATTTTTCTCGTATGAGAATGGTCTACAAACTGAGGTCTATGTCTGCAGGCTGGGAATTTCCAGGGTAATATAGGATGGCTCTGCGACTATATTCCTGATTGAGAATTGGTGCTAATAAATTCAGAATAAAAGCCAATAAAAGTGCTATGTGCTGTTAACAGCAAGGGTAAGTTCTGGATCTCCACCAGTTTGGTATTTTTATGCAGTAGCAGGTTCCAGCATTGCAATCCTAACATTTCCAGCTTTATACCAGGTCCTATTTTTAAACAAAGACACACACCCCCCAATGCATGTAAGCTGTTTATTAGCACTTGTGGGCAGGGAAAATAGTTTCCTTGCTGCACAGAAGAAAAAGTCAACAGATTGTTTTGTTCTTTTTTTTAACAAATGTATTTATCCCTTTTGTATTTATTCTACACAAACCTGAATTATCTGCCTGTGACGGTTCTCTGTTTTTCAAAACTAAAATGGAAGAAAAAGAAGAAAGGGTAGAAAATAACTGACTGTCAGCATATTTGGAGGTTTCTTTGGCTTCCAGGAAAGAAGGGCAGGACTTGAGATCCTGCATGTGGTTTGAGGATAGACCGAGGCATATGTTTTGATTTGAGGATCAAAACTGAAAGTAAACTTGTAAACATTCTGTATTTTAGTTCTTAAAAATTAGCTTAGCTAAAAACACATATGAAACATTTTATTCTTCAGAGTTTTCAGGGATTTAGGAGTATGTGTACCTATGAAACATACTAGAAACATACTAGATTATTGTAACTGCACCTCTGTGTCTATGTAGTAATTTTAAAAATAATAATTATTCAACGAAATGTCCTACTCATTGCCAGTGCTCAGGCTTCCCTGGGTTGGTTGGGAAACGCATGTGTTGGCATGCCCTGTAGCTCAGCAGGCAGATTGCTACTTATTTAAATAAATCCCTCATCCCTGTAATCCCGGCACTTTGGGAGGCCGAGGTGTGTGGATCTTCTGAGGTCAGGAGTTCGAGACCAGCCTGGCCAACATGGAGAAACCCCATCTCTACTAAAAATACAAAAATTAGCTGGGTGTGGTGGCAGGCGCCTGTAATCCCAGCTACTCAGGAGACTGAGGCAGGAGAATCACTTGAACCTGGGAGGCGGAAGTTGCAGTGAGCTAAGATCGTTCCATTGCACTTCAACCTGGGCAACAAGAGTGAAACTCCGTCTAAAAAAAAAATTAAATAAATAAATGGCATAATAAATATATATTCATTGACTACCTACTAGTGCCACACACTGAGCTAAGAGGAAGAGATGGAACTAAATGTAAATTTTCCTGCCCTAAAGGATATAACAGTAGAGAAGTCATGACAGCACAGTGCAGTGAGTCCCATAATAGAGAAAGGACTGCTTGCCAGGGGAATTCTGCAAGGTGCACCTCAGGAAAGGGTTCCCACAGGACGTGACAAGCAGAGTCTTGAAGAGCAAATAGGACTTACCTCAGTTAAAAAAAAAAAAAAAAAAAACAGGGAAGAACATTCTAGGTAGAGAGAACACATGGAAAGGCTCATGTGAGACAGTGTTTGTTGCAGTGCACACATTTCATTATGACCAGACGGTAGAAGCTTGAGGGAAAACATAGTGAGCTTCTCCAGGGACAATTCTAGGATCCAAGGAGCCAGTTCACTTTGGGTCACACAAACACATGGGAACTTACTACTTCTTCCTGAGAGGAGCCAGAAGAATCTCACACAGTCATGCGTGGGTAGAACATGTGATGAATACAATAAATTGCATCCGTTGGCTCATAATTGGTATATAAAGCATGTTCTCATTTTTTGAAGTCTTTTTTTTTTTTTTTTTTTTTTTTGAGATAGTCTTACTCTTGCTCAGGCTGGAGTGCAATGACACAATCTTGGCTCACTGCAACCTCCGCCTCCCAGGTTCAAGCAATTCTTCTGTCTCAGCCTCCTAAGTAGCTGGGATTACAGGTGTGTACCACCGCAACTGGCTAATTTTTGTATTTTTAGTAGAGACGGGGTTTCACCATGTTGGCCAGGCTGGTCTTGAACTCCTGACCTCAAATGATCCACCCACCTTGGCCTCCCAAAGGGCTGGTATTATAGGCGTGAGCCACTGCGCCCGGCCTGAAGTCTTTTTTTTAAAGCTATTGATACCAAGAAGGACAATCAGACTTGATCCCAAGCTGCTAGAAGCTGGATCTCACATAAGTCACTTTCGGAGAAATGTCCTCTTAACATTTTAGAAACGTGTACTTGAATTCATAACTGTAGAGAATTACTGCCTTCTGAAAATGAATAAGAACTGAAGCTTTTATTTAGTGTTGCTGTATTAGTCCGTTTTCATGCTGCTGATAAAGACATACCCAAGACTGGGAAGAACAAGGAGTTTAATTGGAATTACAGTTCCACATGGCTGGGGAGGCCTCAGAATCATGGTGGCAGGCAAAAGGCACTTCTTACATGGCAGCGGCAAGAGACAATGAGAAAGATGAAAAAGTGGAAACCCCGGATAAAACCATCAGATCTTGTGAGACTTATTCACTACCACGAGAACAGTATGGAGGAAACTGCCCCCACGATTCAAATGGTCTCCCACTGCGTCCCTCCCGCAACACGTGGGGATTCTGGGAGATATAATTCAAGATGAGATTTGGGTGAAGACACAACCAAACTGTATCATTCCACCCCTGGCCCCTGCCAAATCTCATGTCCTCACCTTTCAAAACAAAACATGCCTTCCCAACAGTCCCACAAAGTTTTAACTCATTTCAGCATTAATCCTGAAGTCCACAGTCCAAAATCCCATCTGAGACAAGGCAAGTCCCTTCCGCCTATGAGCCTGTAAAATCGAAAGCAAGCTAGTTACTTCCTAGATACAATGAGGATACCGGTATTGGGTAAATACAGGCTTTCCGAATGGGAGAAATTGGCCAAAACAAAGGGGTACAGGCCCCATGCAAGTTCAAAATCAGCAGGGCAGTCAAATTTTAAAGCTCCAAAATTATCTCCTTTGACTCCAGGTCTCATATCCCGGTCATGCTGATGCAAGAGGTGGGTTCCCATGGTCTTGGGCATCTCCGCCCCTGTGACTTTGGAGGGTACAATCTCTCTCCCTGCTGCTTTCATGGCTGGCGTTGAGCGTCTGTTGGTTTTCCAGGTGAACAGTGCAAACTGTCAGTAGATCTACCATTCTGGGGTCTGGAGAACGGTGGCCCTCTTCTCACAGCTCTACTAGGCAGTGCCCCAGTAGGGACTGTGCGGGGGCTCCAACCCCACATTGCCCTTCCACACTGCCCTAGCAGAGGTTCTCCATGCATACCCCGCCCCTGCAGCAAACTTCTGCCTGGGTATCCAGGAGTTTCCATACATCCTCAGAAATCTAGGCAGAGGTTCCCAAACCTCTATTGACTTATGTGCACTCGCAGGCTCAACACCACATGAAAACTACCAAGGCTTGAGGCTTGCACCCTCTGAAGCCACGGCCCCAGCTCTACATTGGCCCCTTTCAGCCACGGCTGGAGCATCTGGGACACAGGGCACCGAGTCCCTAGGCTGCACACAGCATGGGGACCCTGGGCCCGGCCCACAAAACCATTTTCTCCTTGGCCTCCAGGCCAGGGATGGGAGGGGCTGCCGTGAAGGCTCTGACTTGCCCTGAAGACATTTTCCCAGTTGTCTTGGGGATTAACATTTCAGGCAGCAAGAGAAAATAAGATGCGAAAGTAGAAACCCCTGATAAAACCATCAGATCTTGTGAGACTTATTCATTACCACGAGAACAGTATAGGGGAAACCACCCCCATTATTCAAATTATCTCCCACCAAGTCCCTCCCACAACACATGGGAATTAGCGGGGTATAAGATGAGATTTGGGTGAGGACACAGCCAAACCCTATCAATGGTTTTACTTTCCCTATCATATACAATCAAGAAAATGCTATCAAAAAATACTTGGCAAATCATTGTTTGGAAACACCACTCAGGTATCTACTTGAGAACTGATAAACTACAGAATCAGTTGTCACTAACAAAAAGCAGATTTCCAGGGCGTTGTGGTGGAACTCATAACAGAAAGTGGCAGACACTCTTGACTTTGTGTCCTTTCTATGACGATTTTATGTATAGACTTGAGCTGGGTTTTCCTTGCCAATGGAATCCTCTTCTAGGTAAATGAGTCCCACCTGCAAAGAATGTTAGGCAAGCTGATGAGTGACAACATTTTGTAAATTATCACAGTGTTCTGTGCCTTCGTCTATGGAAATTAATATAGGAAGTAACAGATTAGGGACTTCTAAAATGCATGAAAATTTTAAAATTAGTTCCAAATGATTTCTGAAACATCCAAGGCGTTATAGAATCATAAGAATCGTTAAGAACATACAATTCTCAACTGAGTAAATTGTACCCCTGGGTTTTGTGACAAGTAAGTTATTTTTCCAAAAAGATGGCTTTTCTTTCCTGTATTTGATTTCAGTTACACTTTTTTTGTTCAATCTGTTTCCTTTGTTCCATAATGAAATGATCTCTTGTTTTGAAACTGAAAAATAAAATATGAGCAGGTGTGTGTACTAATGCATCATTTTCCAAATCTTAGTTGTAGAGAAAATGGACAATGTCACAGGCGGCATGGAGACATCTCGCCAAACCTATGATGACAAGCTCACAGCAGTGGAAAGTGACCTGAAGAAATTAGGTAATCTGTGACAAGACTGAACCATTCAGTGAAATCCCCTGACTCTACATAAATGACCACAGCCTCTTAGAATGATGTTGCTATACACTCCCCATTCACCCAGAAGGACATTCCATTTTTGTGTTGCCTGTTGAGTCTTCCCTCATGATTTAATTCAAATGCTTAAATTTTAAAGTTAAGGGTCCATTTTGGAATTATGTCCTGCCAAAAATACTATTATGCGCCAAATAATATCTGAAGATCAATCCTGACTGAAAAAAACCACAAATACCCTTTATTAAAAACTATCAGATAAATAGGAATTCACTGAGCATTTTTGAAATAATTTAAACTACATAGAAGAATTGTAGAAATTAAGTTATAAAGTAAAAGATCCTAGCATGTTCTATTCCTTGATTTTTGCTTTCATTAAAAAAATTGGGAAATTTAAAAGGTTATTTTCTTCTTGACATCCTGCCCACTGCCCTAAAATCTAGTAAATTCCCCCTCCCTCTTTGAGAAAAATGTTCAGCCAAGTTTGTCATTCCTAGTGCTGGGCATCCTTTCTGATTCCCCAGGACCCAGTTTTAATAGATGTGTACATCTTACTAATGCAGAGCTGTCTGCTTATACTGCCAATTTTGCATCTAAAATACAGTGCATACCAGTTAAGTGTGTTTGGGATCTTTGGCCTTGACTGAACACTTCTCCATACCACCAACGTAAGTCACAGATATTTCTTATTCTAGGTGACCAAACTGGGAAGAAAGCTATCAGCACCAACTCAGAACTCTCCACCTTCAGATCAGACATTCTAGATCTCCGTCAGCAACTTCGTGAGATTACAGAAAAAACCAGCAAGAACAAGGATACGCTGGAGAAGTTACAGGCGAGCGGGGATGCACTGGTGGACAGGCAGAGTCAACTGAAAGAAACTTTGGAGAATAATTCTTTCCTCATCACCACTGTGAACAAAACCCTCCAGGCGTATAATGGCTATGTCACAAATCTGCAGCAAGATACCAGCGTGCTCCAGGGCAATCTGCAGAATCAAATGTATTCTCATAACGTGGTCATCATGAACCTTAACAACCTGAACCTGACCCAGGTACAGCAGAGGAACCTCATCACGAATCTGCAGCGGTCTGTGGATGACACAAGCCAGGCTATCCAGCGAATCAAGAACGACTTTCAAAATCTGCAGCAGGTTTTTCTTCAAGCCAAGAAGGACACGGATTGGCTGAAGGAGAAAGTGCAGAGCTTGCAGACGCTGGCTGCCAACAACTCTGCTTTGGCCAAAGCCAACAATGACACCCTGGAGGATATGAACAGCCAGCTCAACTCATTCACAGGTCAGATGGAGAACATCACCACTATCTCTCAAGCCAATGAGCAGAACCTGAAAGACCTGCAGGACTTACACAAGGATGCAGAGAATAGAACAGCCATCAAGTTCAACCAACTGGAGGAACGCTTCCAACTCTTTGAGACAGATATTGTGAACATCATTAGCAATATCAGTTACACAGCCCACCACCTGCGGACGCTGACCAGCAATCTAAATGAAGTCAGGACCACTTGCACAGATACCCTAACCAAACACACGGATGATCTGACCTCCTTGAATAATACCCTGGCCAACATCCGTTTGGATTCTGTTTCTCTCAGGATGCAACAAGATTTGATGAGGTCGAGGTTAGACACTGAAGTAGCCAACTTATCAGTGATTATGGAAGAAATGAAGCTAGTAGACTCCAAGCATGGTCAGCTCATCAAGAATTTTACAATACTGCAAGGTAAGTCGAAATTCTGAATTTGTATTTGTATTAGTTGTCTATTGCTGCATAACAAGTTACTGTAAAATTTGGCAATTTAAAACAATAGATATTAATCATCTCATATGTTTCTGTGGTTTCTGTGGACGAGGAATTCAAGAGCAGCTTAGCTAGGTGGTCCTGACTCACTGTTGTTCATGAGGTTGTGTCAAGATCTCAGCCAGGGCTGTAGTCATCTGAAGGCTTAACTGTGGCTAGAGGGTCTGCTACTAAAGTGGCCTGTTCACATAGCTCTTGGCAGGAGGCCTCAGTTCCTTGCTGTGTGAAATTGCTTGTGTGTCCTCACAACATGGCAGCTGGCTGCCACCAGAACAAGGAATTCAAGAGAGAGAACAAGAAGGAAGCTGCCATGACATACTAGCCTCAGAAGCCACACACCATCACATCCACTGTATTCTGTCTCTTAGAAGTAAGTCACTAAGTCCAATCCACACTCAATGCAAGGGAAATTAAGTTCCACATCTTGAAAAGAAGTGTAACTAAGAATCTGTGAACAGTACTTAAAGGGGTTCCATTAATTATTTGTTGAGTGAAAGGTTGGTTAATTTGAATTTTCTTCGTCCTTGAGCCATTTCAGTGCAACATAAATTGGGCTCCTCTGAAAGCAAGATCAAGTTTTTCGGGTCACAAAGCTACCATTAAGGGAGTTACATGTCATGAGTAGATGAATGGTTGGCCATCACAGTAACTGTAAGGCCACAGAGGAGTTCTGGTAGGTGTGGTGGCTCATGCCTGTAATCTTAACACTTTGGGAGGCTGAGGTGTGAGGATCGCTTGAGACCAGGAGTTTGAGACCAGCCTGGGCAACATAGCAGTATCCCATCTCCTAAATAAATAAATGAATGAATACATACATATAATCTGAATTTTACTGTTATCCAGATCATCCAAGTAAATTAAAAGTCCTTGACTCAGATTAAGTCTACAGTTGAAGATTTGCAGCATCATATATTAACAGTATTTTCCAGTCACAAACTATTTTCACAGTTTTTATGTTGAAAGTACTATGTGGAAGATGCTGTGCTCAGCAGTCTGGGTAATACAGAGGAAAGCAAATGGTCCTCACCCTTAGGTAGTTTAACATAAAGAGAATTTCAGGGCATGAGAAGATGGGCTGTAAGCAAACATTCAAGGGGAAGGGATTACACAAGGGCATGAGTCACTAGGGGCCACCTTGGGATATGTCCCCCACACTGGCCGAATGATCAAGGATAACAAGTGGTAGTTAATAAGTCCCTGTGAGGCTGAAAGTAGATCCGGATAGCAGATAGCAGGACTCTGTTCAATAGCTTTGTCAGTGACTAGCATGGATGACCTGCTGAAGCAATGCTTGTGTGACTTGAAACTGTATATGCCAGCCAGTGGCTGATATAATCATAATCTGCAATGATCTAGAGAGGCCAGAAGAGTATCAAGATGTCAATCAAATGAAGTAGATAGGAATACATGTAAAATCCTGCTCATAAATAGATAAGACAAAACAGATAAATGTTGATGGGAAGTCGTGGCTGGAAGGAAGTGTGCATGAAGCTTGGGGATTTTAGTTGACTGGAAGCAGTTAAATGTGTCTTCCAGGGAAGGTAATGTGATCTTTAACTGTGTTAATAAGAAGGGAAGTAATATCTGACTCTGTTCAGTATGCCAAGACCACCTCTGGAACATAACGTTTACTTTGAGGAGCCCCTTTCAAAAGAGACATTCCCAGATCAGCATGCTCAGAAAAGCAGCACCAGAATGATAGCAGCTAGAAACCATGTGCTGTGAGGAAGGGTTGAGGACCTGGGAGCTTTCACCCCTAGGAGAGACTGCTCAGTGGAGAACACGACAGCCATCTGTACTTATTTAAAGTTGGTCTGTCTCAGGAATGAACAGAGTCTGGCTGTCTGGTGCCAAACCCCATGCCATTAACTCCAAGGATAGTCACCGAAAGTGTGTGCCCCTCCCCACTGTACCTGGTCACCCCAGAGGGAGCCTAGAAGGTCAGGGAGTTGAGATTTTATTCTAAGTGTGAGGGGGAGGTTTTAAGCAAGGTGTTGAGATGATAGAGAGCAGGGAGGGGTCAGTGAGAGCATGGACCAGCTGTTGGCCTAGAATGCTGGCAGTGGAGAAGGGAGAAGTGGGTACCCTCATTTAGGAGGAGAGTTGGAGATAGAATCAAGGGCTTCCCTTTCCTTGCCCTGACAACAGGGACCCCAGCTTTAGGAGGTCCCAGCGGCCTTCCCCAACCGAGCCTGTGCTGAGGTGAGGAGTCTATGGCCTCAAGGTGCTGTGAGTATTCAGAGCCCACACCAACCCCTGCTTGTCCATGTTTGTGCCCAGGACCCTGGAATTCCCTACCCAATGTGCCCAGAAGCAAAGGGGCAGCCAAGAGATACCTGTGTGTCGTAGGGATTGGGGGTGATGTGGACAGAAATTGAACACACAGTAGGGGGTTGGTGTGAGTGTCCGGACGAGACTGGCGGGCATGACCTGCTGATGGATTGGCTGTGGGGAGTGAGCGAAAGAGAGGAACAGGATGTTTCCTAAGTCTTTGGCATGAGCAATGAAGTGGATGGTGATCCAGACTGGGGAGCTGCAGAAAAAGAGAGGTCCATATAGACACGTTAAGAGGAAGATGTCTATTATAATAGAATGAGGTTTCTGACTCATGGAAAAGCATGTGATTAAAAAAAAAAAATCTCAATTCTGAAACCAGGCTCCAGGGTGCTTCAGAGACACTATCACATTTATCCCTGGTCTTGTTCACTGCACTTTCTGTGAGTTGATCTGAGAAGCTTCCCAGGCCAACCAAGCTGGTCCCTTTCTATTCACTCTCTTCCACTGCCTCCAGACCAGCAATACCCAGCAGGTATTCCGAGGGAACGAGAGACTGAGGGGAAGAACGAACTCCATTTCTGAATGCAAGTGTTTTCTTCTACACCTTTTCTCTCTAACACCTTTCCCTTTCTGTACATGCAGATCTCATCCCCGAGGATGAGGGGCAGATGGATAAAGCAGGATAGATTAACATTGGCTTATGTGGGGCTGGCGTCTGCAAGATTCAAAATAGTCTGATGCTTTCCAGAAAATTCCTGTTGACTTGCACTTAATGAACCCCAGTGCTCACTGTCCAGTTCAGCCACATAGACATTTGCCGCATTAAGAAGTGGGAGCTGAAGCTGACTGACTGTGCTGAAGGCAGATGATAGTGTAGAGATAGATGTTCACATTATCTCTACATCCATCAACCAAGAAGGCTTGTTAAGAAAACCTTATTTTTTGGGAGTTCACAACCAGCCTGACCAACATGGAGAAACCTCATCTCTACTAAAAAGACAAAATTAGCCGGGTGTGGTAGCACATGCCTGTAATCCCAGCTACTCAGGACGCTGAGGCAGGAGAATCGCTTGAACCCGGGAGGCAGAGGTTGTAGTGAGCTGAGATCGCACCATTGCACTCTATCCTGGGCAAAAAGAGCGAAACTCCATCTCAAAAAAAAAAAAAAAAAAAAAAAAAAAAAAAAGTCTTATTTTTTGATACAAATAATATAAAGATTTTTCTTCTAATCATGTACATAGAGGACTTCTCACACATGCTTCTAGGTGCACAGATCACTCCACCTCCTGGGCTGTTCCTCTGCAAACTAAGGAAAGGTCAGTTGCATCCTTTCTGTACAACCAGACATTTTCCCTCTCTGCTCTTTTGAGAGGCATCAGATTTAATGAGTGAGAACAAGAGCTCTGGAATCAGACAGGGCTGGATTCATGTAGCAAGCTCCTCATCCTCTCAGTGCCTCTGTTTGCTCATCTGTGTGTACCTTTTAGAGTTATGAGGACCCGAAGAAGTAATATAAAGAAAACACTTAGTGCAGGGTCTAGAGTGGGGTCAGCATAACATCCAAATGTAAATAAAGTCACTTCCTTCAAAGCTTTCCCTTCTGCTGCCCCTGTAGCCAGTACATCAGTGGAAAACAAAACAGCTTCATATGCACAAGAGTAAAATCACACATGCAGGGTTAAGGATGATTTGAGTCTAAAAGTACTTACTGCTGGGTTTCTAGTGCCCAGCCCTAGAGATGAATCAGACCCCAGGGATGCTGACATCTAGCTAGCTTTCATTCATTTTCTCAGGCCACATTTCTGGGGTGTCTGTGCTATGCCAATCACGCTGCTAAGCCCTTGGATAAATTATCAGCTTTCATTGTTACAACTCTTTAAGCGAGGAGTTATTGACATTCCCCATTTGCAGGGGAGGGAACTGAGACTCAGAGAGCCTGAGTAACTTATCCAAGGCCAAACAGCTAGTAAATGGCAGACAGTGCCAAACTCAGGTCTGTCTAGTTGCAAACTCATGCTTCCACCATGAATAGATAACATGTTTGGAGAGGTGGAAATGACAGAGAGTTTATTGACAGCAGAGCAGCTGGTTAAAGTTTCAATAGGGATTGACATTTGAGCTGAACCTTGAAAGGTGCACATGAAGGCTGACGGGACAGGGGACAGCACAGTGTGGGTCAGGCAGGGGCCTCAGTTCCTCCCATTACCAACCACTCCCTCATGCTGCACTTCCCCAAACAAGACGGCATGGCTGGAGATTCCAGAGGGCAGCCATTAACAGGCTCAGAAGCAGACCATGGACAGTTGGCAAGAAACAGTGGTTAAATACACCCTCCTCTGTGGACAAGGCACTTCCAAGACTTTCCAGAAGCCCAATTGTATTTCTTTTTAAACTGTACATTCCATTTCTCCTCAGTGAAGCACAATGATTTTTTCCTATGGTAGGCATTTAATAAATATTTGATTAATTTAAGTGCATTCAAAGTACATTTTTAAATGAGAAGAAAAACATCGTATCGTATCGCTGTTTTTCCTCTACCTTGTCTATCTTCCAATCTTACCACCAGTGGGTCTTAACACTGAGTCTCTAAGATTTTGGATGGCAGTAAGAATTAAAGCAGTTTCTCTTCCTTTTGTTAAGCACCAGCAGTTTTGTTGGAAAACACATTTGAAACTTCTCTTGCGTAGGAAACTGGACTGGGCACTTCTCAGGCCTACAGTTTGATTTGTCAAAGCACAAACAGCACAATGATTTAAAGTCTTCCATCCTCTTTCACTGCTTGTTTAGAAAATACAGATTTTCAAGGCTTCCAAAACTGTGGGGCCTGGGGACGGTGGGGTAGAGGTGTCACTGACAGCACAGACCCCGGGCTGCTTGGAGGTCTGGTATTGGTCATATTCAGGCATCTCTGGAGCTTGTGACGGCTTTACCAGCCACATGGGCATCCTGGCATTTCAGAAACCTGAGCCAGTGAGCCACCCGTACTTGGCCTTGATGTTGACTTAAAATTTCACTCAGTTTGAAAGCAAACCTCAAATGTCCTTCCACGTAGGACATCACGTGTTACCACGCAGCGTTGTGGTTTTCTCAACCCTGAATTCAAGCTGTTGCTGCACAAGCTCATAAATACTCTGTTCTTTCTTTCTTTCTTTTTTTTTTTTTTTTTTGTGCTTTCAGGCACTAAGGGCAGCTTCTATTTTATTTCACTATTTCATTTTATTTTCACCTTGACAGCTGCCCAATAAAAGATTCAAGTGAGACCTCAAAGCCTGAGATCATCCAGATGCTAATCAGCAGTGCCAGCATCCCAGGTCCTAGAGGAAAACCAGCCCTGGCATTAATAATCTACTTTTTATGAGGATCCAGTGTTGACTTTTTAAATGGCTTTAGCTCTTTTTCTCAACGATTTTTTTTTAAAGAAAAAAAAATCCAGGAAATTTCTAGCCTGTCTTAATGAACCAAAGTAGATTATGTGAATCTCCTGATCTGTAAGACATATAGAATATGTTTTGACCTAACCCAGCATCTGAGGGCAGAGAGTGCCAGCTCCTTTGTGGTTTTTGGAAGGCTGGGGCAACTGTAGCGGAAGATACCAATCACAGTGTGCTTGCCAGTTTAGTCAGTCAGGAATATTAAGCCTTATCTGATTAAGAGAAAGACAGGTAACCTATTTAAGATGGATGTAGTTCTTCAGATTGGGAAATTTGGTTTTTATACTAACCCAGCTGGGAAATCAATCACAAGCAGAACTGTAGATCTTTATTAACGGCAAAAACATGCATTTCCCCCCAGTATTTATTCCCTTCCTTCAGAAGATCTGGAGATTAGCACCTGCTGGAATCTTGTGCTACCTGTGGGATCCACGTTTGATGTCGTTCTTCACATAAGCCACAACTTACACATTGAGTGGGTGGGGAGATTCAACAGCCACTTCCAGTCCAGGGGAAAATAGCGGAACACCATAAACTACCCTACCCCAGAAAGAAGTAGGATGAATGAAAAGCTTCACCCCAGGTGAGGGAGGCCTTGGATTCATGTCAGGAGAGGAAGGGAGCGTTGTGTCTTTGGAACTCTGTCAGAAGCTAGAAGAAGGTATTCTGAAGAAATACAGCTCCCCCCACCAGCAGACATGAGCCTGTGATCAGTTCCTCTTTCATGGCCACAGGTAAACTCATTTTCTGTAACTTGCAAGGATAGCACTAGCCCCAGATGTAAGTGATGGAGAAACACAAATTATCAGCAAAAAAAATAATAATAAGAGAATAAAGCTAAAGATTATTTCTTAAAACACTTGAATTTCCCAATATGCCATCTTCATTATTTGGATTTCCTAAAGTTAAACACAGAACATAAGTAAAACAGAAATAGTTGAGAAAAAAGTTTAATTTTGCAGTTACTCCACATATACTAGAATTTTTTGTTTTGTTTTGGCCTAAATTGTCAGTATGTTTTCCCTAGAACTATCCATAATGCTACGTCCGTTGTGGGGGAACGTACGTGGCACCTTCACCACTATTCATCTCTGGGATGCTATTTCCCAGCTACACAGAGGCATTAAGTTACTTTTTTAAAGGAGATAGATCTGGCAGCAAAAAGTCTGCCTTCCCTATCTTTACTAAATGGGATAGGCTATGTAGGTGAGCCTGACCAGGTTAGGCAGAACAAAAGTCCAACTGTGGATGTGGAGACCCACTGGATTAATTCATGAGGGTCAGTAGCAAGGAAAGATGGATCTCCTTATGATTATTTCATAGTGGCAGCCACAGCCCACCTGATACAGAGATTATTATAAGATGCGGGGCACCAGGCAGGTCACCCTTCCCCAAAAACCTATCCCTTCTGATCTCACCTGGGGCACAAAATGTGAGCATTAGAGTGCTGGACTTTTTAACCATGATGTGCATGTATTTGATAAACACTTGCTTAATAGTGACTGTGGGCCAGACCCTACAAGGGGCTAGACGTGGAGAAGGATCTTGAGTAGAACAAATAAGAACTATAAGATTAGAGAAGAGAAAACTTCCATCTGAAGTGGCCTGGGAGGATGCCAGGAATATTACCAAAGGACATGGGCAGAGGAAATTGTCAGAGAAGAGATGTGCAGAAAGTACAGAGGAGGATAGAATAAACACAGGCGAGACTAGGCTGGGAGGAGCCTTCATGCCAGACTGATCAGGTGGGGCCGCATATTCTTGAGCAAGTGGAGATCAGAGCTGGGCTTAAGGAAGACAAAAGGCAGAGTGGAATGAATGGAGAGGAATCACAGGTAGGAAGATCAATTAAGAAGTTACCGTGAACACCTTCCAAAAAAGACAGAGAGGTGGGAAGAAGAGAGCCTACACTAGGGTCATGACCAGGGTCAGGGCGAGGAAAAGAGGGTTGTGGCAATGTGGTGGGAGAAGGGATGATGGAAGGAGAACATGCACAGCAAAGAGACAAGTTCAGCTGTGGACATGCAGGTTAGAGGTGCTGGCAGAACCAGAGAAAATGGACCCTTCAACTAGCAGGTGCAAATAAGGGCCCAGAACCCAGGGTTGCTGAAGACAAGTAGGAGTCAACAGGAGCTGTGGGCAGAGGTCAGTGACATAGGTCTAGGTAGAAGTGACTTCATCCCTAAGTCTTCTAAAGTCTCCCATTTATGGAGCAGATGACACTAGAAGGAATGCATTTAGGCCAGTCCTTGCCATTAGCATAAACTCTCTTACCACTGGAAGAGGGTCCTGCTAATAAATCTGTGAGCAACATATGGGTAGCCTTCCATAAGCAAACTAAGTCCAGAGCCTAAGCTTCTGCTAAGAGAGAACACAGATGGATTGGCTTGACTGGGAGCCATAGATGTTAGGGTACAGTAGACATCCATCAAGACCTAGGGTGGGGAAGGAGACAGGGAGATCCCCCTAGAGAGGTGGGAAGGACTGTTTCATGGTTCTGTCCTCAGACCAATGGGAGAGGGAGGACAAGGAGCAAGAGGGATAAAGCAACTTAGGGTAGATCTGCCACCCATCCTCCATTGCTCCAGCACTTCTATCCTTCTAACTTTACAGACTTTCTGCTTCTGTAGAAAAAGTAAGGCCAGGCACAGTGTCTCACACCTGTAATCCCAGCACTTTGAGAGTCCGATGGGGGAGGATCGCTTGAGGCCAGGAATTCGAGGTCAGCCTGGACAACATAGTGAGACCTCCATCTCTACCAAAAAATTAAAAATTTAAAGAAAAACAATGTGGCACAAGCCTGTAGTCCCAGCTACATGGGAGGAAGCTGAGGTTGGAGGATTGCTTCAGCCCAAGAGTGCAAAGTTGCAGTGAGCTATGATCATGCCACTGTGCTCCAGCCTGGGTGACAGAGTGAGACTGTCTCTAAAAAAATAGAGTGAGACTCTGTCGCTAAAAAAAAGAGAGAGAGAGAATAAGTGTGGCCTTTTACTATTCATGCAGAATTGTGAGATTTCAGAAACTCTCAGATTCATTCATTTCAACATCAGAAGACTTGAGTTCATGCCCCAGCTCCACTACTAGATTGTGGTTGACCATGTCTTACTCTCCTTGGTATCTGTTCCTAGTAGCTAAGTATCCTCAAACAAATAGTTTGGCATCTCTGGCCCTACATGTACTCGTCTGTGCAGTGAGAATTCCACATCACAGGCAAGATCAGGTGGCATAATGTATGTGAAAGTACCTTGAAAATTGTCTCACTATACAGTTCCTGGTAGGGGGTTATTTGTGTGAAATTTCCTGTTACCTCTGAGAAATTAAAGAAAGAAAAACAATCCTGTGTTACGTGGGCCTGTTTATGGGAGGATGGGGATAGCAGTATTTGCTTTTCTTCCCAATTTGATGGTCCACATAATTTTTTCTCTAGCCTACCTTCCTTATATATATTATTAGACTTACAAAGCAACCCAGAGAGTTTGGACACCTGTCCACAATGGGCAGCAAAGCCCCACCAGGCTTTCCCACAGAGACCTCCCGTCCCTCTGAGCTGGCCCACGGGTGAGTGAGGCTCAGCCCTAAGGACACCAGCATCCCCACAGCTTTGGTGGACAGCACAGGCATGCCAGCTGGGGTAGCACAGAGAGGAAGGTTATAGGGAACTTACAGGCTTGGTTATAGGGAGAGAATTAATACATCAATGCCTGTCAACACCTGATGGCATGTTTTGGTCTCCTTCAGTTCTTTATCCCACAATACCTTAACACGGTGCTTGTCATATAATAGGTCTTTAATAAATATTTATCAAATTAAGGAAAACAGGAAATAAATAAGAGGAAATCCTAACCCTGGTCTGCACAACTTTCCTGCTGATGACAGCATAGGTCCAGGTGACTAAGAGAACCCAGTTTAATCGTGCGAGTCACTGTGAAGAATAAGCCCCTGGCTGTCAGTGTCACCATGAAGGACATCAGTGGGGCACTGAAAAGTTGTGCACGGTTACAATACATTATCAAAGCTTGAAGAGGAAGGGTGAGCTTACTGAAGAACACACAGTACACTGGCTTGCTCGGGCTGCCGTACCAAAGTTCACAGACTGGGAGGCTTGAACAGCAGACATTTCTTTCCTTATGGTTCCAGAGGCCGCAAGTCCAAGATCAAAGCATCAGCCGCGTTGTTTCCTCCGAGGCCTCCCTCCTTGGTTTGCAGGTGTCCGTCTCCTCCCTGTGTCCATCTTCTCCCTGTGTCCGTCTTCTCCCTGTGTCCGCCTTCTCCCTGTGTCCGTCTTCTCCCTGTGTCCGCCTTCTCCCTGTGTCCATCTTCTCCCTGTGTCCTCAGGTGATCTTTCCTCTGTGGGTCTGTGACCTAATCCCCTCTTCTTTAAGGACACCAGTCCTATTGGGTTAGGGTCACCCATGTCACCTTGTTTTAACTCGATGACCTCTGTGAAGGCCGTGCCTCTAAGTAAGTCCCATCCTGAGGTGCTGGGGGTTAGGACTTCAACATAAGAATTTGGAGGAGGACATAATTTAGCCCATAACAGTCAACAGTCGTATGATAAACAAATAATCTTTCCCTAATGTGTATATTTTATATGCTAGGTTTTTTTAGTTTGGAGATTTTATAAGAAGAAAAATCATTCATAACTGTCATTCACAGTGGATTTCATGTTGACACTTTTTTTTTTTTATGTTTTAGGTCCACCGGGCCCGAGGGGTCCAAAAGGTGACAGAGGATCCCAGGGACCCCCTGGTCCAACTGGCAACAAGGGACAGAAAGGAGAGAAGGGGGAGCCTGGACCGCCTGGCCCTGCGGGTGAGAGAGGCCCAGTTGGACCCGCAGGTCCCCCCGGAGAACGTGGCGGCAAAGGATCTAAGGGCTCCCAGGGCCCCAAAGGTTCCCGCGGTTCCCCCGGGAAGCCCGGCCCTCAGGGCCCCAGTGGGGACCCAGGCCCCCCAGGCCCTCCAGGCAAAGAAGGACTCCCTGGCCCCCAGGGCCCTCCTGGCTTCCAGGGACTGCAGGGCACTGTGGGGGAGCCTGGGGTTCCTGGACCTCGGGGACTGCCAGGCTTGCCTGGGGTACCAGGCATGCCAGGCCCCAAGGGCCCCCCCGGCCCTCCCGGCCCATCAGGAGCAGTGGTGCCCCTGGCCCTGCAGAATGAACCAACCCCGGCACCAGAGGACAATGGTAAGTCCAAGTCCTCCCTCCAGCCAGGGGGACAGGGCAGTGCACGTGCTTGAGACTGAGCCAGCCCCTAGTGTGTGGCCCCAGCCATGTTATTTGTTTTTGTTTTTGTTTTTGTTTGAGACAGGGTCTCACTCTGTCACCAGGCTGCAGTGCCATGGCGTGATCTCAGCTCAGTGCAACCTCTACCTCCTGGGTTCAAGCAATTCTCCTGCCTCAGCCTCCCAAGTAGCTGGGACTACAAGCGTGTGCCACCACGGCCAGCTAATTTTTATATTTTTAGTTAGAGAGGGGGTTTCGCCATGTTGGCCAGGCTGGTCTCAAACTCCTGGCCTCAAGCCATCCGCCTGCCTTAGTCTCCCAAAGTGCTGGGATTACAGGTGTGAGTCACCACGTCTTGTCCCCCGCTCCGTATTATTTAACAGCAAAGGCATCTTAGGGGCTGGCACAGGAGCCCTGCTGCCAAAACAGGTCTCCACACCAGTCATGTGTTTCTCTGTAAACACCATCAGATTCTCTAGCACAAATTGTTTTATGTAGTATGTATGTATGTATGAATGGAACAGGGCCTCACTCTGTCACCCAGGCTGGAATGACGGAGTGAAGTGGTGCAAACATAGCTCACTGCAGCTTTGACCTCCTGGGCTTAGGCGATCTTCCCAGTCAGACTTCTGCGTAGCTGGGACCACAGGGGTGTGCCACCACACCTGGCTAATTTTTTATTTTCATTTTTTGTAGAGACAGGGTCTTGTTATATTGCCCGGCCTGGTCTTGAACTCCTGGTCTCTGGCAACCCTCCTGCCTCAGTCTTGCAACGTGCTGGGATTCCAGGTGTGAGCCAAGGCACCGGCTCTTGCACTTGTTTCTTTATAGGGGGCAGCGCTCAGAAGACAAACACAATGCAAAACATTTCCTTCAGGGAAGCCTGCGGCTGGCCACCCTGACCACTCTTGCCTCGTTTTACATCCTCACTCTGGGGATAGGTGGGCTCCCTCCGTTAGCTCCATCAGCATGCGGATGGAACCCTCAGCTATTGATGACTACAGTTAATTTCTTTTTGAGGTATTAGATGTTACGGTGCCTTCTAGTCTTTTGATAATTAAACATTTGACAAAACTCAAATGTTTGGTTAGCAACCAAGCCTGTTTTTCTCTCCTTCAACTCAACCCCTATTCTACTTGATTTTGGTCGGTGAGGCCTGGGTTATCTTTGTTGATCCATGAGCCCAGTTTTGGTGCTGGGTTCTCACATCCAACTGTTCATAGGTTCCATATGATTCCAGACTGACGCTGAACATCTGTGCCTGCCCTGCTTCTTGTTGTTGCTTCTGTTATTTCTGTCACTGTGAAGACGGATCCAGACGCAGAAGAACAAAGACCCAGTCAAAGATCTTTTCCAGATTATGTGGTTTTGGCTTGTGCTCTGCAGTCCACTTTGGGCTCATGCTTGCTGCGAGCTCGTCCGTGAACATCAGCTGTGGGCCTCGTGCAGGGACGCTCAGGCTGCTCCCAGCAGGACCACAGTTTTGGCCTCTGAAACGCAACTGAAGAAAAGCAGAGTACTTTCTGTGATTTTTTAATCAATGTTTTCCACTTTTGCATTCCTAGGCTGCCCGCCTCACTGGAAGAACTTCACAGACAAATGCTACTATTTTTCGATTGAGAAAGAAATTTTTGAGGAAGCAAAGCTTTTCTGTGAAGACAAGTCTTCCCATCTCGTTTTCATAAACACTAGGGAGGAACAGGTATGCCTGCCACATACTTGCTTGGGGAAACTATAATTTAAGGATAGTTTACATCTGGAAATTGCAGGCTTGTTGGGGATTCGGAGATATCACGAATTCCTAGTCACGTAAACATGGGAGGCAACATTACAGAGATTTGGATTTCATCCAGTGGCTAGAAGCGTTCATGGCATTGGGATTGTATCTTCATGATTCTTCCTGGAAGGTATTACTTATCAAGCCTGGAGATGTGTGGCTCCTTCTGGTGGCTGTTGAAATAATTATAATGCAGAGAAGCTTGAGGGCTGCCACCAGGCACCTGTGGGGGCAGAGACAGAGGCATGAACACTGTAGGGATGGAGTGGGGTGCAAGGGACCATGCATGGCCCCAGAGGAGTCAGGAAGAGCAAAGAAGGCTGAGGAGGCAGGGTCCACACATGGTGATGCTAGTGTCCACTCATTAGACCCCTTCTGTATGCCAGGCACTGTGCGAGGCATCTTCTCCCTTAAACCTCACAACAACCCTGGAACGTAGGTATTATTATTGTCCTCATTTGACAGATAGGAAAACTGAGGCCCAGCAAGGTTTATGCAGACTGAGACCAAAACTGTGGCCTGTCTAGCAACAATGCAGCGCTTTCTTTGATACCACACCATTCCAGCGGCCTCCTCCCTTTTCCCTAAGTTATCTCCAGCAGACACAATCCTGTAAACAGATGTTTCCTATAGTAACTGACTGGAATGAGCACACGGCAGAGAGTGACCAAGCACCTGGGCTTTAGAATACACAGACCGGGCCCAAGCCCAGCTCAGTTGCTTCTCATGCTTGTTCAATGGGTGGTTATAAAAGCTTGAAGACACACTGCGTGCAACACACTGCACATGGGGCCCAGCCCAGAGGAAGTGCCCAATAATATCATGACTATTCCTATGATTAGGACATGGGAGAAAGGGGTGGGTGGTAGGAGGCAGTGGAACCAATGGACATTCACTGAGTTATCTGCGTGATTTGGAGGAAGAGCCTCACTTTAACATCAGTTGTAAACTTGTAAGAGGAAAAAGTCAAAGCCCCCCAAACAGTGCAAAACAGAGCAACTAGCAAGAAAAAAGCAGAAAGCAAAAGCAGGCTACACGTTCTGACAAACATCCTCTTTTAAATTGTCCTTTTTTCTAAACGTTAAATAAAAGAAGGCGGCCTGAGACATCTGTTCTGAAAAATAGTCACGCACCATCCCTGGTTTGTGTTTCAGCAATGGATAAAAAAACAGCTGGTAGGGAGAGAGAGCCACTGGATCGGCCTCACAGACTCAGAGCATGAAAATGAATGGAAGTGGCTGGATGGGACATCTCCAGACTACAAGTAAGTACTCAGAAGCTTCCAGATTGGTGGTCAGGCTCTCACTGTTCTGTTGTCACTTCTTGCCCGACTCCCAACAGTTTCTTCCTTAATGACCTCATGTCCTAGACACTCCTCCCAAACTGGGGCTCCTGGTACTAGTTGCGTATTTCCCCTGGAGAAATCGTGGTTGACAGTTGATACGCTGTCAAATAAGGCTTTCCTTTCTTCTTTTCATGGAGTGAATTTTTTTTCATTTCTAAGGAAAAAATCATGAAACTCATAAAACCACACGGCGTAATACTTCTGGTCAAGGCATTTTCTTTAAATGCTATGGGAAAGCATGATGAAGCCCAGGCAACCTCAGGCATGATCAGCGTTCGCCCCAGGCGTGTTTCCAAGAACTGGGGAGCTCCCTTCAGGATCACACTGTGGATGCCCCTGACAACCTAGTTGGGCTTCTAGGCAGAGTGTGATTAGAAACTACAGATGTGTAATTTTCCTGGCTCACGCCTGTAATCCCAGCGCTTTGGGAGGCTGAGATGGGCAGATCACTTGAGGTCTGGAGTTCAAGACCAGTCTGGTCAACGTGGTGAAACCTCGTCTTTACTAAAAAGAAAATACAAAAATTAGCCAGATATGGTGGCGCATGCGTGTAATCCCAGCTATTCAGGAGGCTGAGGCAGAAGAATTGCTTAAATCCAGGAGGCGGAGGTTGTAGTGAGCCGAGATTGTGCCACTGCACTCCAGCCTGGGCCACAGAGCAAGACTCCATCTCAAAAAAGAAAAAAAATAAAATAAACTACAAATGTGTGATTTTCCTACACATAGAAAGTTAAAATACACTATAAACAAAGTTGCATTTGTGGGATAACCATCCCCTAGAGGTTTCAAGATTCCCTATAAGTCCCCTGTGACCTAAGTTCTATGAAAAGAGCAACAAAAAACAGAATCACTTTGAGGTACCTTATCAGCTAACCCAGAAGTCTCCAGGGTCTCATCCTACCCCAGGGATGTTAGCCCCTTCCCTAATTCTAACAATGACTGTATTGCATCAGTTTGATTTTCACATCTCCGTACTCTGACTTTGCCTCTAACGGGTGTGAAAATTGCAAGGAACTGTAACAAATGAAGCAGAATTTATTTTAAAAAAAAAACAAAAAACCTCTGAGTAACCTTTAGTTTGCTGGAGACAGTGAGGCCAGACCCTGCAGAGGCTCCACCAGGCACAAGAGCATCCCTGCATTGGAAGCACTTTCTGAGCATTGGGCAAAGGCCATGGTATGGCCTCTGGGGCTGTCCCAGGAAGGAGAGGAGAAAACAAGGGTGTTTCAGGCCTAAGACAGTCTCATGGCCATGGAGGCCTAGGCTTGTATCAGCCGAGCAGCAAGGAGGAGGGTCAGAGGTGATGGAGAAGCCAGATCGAGTTTTTAAATGTCCCTGTGTGCGTGTGCATGTGCATTTGGATAAACAGGCTCTTTCATACTTTCAAATTCTCCATGTGAATAGGATCAGAGGATAAAGGAGGAAATCAGAATAAGGCCATCTCTATTTTTGTTTGTTTTTAAGAGACAAGGTCTGACTCTGTTGCCCAGGCTAAAGGGCAGTGGCACGATCATGGCTCACTGCAGCCTCTTATCTCCCCAGCTCAAGCGATCCTCCCACCTCAGACTCCCAGGTCCCTGGGACCACAGGTGCACATCACCACACCCGGCTAATGGTTTCAGCTTTTGTTTAGACGTGGTCCACTATGTTGCTCTGGTTGGTCTCAAACTCCTAGCCTCAAGTGATCCTCCCACCTTGGCCTCCCAAAGCACTGGGATCACAGGTATGAGCCACTGCAACTCGTCAGGCCATCTCTTTATGAAAAATAAACACGTGGCCAAATATTGATTTGGAACATTAGAAGATTTTAGGTCGGAAGGTGAGCCTTAGACTTCCCTTAAGGGCAAGTGGATGTCTGCTGCGGGCCTGTCAGAGACCCGTCTGCTTCTCTGCGCTGTCCTGGGGAGAGGAAGGGGTGCCCCCTGGCATCCCCTGGCACTTGAGAATTTGCCTGATGAGCCAAGGAGAGTGCCCAACACCTCAGGGACACACTTTAGGAGACCCAAAACAGTTGCAGGAATCACCGTCTGAAACAGTAGCTGCAGAAGCTTGGAGCTGGGGATAGGAGACAGAGACTATTTTCTTAGAAAGACAAATTCTGCTTTTTTGACAGCCAAGAGTGCCAGGGTCTTTTTTTTTTTTTTTTTTTTTTTTTTAAGAGAGTTGGGAGAAGCTGGAAAAAAAATGATCTTCTCCACTTTTTTCACTGCCATAAATGCACAAAGGTCTGGGTTAGACTCACTAAGAAATTCAATCTTAAGCCTTTCCTCAAGAAAAAAACTGGATTGGCCCATATGGAATGGATTGGGCTGGAACATTACTGTCTGTGCCAGCTCTCCCAATGTCACATTTTTCTCCTCTTCCCTGGGGTCCAGCAAGAATGATATGATTTGGATGGAGCGCACCGGCTTGGTACCCAGGACCTGAGAAGAATGACGTCACCAGACACCTCACTGGGCACCCAGTCCCCAACCACAGCCATTTTGGAGCCTCCCAAATCCTCAGCTCTGCACCCCAGCCACCACACAGGCTGTGCTTCTCGTTTTCCACCCAAAGGAATACACAGGCACATAAAAATCCCCAGGATCAAATTTTAAAAGCAAGAATAAGTTAGGCAGGCATGTTATGAGGTCTCAATAACCAAAGGCTAATTTAATTTGACATATAATAATAAACATTGCACACACTAGAAAGCAAGCCAGTGCAGTCAAGGGAGGGAGTGCATGCTCCAGCATCAGCAAGATCGGGGTTCCGCGCCTTGAACCAGCAACTCTCAAAACTGCAGAGCCTCATGCGAGTTCCTCAGCCCCACAAAACCTCCATGTCCCCATTTAGAAGAAGAATTTTACGGCCGGGCGCGGTGGCTGAAGCCTGTAATCCCAGCACTTTGGGAGGCCGAGACGGGTGGATCACGAGGTCAGGAGATCGAGACCATCCTGGCTAACCCGGTGAAACCCCGTCTCTACTAAAAAAATACAAAAAACTAGCCGGGCGATGTGGCGGGCGCCTGTAGTCCCAGCTACTCGGGAGGCTGAGGCAGGAGAATGGCGTAAACCCGGGAGACGGAGCTTGCAGTGAGCTGAGATCCGGCCACTGCACTCCAGCCTGGGTGACAGAGCGAGACTCCGTCTCAAAAAAAAAAAAAAAAAAAAAAAAAAAAGAAGAAGAATTTTACAAAAGTACCTATGTCAGTATTGTGAAAATCGAAAATCAAATGTGATATCTGTATGTAAAGCCTTTAGTACAGGGCTTGGCACGTAGGAAGTGCTCGAGGAATAGTACCTGCTGGTATTGGTCTATTATTACTATTATCATCATAATTATTATCATATTAGTTAGCAGTTGCTGATAAATACTACATAGCACGTATATATTTTACAGTATCCTGATTGGGATGTCCACACAGTGTCTTACTCAAGTCCCACAACAGGTTTGTGAAGAACACAAGAAAAACGTTCTCTGCATGGCCTGGGAATGGGGACTGGGCTTTAGGCTCTCAGGGGTCTCCCACAAGTATAAACTGCCCCAAATACGTCTCCTCCTAGTCGGACCCACTTTTTTTTTGGAGATGGAGTCTTGCTCTGTCGCCAGGCTGGAGGGCAGTGGTGAGATCTCGGCTCACTGCAACCTCCGCCTCCCAGGTTCAAGTGATTCTCCTGTCTCAGCCTCTCAGTAACTGGGATTACACGCACCCCCCACCACGCTCGGCTAACTTTTTTGTATTTTTAGTAGAGATGGGGTTTCACCATGTTGGTCAGGCTGGTCTTGAACTCCTGACCTCAGGTGATCCCCCCACCTCAGCCTCCCAAAGTGCTGGGATTACAGGCGCGAGTCACCACACCCAGCCATCAGACTGACTTTTACTCGCCTCGTCTTTGCATCTGTGGCCTCGAAGCATTGGCCCATCCACCTCCCTTACCCCTGCCACCAGCAGTGATTTCTGGAACAGATCATTGCAAGAGACTATTATGAACAATTATTCACCAAAAAATTGGATAACCTAGAAGAATAGATAAATTCCTAGAAACCTATAGCCTACCAAGACCAGATCTAGAAGAAATAGAAAGCACAGGCTGAGGTGGGAGTATCATTTGAGGCCAGGAGTTCAAGACCAGCCTGAACAACAGAGCAAGACCCCCATCTCTTAAAGAAAAACAAGGAAAAAAAAAAAAGGAAGAAATAGCCTGGCCAGCCTAATAACAAATAAGGAGATTGAAGTAGCAATCAGAAACCTCCCAAAAAAAATAAGCCCAGGACCAGATGGCTTCACAGCCAAATTCTACCAAATATTCAAAAAGCATCAGTCCTTCTTAAACTCTTCCAAAAAATAGAAGTCGATGGGCCTGGCACCATTCCATCCCTTGCCCAGGCTAAGAAGAATTAAGTACCACTGCTTTCCCCTTACTCTTTTCTCCCAGCACACGTACCATCCTTTTAAAACAGTTCGTGGGTTTCGTGGTTACTGTTAAAGAGAAAATAGACGAGGGGTAAAAGGCTCTATCCTCTGCGTCTCGGCCTCACCTCGTTTTTCATGCTGAGACCTGGTTGTGAAAGAGAGTGCTGGAATGGACAGCAACAGTGACATGGAACAGAAGCCAGAGGCTTAGGGGACACACAGATTGAGCTCAGGCCTATTTCCTATGAAACACTCAAGCTGACTTGCTGAATCTTACGGCTCCTTCTGCACTGCAGCAGGACAGGACCAGCTGAGGGGAAAGGGTGGCGTGAGATGCCATCTGCAATGGCCCAAGACAGTTCCAAGGATGGGTCCCCAGGGGCTTTGGATCCACACACCAATACAATTTCAAAACAAAGATTGGCAGGTCCGACACAGATCAGCAGGATTTTATTTGCCGATTAAGGACAAGGCTTTAAAAAAGCACCAATCGGCAAATCTCAACATTAAAGAAAATAGTAAACCTGTAATTATTTCCAGGAAGAGACAGCTGGCCATCTTACATTCACACACACACACCACACCGTCCTTATTCTTCTCCTTTCACCAGGGCCTGTGAAAACTTCATTCTTGGTCAACACCCAGTCCGTGACTGGAGATTAGAGTCCATTGGCCCATAGTCTCATGATAACATCTGATGAATTACCTTGAAGTGTCTGCCATGAGCCAGCCTCTGTCCTGGCCTGCAGGATCTTTTCTGGAGTGTGGGGGCAGCAGTGTGAGTGAGCAGTCGTCATTGGGATCATGTTTTAAAAAGGCAGGTTTCCAGGGCCATGTCACAGTCAATAGAACATAGCAACCCTAACTGTGGATACAGCAAAGAACAGGCTTTCAAAGGAGATTTCAACATTCCCCTCTCAGTTACTGATGGACAAATTGATAGGGATATAATAGACACAATCAACTAACTTGACTTATTTGATATTTGTGGGACATTTCACCCAACATCTGCAAATACATATTCTTTTCAGGTGCGTGTGGTACATTCACCAAGATGAACTATATTCTGGGCCATAAAATAAGTCTCAATAAATTTAAAAGAACTAGAACTATAAGGCCAGGCACGGTGGCGCACGCCTGTAATTCCAGTACTTTGGGAAGCCGAGGCAGGTGGATCACCTGAGGCCAAGAGTTCGAGACCAGTGAGGCCAACATGGTGAAATCCCATCTCTGCTAAAAGTACAAAACATTAGCCAGGTGTGGTGGCAGGTACCTGTAATCCCAGCTACTCAGGAGGCTGAGGCAGGAGAATTGCTTGAACCCGGGAGGTAGAGGTTGCAGTGAGCTGAGATCACACCACTGCACTCCAGCCTGGGTGAGACAGGAGACTCCATCTCAAAAAAAAAAAAAACAACCTAGAACTATATAGAGTATGTTTTCTGACCACAATAATTAAATTAGACATAGATAGAAAAATATCTGTGAAATCCCAATTATTTTAAATCACACATTTCTTAATAACCCATGGGTCAAAGAAAAAAAATCACAAAGGAAATCTGAAAATGTTTCAAAGAAGATGAAAACATATCAAAATATGTGGAGTGCAGCTAAAATAGTATTTAGAAAGGTATAGTTATAGCTTTAAAATACATATATTAGAAGCATTGTTTAAAGGTTGAAAATCAATTATCTAAGCTTCCACTTTACCAGGGTAGAGAAAGAAGAACAAATTAATCCCTAAGTAAGTCAAAGGAAGGAAATAATAAAGACTGGAAAGCAGTGAAATAGAAAGACCAACAGTAGAAAGGATCTATAAAACAGGAACATGTCAAAGTTGATCTTTTCCTTTGGGAGGCCAAGGCAGGAGGATTGCTTGAGCCCAGGAGTTCGAGACCAGCCTGAGCAACATAGCAAGACCCCATCTCTACAAAAAACTTAAAAATTAGCTGGGTGTGCTGGTGTACATCTGTGGTCCCAGGTATTCAGGAGGCTGAGGTGAGAGGATCACTTGAGCTTGGGAGGTTGAGGCTGCAGTGAGCTGTGATCACACCTCTGCATTCTGGCCTTGGCTTTTTTTCTTTTTTCTTTCTTTTTTTTTCCAAGACAGAACAAGACTCTGTCTCAAAAGAAAAAAAAAAAAAAAGGGCTGATCCTTTTACTCTTGGTGTAATGAATGTAGGTATAAGCATGTCACTGTGCACACTGTCATTGTTAATGAAGGCTGCTGCTAGACCTGTGGGACCCGAACACATATGGGACCTGGGTACTGCCCACCTGCTCAGAGCAGAATGCTAAGGGAGCTTTTTTGCCTACCCTGCTTGCAGTTGCCTACCTTGGATCACCAGAGATGTGACAGTCTTCCTGAGAATCTCCCAAACACACTAGAAGCTCTTCTGTTCCTCTGTCCACAGGACATCATTTGGTGGGAGTGTGCTATCACAATTACAAGTCACAGCTTTCATCTTCACATCACAAAGATAAAATGTGCTGCCTTTCTGTCTATGCAGACTGCTTCATATAATATCATACATTGTGCTTTTAGTTTTTTGTGTTTTATTTTTTATTTTTTAAGATGGTCTAGTTCTGTTGCCTAGGCTGGAGTGCGGTGGCACAATCATGGCTCACTGCAGCCTCAAGCTCCCAGGCTCAAGTGATCCTCCTATTTTAGTCTCCTGAGTAGCTGGGACTTCTGGCATCAGCTGCCATACCTGCCTAATTTATTTTAAATGTTTTATAGAGATGGGGGGTTCTCACTGTGTTACCCAGGCTAGTCTCGAACTCCCGGCCTCAAGCGATCCTCCTGCCTTAGCCTCCTGAAGTGCTGGGATTACAGTGTGAGCCACTGCGCTAGGCTGAATTAGAGGATGCTAAAGGTTCTCTTCCAGGCTCTTTCATTCTACGGCCCTATATTCTAAATCCTATTTTTTTTTTTTTTGAAATGGAGACTCGCTCTGTCGCCTAGGCTGGAGGGCAGTGGTGTGATCTTGGCTCACTACAACCTTCACCTCCTGGGTTCAAGTGATTCTCATGCCTCAGCCTCCCCAGTAGCTGGGACTCCAGGCGCCTGCCACCAGGCCTGGCTAATGTTTGTATTTTTTTAGTAGAGATGGGGTTTCGCCATGTTGGCCAGGCTGGTCTTGAACTCCTGACTTTAGGTGATCCACCCACCTCAGCCTCCCAAAGTGCTGGGATTACAGGTGTGAGCCACTGTGCCCAGCCTCTAAATCCTATTCTAAATATCTTATATTTAGATATATATACTTGATGTGTGTGTGTGTGTTTCCAGCTCACTAGAGCAGTCAGTCCAAGCATTTCCAAGATTCCTGGTGTACTCAGAGTATGATGTCCAAGTACATGTATGTGCTGCTACCACTCACTTCTGTGACATGTGTATGATAATGTAGAATTCGGGGCTTTGAGCCCCAGACTTCAGCCATTCATCTTGCCAGAATCTACCTGTGAATGAGGTTAAGGCACTGTTTAAGCTGACATTCTTCTCCAAAATATATACATTATGCTTATTTGACATGTTATGTGCTATTTTATTATAAACACGCAGACTGAGGGGTTTTCCCGCAAATCTCTCCATGTGATTTTAGCTTTGCTGAAGAGATGCTTTGAGACTCTGGGTGGTCAGTCCACAGAATAAATTGTCCCTGCAGCCTGCCTTCAGGCTACCCACTTTCCACCCATTCTGGCCTACTGCAGTCACCTCTGCTCATAGAACTGCATTCTGCTTTTAGTCCTAAGGAAAGCCTTGAGCACTGTATGTAAAGAATTCCAGTGACCTGGAAAATCAGATGGAGAAAGATGATAAAGATTATCTCCTTTCTTATCACTCAGTTATTTCTCTGCCTGGTTGTTACATCCTTTTTATTTATTTAACTTAAAATGACTTAAAAGGAAACGCAAAGGGAAAATATTAAGCAGGACTTCTAAGCCCAAAGAAGTCGTAGTTATACAATTTCCCAATTAACTGAGAAATCAAGAATATCAAATATCCTATCATTATACATTCAGGAGTCATAGATCTCAAATTTTATAAACAAAAGTGGAATCAAACCCCCTCATATTACTGGCAGAAATGAATAAAATGTACATATGTACATCCACAAGATCAAACTGCTCAGGCATTGCTGACATCGCCAGAAGAATCTCACAAGGTGGAAAGAGTTACACAAAAAAAGCAAATGTGAAAGTAAACTACTTTTCCTTCCAACTTCATCTCTATCTGGTGTCGGGCTGAGATTGTCACAGGCTAAAATGTTGAACTCATTGTGACTCGTCTGTTATGTAAGCTCTGAGAGTTGGGATTTTGTCTCTTCTCTGCACTGCTATGTTGCCATCACCCAGATGATACCTGGCTTGTAGCAGGAGGGCTATGGATGCCTGGTATGAGTGAGTGAGTGAGTGAGTGAGACTATTTTCTAACTCTTCCTTCTAAGTAGCATCCCATTTTTACTCTCACCAATCGATGGTTTCCTCTGAATTCTCTTTCATCACTAGGTTTATTTAATTGAGGCCACTCGATTAATATCTATATTTTTTTTAGATGGAGCCTCCCTCTGTCACCCAGGCTGGAGTGCAGTGGCATGATCTTGGCTCACTGTAAACCTCCACCTCCTGGATTCAAGCGATTCTCCTGCCCTCAGCCTCCCAAGTAGCTGGGCCTACAGGTGCCCACCACCATGCCCAGCTGATTTTTGTATTTTTAGTAGAGACGGGTTTTCAGCATGTTGGCCAGGCTGGTCTCGAACTCCTGACCTCAGGAGATCCACCTGCCTCAACCTCCCAAAGTGCTGGGATTACAGGCATAAGCCACCACGCCTGGCCTTCATATTCATTTTTTTTAAATCCCAAAATACACATTTGGTGAGTGGGAGTCAGTTCTACCCTGTCCCCATCCTTTGACTATGGACTTCAACTGTCCTTTCACGCTGCCCTCTGGTTTTGTGGGTCTTATTGTCCAGAGATGCAGGGCCATACAGGCTGTCTTCTCGGGTGACCTGAGGACACTCTGTGGCCAGTGCGGTAATGAGTCATTGTTTATGGGAAGCACCCTCTGCTGCAGATGTTCTTCCAGACCCTCCACGTGAGGCTGGCTTGTCCTCTCAGGCAGCAGCCGCAAGCTTCTGTGAATGAATCTGCTGCTTAGACAAGATTGAGCCTTCAGAGAGTAGGTCTGGAAGCACACCTGATTGATTCATGGAAACAGAATCAAGGACTGTTATCTGTGGCAAAGTGCTGTTCCGAGCCGCAGCATCCAAGTTAAAAGCCCCATGTGAACTCGTCCTAAAGAAAACTTGTTTTTAAGAATCTCTCTCTCAAAAAAGGCAGTGAAATATAGGAGTCATTTTCAGTAAGATTAAATTACTATTTCTTTCTAAAGCAATCAACCTTCTACAACTCAGCCAGATAATCATAACCAGTTATTTGTAATTGTAGGTTCTTGTAAATGTATTTCAAAAGTCTTTCACTTTCTCTTCCTGGCTCTTGGACTTGTTAGAGGCAAGATATTGAAATGTACAAGGTCCCTCTGGGTTCTCACAGGACCGTGTGTGTGTGTGTGTGTGTGTGTGTGTGTGTGTGTGTGTATCATGTCCTCATAATGAATAGATATTCACACACATATATGCACTCATGCCCAGAAGTGAGCATTCCAGTACACATTAGAAAATCATTCATCTAACTGTCCCAAAGCAAGATCCACTCCCTCCGCATTGTGATGAACCAGCATAGTGAGTTTGGTTCATGGTAGCAAAGATCACAGGCCTGCAGGGAGATGCCGCATTACGCATTACTCTGCAAAACAGCTCCTCCTTACTCTAAATAAGAGCACGTACTGCTTCTTAAACTGCATTTTCATTCCAGCATAAATGACATGCTTCAGTTTTGTTTTTTTATATTTCTCTGCTGCTCTTGAGTAAAGAAAAGCTGTGCATTACTGTGCAAATAACATTCAATTTCTGTTTTGCTAAAAGAAATTGGAAAGCTGGACAGCCGGATAACTGGGGTCATGGCCATGGGCCAGGAGAAGACTGTGCTGGGTTGATTTATGCTGGGCAGTGGAACGATTTCCAATGTGAAGACGTCAATAACTTCATTTGCGAAAAAGACAGAGAGACAGGTGAGCCGTAGATGGGATTTAAGAGGGAGCTGCCAGCTTACGTCCTATGAAAGGGTGAGGGGTGGTGAGTACAAGGGCCCTGAATGCAGGCTCTGCAATTAGGTTTCAGTCCTGGTTCTGCTATTTATTAACTGGGCAGGTGGTTAACCTCAGGGGAATAGTAATAGCATCTTCTTCACGAGGTTGTTGTGAAGATTTAAATAATAAGTGTGCCTCACATGTAGGAAATACTCAACGAATGCTAAACTAACTGACCCAGATAAGTATCTTATATTGTGAGTTAATTGTTCTTTAAGATATAGCACCGGCCGGGCACAGTGGCTCATGCCTGTAATCCCAGCACTTTGGGAGGCCGAGGCAGGCGGATCTCCTGAGGTGGGGAGTTCGAGACCAGCCTGACCAACATGGAGAAACCCCATCTCTACTAAAAATACAAAATTAGCTGGGCGTGGTGGCATGTGCCTGTAATCCCAGCTACTCAAGAGGCTGAGGCAGGAGAATTGCTTGAGCCCAGGAGGCAGAGGTTGCAGTGAGGCGAGATCGCACCATTGCACTCCAGCCTGGGTAACAAGAGTGAAACTCTGTCTAAGAAAGAAAGAGAGAAAGAGAGAGAGAGAGAAAGAGAGAGAGAGAGAGAGAAAGAGAGGAAGAGAGGAAGAAAAGGAAGAAAGGAAGAAAGGAAGAAAGAAGAAGGAAGGAAGGAAGGAAGGAAGGAAAAGAGGGAGGGAGGGAGGAAGGAAGGAAGGAAGGAAGGAAGGAAGGGAGGGAGGGAGGGAGGAAGGGCACCAATATTAGTCCTTTTTCATAGACATTCATACACAGCTAATCCAGGTGGCTACGCATTCAGTTCCATGAGTATCTACTGAGCATCTACTATAGGCCAGATCCTGTGATCCATAATAGAGAGAGATCGTCTGTGCTGCTTATAAGCTCATAAGCCAAAGTAGCTTGTGGAGATTTTCTTGACTTCAAAGGCTGTGTACCTACAGCTTCATTTAACACACGACCCTCTTTGGCATGCGGCATCTTCGTTTTCTTCACCAGAATGAGATTAAAAGTTTGTGATAGGGGATGGGGGAAATGGGGAATGAAGGCAAATGGGTATGGGGTTTCTTTTTGGGGTGATGGAAATGTTCTAAAATTAGACTAGATTGGTTCTAAATTGCATAACTTTGTGAATATACCAAAGGCCACTGAATTATATACTTTAAATGGGTGAATTATACAATTTGTGAATTGTATTTCAATAAAGCTGTTCATTTAAAAAGTTGGCAGTAAACAAAACCCTCAAATATATTTTGGTCAAACTATTTTTGGAAGTAACTGGGGCATAAATTATCCATATTGCCATTCAGCAGACAATTATTGAGCACCTTTGATGTGTCAGGCATTGGTCCAAGTGCTAGGGACCTTAAGACACATAGGAACTCACAGCTGGGTCAGTTGAGGGGGAAAAACACAGATATCTAAACAAGAGATTATAATTGATGGTGACAAGTAACTCAGATTTGTCTTTTGTATGCTTTGTTTGGCCATTTGGGATTTGAGTAGGGACCAGGCTTCCCCAGAATAGGCTCTTTCAAAATGGAACTTAGCTTTTCATCTGAATAAGATCTTCTAGATGTTTCTTTGAAAATATAAGCATTGTTGAATGATGTATTTTAGACACTGTTCTATAAAAATACACGTTTCTTTTTTTTGAATTGCACTTTAACTTTATTATTTCAGAAAAACTAATGCCCATTCTTATTTCTCTCTTTTAGTACTGTCATCTGCATTATAATGGACTGTGATGGAATCACATGAGCAAATTTTCAGCTCTCAAAGGCAAAGGACACTCCTTTCTAATTGCGTCACCTTCTTATCAGATTGAAAAAAAAAAAGCACTGAAAACCAATTACTGAAAAAAAATTGACAGCTAGTTTTTACCATCCATCATTACCCAAAGACTTGGGAACTAAAATGTTCCCCAGGGTGATATGCTGAATTCCATTGTGCACATGGACTGAATCACATAGATTTTCCTCCATCAGTAATCATGCAATTATTCAAATTATATCTTCCGAAGTATGGAACACTACAATCAGAAAAAGGCTATCATTGATTGTTGAGTTATAGGAAGAACTTAAGCATATACTGTGTAAACAGTACCATACGTTTCTAAAAATCCCAAGTGTAGGAAAAATATGCAGACATACAGATATATAGGCCAACTCTTAGTAATAATATGAAATATACTTAAAGAGCTTTTAAAACTTTGTATTTTTGTACAAAATATTTGCCTTTTACAATTTTTTTCCTTTTTTTTTTTTTTTTGTCATTTTACTGACATAATACATGGAGCCAAAGAAAACAATAATGGTACTAATAAAAACTCCTAGGGTTTCCTGTCAGATTTAATTCTACTCAGTGGCAAAGAATTTTTTCAATTGTGGTTTAAAAAAAAAATTAAATATATATGTATATATATATATTTTTAATGTTTCATTTCCTCAGAGGAGTCAATCACTTGGAATGTCTAGAAATATCCTTACAGATTTTGCCAGTGTCAATCAAGCCTGCACGCATGCACGACTCAGTGAAGTGGGCTGTGCCTTGAGCCCATCACCAGCCAACATTCTTGACATGTGCCTGATCAGATGCAGAAGAAGTGGGCAACTCAAGACATGCTTCCACTTCATTTTGGTGGAGTCAGGAGGTGTGGGGGATGGAGAGGCATCTGTTGGGAAGGGCACTGAATCTGGCCTATCTAGAAGGCCCTATTTCATGGCTGAGCTATGACTGTACTTGGCATCAGACCACTACCAGAGCCGACGTTAACTGTCAGGAACGTATGGCGTCACATCAGTCAAAGACAGAGATGCTAGAAAGATGGGAACCAGCTACATATTACCTGGAAAGTTTGTTTTCTTAAGACGTTTCCAAAAACATAACTCCAAGGCATATGCATGATGAAATGCAAGAACAAACTTTTGGCCACTTTGTGGAACTCTTAAAAGAACTTTTCCAGCCTGGCACGGTAGCTCACACCTGTAATCCCAGGACTTTGGGAGGCCGAGGCAGGCGAATCACTTGAGGTCAGGAGTTCGAGACCAGCCTGACCTCATGGCATGTCTGGCCAACATGGCAAAACCCCATCTCTACTAAAAATATGAAAATTAGCCAGGCATAGTGGCACATGCCTGTAATCCCAGCCACTGGGGAGGCTGAGGCAGGAGAATCGCTTGACCCCAGGAGGCAGAGATTGCAGTGAGCCAAGATCACGCCACTGCACTCCAGCCTGGGTGACAGAGCGAGAATCCATCTCCAAAAAAAAAAGAACCTTTCCTCTGAGCCCATCTTCCTTCCAGTCCTTGACTTTCCTTGACTTGCTGTTGGAAAGTCTAATATGAAAAGGGCTTAAACTAGGCATTAAATATAACTGATGCTCAAAGGTAAGATTTCCATCCAACAGATTCCTTCTCCTCCTTCCCAAGGGTCTTCCCAGGTGGTGCTGCTACCTATCCCAAATAAAATGGTAAAAGAATAAAGACAGAGTTTGACTTTCCCACCTGCAAACACATGGACTGTATTACTTTGCCCACAATCCCCATTCCCCATTCATGCTGTTTTCACAGCCCAGTAGTGGCCAACTGCTCAGCACCTGTGTGCCCTGCTGTCAGGCAGGTGGGACCCACGGTCATCTGGGCCTAAACTGCTGAAGCCTGCAACACAAGGCAGGCACCGCATTCCAGTACCTCTTCAGGCTCAACAGCCTTTAGAGACTACCCTGAGTCCTCTTTTTCATGCTCTTCCTGTTTTTCAAGTATCAATTAAAATTTGTCTTCAGAAGAAACTTGAAAATAAGTATCTAATGCCATCATCAGGGTAGACTAGTGTTAGCTTTCGCAGCTGAAGTTATTCCTATCCCAGGCCTAATAATAACTTATCGAATGCATGTTATTTATCAGGCACTGGTCGAAGTGCTTCAATCAGATTGTCTCACCTGATCCTCCCAACAGCCCTGGGAAGTAGGTCTTACTACACTCCCCATTTCACAGGGACTGGGGCTTGGGGAGGTGATGTGGTTTCCTGAGTCACTCCATCACTGAGTAGACAGGATTCAGACGCAAGCTTTGAAAATGTTCTAATTTTCTTTAGAAGCAAGGGTCCTTCTTAATAGCACACTGAATAAAATCAGATGAATAATCACACATTATAAGATGCCTCCTGTATGTCTCTATATTTGGCTATTTACATACCAGGTTTGTTTTTTGTTTGTTTTTGTTTTTAAGATAGTCTCACTCTGTCACCCAGGCTGGAGTGCAGTGGCGCGATCTCGGCTCACTGCAATCTCTACCTCCCAGGTTCAAGGGACTCTCCCACCTCAGCTTCTGGAGTAGCTGGGACTACAGGTGTGTGCCACCATGCCCAGCTAATTTTTGTATTTTTAGTAGAGACAGGGTTTCGCCATTTTGACCAGACTGGTCTCAAACTCCTGACCTCAGGTGATCCACCTGCCTCGGCCTCCCAAAGTGCTGGGATTATAGGCGTGAGTCACCGTGCCCAGCCTACACACCAGATTTCTATTCACCTACACAGAACTGATGCTCTTTTGGAGTGGAGAGTTTTAGTAAAATATGATGGGGTCTTCAGGCACCTGACTTGCTACTTACTGTGAGAACATAGAAAATGTTTCTTACTCTAAATGGCTTTTGAAAGAATGAATGCACAGCAAGGCAAAAAATAAAAACTTTCTTTTCCTTTTCTACAATCCATGTTCAACAACTCGGTCCTTCCAATTTATAACAGAGTTTAAGCTGAAACAGACAAAAAGTAGTAATAGCTGCTCCCATTAAAAAAAAAAAAAAAAAGTTTAAGGAAACAGACAACTGTATAAATCAAGAAACAATACCAAGCATGTGTGTTTTGCCCCAGATGACAAAACTGATCTCTTCTTGAGACAGTAAGCATGTTACCCGAATCATGACTCAAAGTCATATAATAGTTGACATATACCACTTTTCACATACATCATCTCTTCCAGTCTTCATGCACATCTATTGCTCCTTCTGGGGAAATGAGGAAACTGAGGCTCAGGTTGAAGACTTACCCATGGCTTACGTTTCTGTCACAGTCACTTTCCAAAAAGCAAATCTGATCAGGTTCCCCACTGAGGTCCCCAAATCTGAGTTCATCCTACCCCTCACCCTCGGCTTAAAATCTTCCAAACGATCCTGGTTGGCCGCAGGACATACCTGCAGGGGCCATAGGGCACTTGGTACCTGGTTCCCAGCTCCAAGTCTAGCCTTCTTTCCAGCTGGGAACCATCACCCACGCCCTGGCACTAGCACAGCCAGACCATGCACCTGCACCTTCCACTAGCCTCTTTCTCACCTCCATACTCCCCCTGGGTTTTCTTTCCCTGCCTCCTTTACCTGGAAAACACCTCCTTTAAGACTCAGCTCAAGCATCACTTCTCATCTGAATCCTTTCCCAACAAACCCCGCCTGGAGGTAGAGCTGCCTCCTGCACCAAGTGCTCTGGGTAATAAAAGACAAACCTCCTTCACTGCGTTAGATAATCTACAGGTTAGCTGAAAAGCCTAAAACTTACTGGATTAAGAGAGGCCAGCATGGTGGTTTATGCCTATAATCCCAGCACTTTGGGAGGCCAAGGCAGGAGGATGGCTCAGGCCCAAGAATTCGAGGCCAGCCTGGCCGTCATGGTGAAACCCTATCTCTACAAAAACTACAAAAATTAGCTGGGCGTGGTGGTGCTTGCCTGTAGTCCCAGCTACTGAGGAGGCTGAGGTGGGAGAATCACTTGAGCCTGGGAGGTCAAGGCTGCAGTGAGCTGAGATTGTGCCACTGTGCTCCAGTCTGGGTGACAGCGAGACCTTTTCAAAAAAAAAGTTAAAAGCCAGGCGTGGTGGCTCACATTGATAATCCCAGCACTTTGGGAAGCCGAGGCAGGTGGATCACCTGAAGCCAGGAGTTCGAGACCAGCCTGGCCAACATGGTGAAACCCTGTCTCTACTGAAAAAAAAAAAAAAAATTAGCTGGGCATGATGACAGGCACCTGTAATCCCAGCTCCTTGGAAGGCTGAGGAACAAAACTGCTTGAACCCAGGAGGCGGAGGTTGCAGTGAGCCAAGATCACACCACTGCACTCCAGCCTGGGTGACAAAGTGATACTCCATCTCAAAAATAAGAAAGAAAGGACGGACAGAAAGAAGGGAGGGAGGGAGGGACAGACGGAGAGAGGGAGGGAAGGAGGGAAGGGAGGAAGGGAGGGAGGGAGGAAGGTAGGAAGGAAGGAAGGAAGGAAGGAAAGAAGGAAGGAAGGAAGGAAGGAAGGAAGGAAGGAAGGAAGGAACTAAGCAGGAGAAGTGAAGGAATTCATGATGTTGCTAATAGTTGGTGTGTGTGTGTATGTGAATGGAAGATTGAGTAAAAGAATCACATGGTAAACCAGACTCATTCTCTTCATTCTCTACCAAAATCTGGCCCTGAGTCAGGGAAACATTTTAGAACCTGTCCTGAATGGCAATGTGATGGCGCATCTCATTTCTTCGTCATATTCAGCAGTTTTAGAAGTGCAAGCAAATTTTTCAGTCTTTCTAAGAATCTGTTTCTTTGTGCAATAACTTCATTTTTCTCGGAAGGATCCCTTAATGGCATGGCATCACATTTATTTTCTAAGTCACAAGGCAGATGTTGACAACATTTTATTCCACTCTTGCATCCTTCCTCTCCTACATACCGCTGTTCAAATAAGTATGTAGTATGCACAGGTTATACCAGATGAGCAGAAGGCCAGGGGGAAGCAGCCTTATGAAAACCAACTTTAATTTCTCAGAGGTTTTGAGTGGTTTTCACATTTTTTTCAGTGAATGAGTATATGAATAACCATCTCCAGCCAGCCCTGCCTTCATAGATGGGATTGTACTCCAGCCTCCTCCAAGGACTTATTAGCCTTGAGTTTGCAAAGCAAGGATCACTGTGCAACTTGGGGAAGGGGTCAGCTGCCAGGGCTTGGGCTCCTTCTGACAGTTCATCCAGACAGGTAATTAAATGGGCTTAACCAAGGGGTCTCCATTTAGTCCTCTGGGCCAGGGATGGAGAATTGTCCATTGGCTGGTCTTCTAACATTTTGTGCCAGAGTTTGCTATATTCTTTAATCATCACTCAGTGCCTGTATCCCACTAAATCATGCCTGGAAACTGCAGGGAGTTGTAAGATTCTTAAAATCACTTTCTACGCCATGGAGCAAAGGAGCTGGATCAGGCATGACATAAATGAGTATGAAGTGCTGGCTCTGGAATAGCTATTATAACACCTACTGTGGTTAGGAACTTGACCTGTATTATCTCCAGCTCCTATCCAGGGAAACTGAAGATCAGGCTGGTTAAATAGTTTTCCCACAAGCTGGGATTTGAATCCATGGTCTTCTGGTTTCCTCTCTGTCATGTTGTCTTCTGTGTTTTAACGCTAATCTTATCGACTGCCTGGGCTTTGTGCATTGTATTCTGTTGTTCTTGGCCACAGGAAACAGATGAGCCACCAAGAATACCCTCTCTTTGTAAAAGAACCAAGGAGGTGTAGGAATCCTGATTTGTACACTTTAGATAAATGCACTAGACCAATCCCTTCCTTGTCAGTGAGCAAAGAGTGATTTTGGCCTCCAACGCTATGGATGTCAAAGAGATCTAATTTGGAGAAAACACCCTAGATTCTAGAGTCACTGAGCCTCTCAGAGTCCTCTGCTTTAATTAGTGTTGAATGAATGGAGCATGGGCTTTGAAGCCAAACAGGCCCAGGTTTCAATCCTGCTTGCTTGCCTCCTTCCTTCCTTCCTTCCTTCCTTCCTTCCTTCCTTCCTTCCTTCCTTCCTTCCTTCCTTCCTTCCTTCCTTCTTTCCTTCCTTCCTTCCTTCCTTTCTTTCTTCCTTTCTTTCTTTTTCTTCTTTCTTTCTCTTTCTTTTCTGGGAAAATGGAGAAGAGTTGGCCTTGGGAATGTGAAAGGAAATTACAGGTGGTCTGGGGTCTGTCGAGGGCCAAGAAGTCCGGAATTTCTATATTCCTGATTGGCTTCCCCAGGTGGAATACCCCTCATCCACACCTCCACCCAATGAAATCTGGCCCTCCTTACAAATTCTGCCTGAATGCTACATCCTCCATGAAGACACCAACCAGAACAACTTTTTAAACCCTCTCATGCATCCTTTGTTCCTTTCTGAAGGCACTGACCCTCTTGCGGGGATTTTTGAGTTCCCAGAGTATTTGTCTACCCCATCCCTCACTAGGCAATAGACACCTCTTGAGGCCGTAGCTAGGTCTTTCTTTTCTTACTTTTTTCCCTTCTCATCCCCCAACTGCAGAAAAGAACTATTTTACATTTTTATTGCCACCTGGCACAATGCCTTACACATGAAATGCACCCAATAAATAGGAATCAGACTGAATTAAGAAACAAACAGAATCCTAAACTGTTAATCTGATCTCAAGCTTGTCATATTTGTTTCTAGAAGAAATGAAACAAACAACCAAGGGTTTGTCACCACAGGAGAAGGTGAGAGGCTATCTGTATCTGTCCCAGCCAGGGATGCACCATTCTTGGCAGAGCTGCTGTTTGAGAGTATGCGTGACATTGTCATCATTGGTCGGACACACGGGTTCCAATCGCATAACTGATGGCAGCCACTCTGCCCTCTCCCCAGCCCTGTCTCAGCTCCTTACGTGGTTAGTATGAGACCATAAAGCCGTGTAAAACTCAGGAGAGCCTAGAGGTGGCATAAGCCACATCACTTGAGTGGACAGAGCTCTGTATGGCCATTTTCCTTGGAAACTTGGCTATCACAGGGCATTTAGGAGGCAGTTCCAGAAAGAAAAAAAATCTGTCATCCAAGACAAAGACAGCAGCTAGCCCTCCTGGGGTAAGATAACAAAGACTGCATGCCCGAAACCATTTACACAGCTGGGGAGGGTTTGCAAACTGATGCCACTTATTCCGAAAATAAGAGAGAAACCCCAGATATCCTTAGACCCTCTCCAGGGCCAGAGAGACCTTAGATATCTTTAGACTGTCTCCACGTCCCCCCACAATTCATATGGGGAAATCCTGGCCCCTAGTGTGATGGTATTAGGAGATGGAACTTTTGGGAGGTGGTTAGGTATGGAGTGGAGCTCTTATGAATGGGATTAGCACCCTTACAAGAAAAGACATGAGCAGAGCTAACTTTCTCTCTCTCCCGTTGTTTCTCTCTCTCTTTCTCTCTCTGTGTCATGTGAGGACACAGCAAGCAGGTGCCATCTATGAACTAGGAAGCAGGCCCTCACCAGATACTAAATCTGCCAGCATCTTGGTCTTCACTTCCCAGACTCCAGAAATGTGAGAAATAAATGTCTTGTTTACAGGCCACCCAGTTTATAGAATTTTGTTATAGCAGCACCCCGAATGGACTGACACCTAGCAATGGCTGAGGGAACGCCCTGGTCAAATGAATTTCAGGACAGTCTCACAGAACCATAAGCAAAAGGTGCCTGTGAGCCCCTCAAGGAACAGGAAAGTGACTGAGTACAAGCCACAATACCAAAGAAGCCAGGGCTAGAGACAAGAAGAGTGTGTGATCTTCACAAACATGAGAGGAAACCCAACAGGACCATGAGGACCAGAAAAGACAGCTCTCAACAGAACTCAGCAAAGGCAGAGGCCGGTGTGCAGCTGAACCCCTGTCATCGCAGGATGATACACATGCCAACCCCCCAGAAACCTAGAACATCCTACTGGAGGGGAAAGGAGGGGGAGAAGGAAGATCTTGCATTAACTGAGTTTGAAACTGCAGGAACCATTTTTAAATCCAGAAGTGACTGAGTTGCTTTGAATTGACGAAATTAAATTTTCTGCTCCCTGTGGAAATTGGGATGTCAGGACTCAAGAAACTGACATATATGAGAAGCTGAATGTGCTAACTGTAAAATTAAACACATGTACTAAAATACAAAATGGGTGTACTAATACCTATCTCACAGAATTCTTGCAAATTTCATTTCATTAATGTAGGAAAAGCACCTAGCACAGCATCTGGCTCCTAAAATGCAAGCCGCAGCCTTGATTCCCTTCCCTTCCTTGTCATTCTGTCTTTCAAGTCCCCAGTGCAGCTTAGGAAATAACAGCTTTTAGTCAGCCCAGACACCTAATAATATGGCCCAGTTGAGTGGCTTAGCAGTTTTGTGGATAGACAAAAGAGCTGCTGCTCCTTGAAGAGTAGGTTAGCTCCACCCATAGGGAAGATGAGACCCTGAGAAGAGAGCAAGGAAGTAGCTGTGTTTTTTAAAGAGTTGGGGTGAGGAGTTTGAGACCAGCCTGGGCAACAAGGTGAGACTCCATTCCTACAAAAAATTAAACTTAAAAAAATTAGCCGGTTGTGGTGGTTCCCATCTATGGGCTCAGCTACATGGGAGGCTAAGGCATGAAGATTGCTTGAGCCCAGGAGGTTGAGGCTGCAATGAGCAGTGTTCTCACCACTGCACTCCAGCCAGGGTGACACAGCAAGATTTTGTCAAAAAAAAAAAAAAAAAAATAGAGTTCGGCTGACGAGCAACTCCTTAATCCCACCTAGGGACTTTTTAGTCTGTGAATCAATACAGTGGTTAAATTATTAAATGTCCTCCCTAGCACTGTATTTGGAAGAAATCTCAAGAGAAAGGTTATTTCCTTCCATGCTCTTACTAGACCGGGAATCATCATCCTACAGTCCACAGGCCAAATACAGCCCACTGTTTTTTGTAAATAAAGTTTTATTGGAACACAGCTGTGCTCATTGTGTACTGTCTATGGCTGCTTTTAAACTACAATGGCAGAGTTGAATCATTGCAACAGAAACCATAATGGCTTGCAAAGCTGAAAATATTCACTATCTGTCCCTTTGCAGAAAAAGTTTGCCAATACTTATAGTAGACATATAATTTATTCTTCTATAGTGCTTAGAAATTTTTTCACACAGCCGGGCATGGTGGCTCATGCTTGTAATCCCAGCACTTTGGGAGGCCAAGGTGGGTGGATCACCTGAGGTCAGGAGTTCAAGACCAGCCTGGCCAACATGGTGAAAGCCTGTCTCTGTCTCTACTAAAAATGCAAAATTAGCCGGGTGTAGTGGCCCGTGCCTGTAATCCCAGCTCCTCGGGAGGCTGAGGCAGGGGAATTGCTTGAACCTGGGGGGCAGAGGTTGCAGTGAGCCGAGATCACACCACTGCACTCCAGCCTGAGTGAAAAGATTGAAACTCCATCTCAAGAAAAAAAAAAAGAAAGATTATTTCACACACATAATTTTATCTATTTAGTACCAAATACCTCTATGGATTAAGATATTTTATCAGTCATATTATTATTACGTTGCTATTATGCTTCTACTTTACAAAATGAGGACCCTGGGGCTCTGAGTGTTAATGGACTTGCTGCTGGGTAGCAGAGCCCTAAGCCTAGTCTTATTTCCATTCCACTATTTTCCCACTCTCCTTACAATATAATAATAATATAATTGGGAGTCATAATGTGACCTACCGTTTCAGGGCACACAGGATGATCCTAATTAGCTTTAAAAGCAAAGTAGTACTTTCAAAACCACTCTTGTAAGAGGGCACCAACAATAGCACCACTGGTCAGAAATGTTCCCTTGACTCAGCCTTAGAAGTTCCCACCCAGCCCAAGGCCACATCAAAGTTCCTGCCTATGGAAATGAGGTTAGCGGCAAGTCTTGAAGTCAGGTCATGTGGCATGTACCCTATGTCACAAAAGCAATATTTACATCATCCTAGAGGCAGAGGCATTTTATGAAAGTAGCACATCAAGTCATGATTGTCAAAAAGTTAAAAACATAATTTTTGTGCCAGGCATGGTGGCTTGCACCTGTAATCCCAGCTCTCAGGAGGTTGAGGCAGGAAGATGGCTTGAGGCCAAGAGTTCAAGACCAGCCTGAGCAATTAGTGAGACACCATTTCTAAAAATAATTTTTTAAAAAAACATATTTTCCTACAAATATACAATGGGTACATGTTATTAATGATGGAGCTAGCAGGATGGAAAAACTGGCTTAAAGTAATCAGGACATGGACATCCACGTCTTATGGAGTCAGGATATAGATAGTGAAAAAAGGTTTATAGGCATGAATGTTTGTAGCACCTTTATTCATAATGCCAAAAACTGGAAACAACAAATATGTTTTTCAGTAGATGAATGGATAAACTAACCGTGGTATGCCTGTCAATGGAATGTAATTTGGCAACAAAAAGAAATGAGATATCAAGCCACAAAAAGCTAGGACATAACCTTAAATGCACATTGCTAACAGAAAGAAGCCAGTCTGAAAAGGCTACATACTGTACAATTCCAATTATGTAACATTCTGGAAAAGACAAGACTATGGAGACAATAAGATGATCAGGACCAGGTATGGTGGCTCATGCCTATAATCCCAGCACTGTGGGAAGCTGAGGTGGGAGAATTGCCTATTTTAAAATACTGTTCAAATAAATGATTGAATACTTTACTAAGGGTAGGAGAAGAGACAACTCTCCCATGAAGAAGAATCCCAAATGATTTATGTAGCTACTCAGTTCTCAAGGAAGGGGAGTCCAACTCCTCACTCCTTAGGTGTGGGCTGCAGATAACCGCCTTCCAAAGAGCACATCATGGAAAGGAAGAGGAAAGCTGAATTTGCAGTGGAGAGACCTGACAAAGGCTGCCTTAGCCCTGGTGATGAAGATCAAACTCAACAGTCATAAATCCTGTTGATAACATGTACCCTTGCTATGACGTAATGAAAATGGCAGTTTACCTGTTGGTCTTTTCCTCCAAACCCATAAAATGGGTCTAATCATGAGGAAAACATCAGAGAAATTCCAATAGAGGGACATCCTACAAAATACCTAACCAGTACTCCACAAAACCGTCAAAGTCATTGAAAACAAAGAAGGTTGAGAAACTGCCACACCAACAAGAGCCTAAGGAGACTTGACAACTAAATGTAGTGTGGGATCCTGGATGGGATCTTGACACAGAAAAAGATAGTAGGTCAAAACTAAGGGGCCAGGTGCGGTGGCTCACACCTGTAATCTCAGCACTTTGGGAGGCCGAGGTTGGCGGATCACCTGAGGTCGGGAGTTTGAGACCAGCCTGACCAACAAGGAGAAACCCCCTCGCTACTAAAAATACAAAATTAGCTGGTCATGGTGGTGCATGCCTGTAATCCCAGCTACTCAGGAGGCTGAGGCAGGAGAATCGCTTGAACCTGGGAGGCAGAGGTTGCGGTGAGCCAAGACTGTGCCATTGCACCCCAGCCTGGGCAGCAAGAGCAAAACTCTGTCTCAAAACAAAACAAAACAAAAACAAAAACAAAAACAAAACAACAACAATTAAAAAAACACTAAGGAAAACTTTGGTTGATAATGATGTATCAATATCGGTTCACTCATTATAACATGTATCATGTTAATGTAAGATATTCATAATAGGGAAGACCAAGTGCAGGGTATAAGGAAACCCTCAGTACTATCTTCTCAATTTTTCTGTACTTCTAAAACTGTTCTAGAAAAATAAAGTATATTTTTTTAAAAAAAAGATTGTTAGAATAAGACCACTAAATTAGATACAAAACTGTCCCACAGGGCAATGGAGTCATAACGTTTGGAATTATATTTTAGCCAAACAGAAGTTAACTGCCCCTCTGCCAGACAAAAAACATTTGCAGCTTACCAATTATCTTCACTAATGTCTAACTTTATAGTGTTTGAGCCACAATCAACATAGTCGTCAAAGTTACATTTCCCTGGAGGTTCAGATGGCCCTTGGATGGGCTTGGGGGTCAACACTGCAGGGTGACATTTGCATGCATCTATAGTCATCCTTTTACCTAATTTTTGGATAACTTTATCTAAACAAACATAACTCATCACCCTTGTGCTTCTTTCTTCACAGAAGCCATCATGACTAGCCAGACCCATGGTTCTTAACTGGTAGGTTACATGTAGCACTGTGGCATCCCACAAACCCACTGCTAACATGCAGCCAAATTTTGATCATGGTATAAATTTCCTTTTTGGTACAACTGGAATACTAGCTGTTGCAGACATGTTCAAAAGATGAAACACAGAGGTGAGAAGGCTGTGAAAAGGAATATAGAGCTATGTGCAGCTCTCTGTAATTATAGGAGCAAAACGTGTTTTTTATTTTTATTTTTATAGATTTAAGGGGTATGAGTGCAGTTTTGTTACATAGATGTATCATGTAGTGGTGACGTCTGGGCTTTTAGTGGACCCATCACCTGCATAGTGTACATTGTCCTCAGTAGGTACTGTTTTCAACCCCTAACCCTCTCCCACCTTTTGGAGTCTATTATTCCACTCTCTATGTCCATGCATACTAATTATTTAGCTCTCACTTATGAGTGAGAAGATGTGATATTTGACTTTATGTTTCTGAGTGATTTCACTTAGGGTATCGGCCTCCAGCTCCATCCATGTTGCTGCAAAAGACGTAATTGTATTCTTTTTTATGGCTGAGCAGTATTGCATGGTGTATATGTGCCACACAAAATGTATATTTTTATGGGGCCAGTACCAAAGTTGAATTTTATACTTATTTAAGCATGTCATTGAAAGGTCAAGGCAGTGAAAAGCTCTTCTCAAACACCATCGGGCTGAAAAACTGCCAGGTGAATGAGGCAATAACTGTGGATGCTTGTATAGACACCAGGACAAGTGTTAAACCCTAATAGTGATGGCATGGTAATTACTGCTTACTCGTTTACTGTGGTTTTGGGTATTTCATTCTCTTCAGGATGCCACCAAAAATTTTAGCACTCGAGAATGGGCTGGAGACCTGTGAGTTGAGAATCATTGAGCCAAATCATTAGTATGTCAAGACTAAGAGGAAGCAATATTATGGGAATTGAGTGAAAGCCTGATAGATTTTATAACCCTATTTGCAAGGTTTCTGCTTTCACGATCAGGAGCTAGGCAAAAACACTTCTGGGCCCATCCAGGCCATTTCAAGAAATAGCTCATAAGTTGAGAATTCATCTCCAGCCAACTGATCTCAGAAGAGAGAAATGAAGGGGTGGAGGGAAAGCAATTTTTCATCTCACTGAGCCTTAGACCACTGTCAACACTGTAATTACATTACACGCACTGGCTATTTTGGTCATTTATCAAAATAAGGTACATGGCATAATTTAAAAAGTAAATTCAGTCAGTCACTTACAAAAATATCCAACTGGTTTGTGTGTGCAGCAATAAAGTATGCAAGTGACACTGCATTCAAACTGTAGCCATGTGTGACTTGGCTTTTTTATTTGAGAGAAAGAAAACGGCTAGGCCCTAAGGCTTGTATTTCTCTGTGTCGCTCTGACTTGCAGGAATAATGAATTCCCGCTGGTGACATAGTGTCTTGGGGAGGCAAGCAGAGAGGTGGTGTGGCGCACTTCCAAAGTTGTGTGTGAGCCTTCAACACAAGAACCCTGGTTCTGTGGGAGGGACACGCAGAGGACCTTGCTGAAGCAGGAGCTGGGAGTGCCATGCATTCACATGCAGACTCCCCTGAGATGCCGAAGCACTTCTCAAGCATGAATTAACTTGAGCACTTTCACTGCAGGACACTGCGCACAGTTACTCATTCACACATTCATCGAGATTCATACAGTCAACAACACAGGGCCCCCCCATTATGTTCCAGATGTTGTGCCAGGTGAGGGGGCCATTCTTGAGTTCCCTGGAAAGCAGATCCCAAGATAGATAAAGGCTTCACTTCCCTCCCTCAGCCCCGTTCTTGATTTCACTCACCATTGGCCAGCACTCTGGGGAGTCAAGGCTGCCTGATGGGCAGACCCAGAACTTCAGCACTGAGTCCTTGTCTGCCTTGGCCTCAATGAGTCACAGCTATTGCACTTGCCCATTTCCTGTTATCCCCTGAGCATGGAAGAACCAAGAGATGCCCCACTGAGTCCCCCGGGTTCCAGTCACACTCCATGATGTCACAGCAGCCCTAGCTCCTCTTGGTAATTAGGGTCAATTTCACCTGTCAATGTAGTAATTATTTTCTTTGCCAATTTGTTCACTGACATTGAATAGCCTCAAAGGACCCGGCAGTAGTCACAGCTTCAAGTTCAATGACTGCCTGGTTTCCCCTGTGAGAACCAGAACCATGAATATGGCAGAACCTAAAGCCATAAGCCTGAGAAACAGTGATTGTAAAAGAATCCAAAGCTACTTCTACTCCCCAGCTCCTGTACCTGCGAGTTCTAGTTATCGGGAAGATAGTACTGTAGCCACTGTTTTCAAGCATATACTACACACTAGAGAACAGCACCCTAATCCTACAGGCTATTGCCCCAAAGCTAGCACCCTACCTAAGCCTTCAAATAATCTTTCCACTCTCCTGTTAGACTAGCTACTTCCAGTTGACCCAATAGCTGATGAGAGCAGTGGATCTCATGGCCATGTGCCATGAGTACTACCATCGGGTATTCTGTGCGTACTGGGATGGTGGTGCTAACAGAGACACGTGGGCAGCATAAGGACAAAGTGAATTTGGAATCAATCTGCTGCCAAGTGGCTGGTCTGGTCTCCTTAAGAAATGGTGTCATGGTGAAGGCTCAGCATTAGCTGTTCACATCTATGAAAGGAGACATCCTGTTCACCTTATTGTTGAGAGCTTCCTCTATAGTGGGAGCTCCCTGGTGGACATTAATTTAATCTAAGGCACAAAGATACACATACTTTGTATCTGCAACCATAGGTCCATCCTCATGCCTCTCCCTTTGTTCTGTCACGGACCTTCCTGTCTGGTTCCTTCTGGGCCCTGACCACTTAAGCAGCCAAGCCATTCATCCTTGCCCCAGAGTCCATGCTAATCTGTTCTCAGGCCATTTTTCCCTGTTTATAAAGTGAACCACCAAGTGTACTGCTTACATTTCTGCCCATGTTCCTTAGGGCCACCCCGAGTGGGACTATATAGCAGCAGCAGTCCATTTTCAGCAAGCACCAAGACCCTGTGATCTTTCTTTTTCACTCTGCTGGTAAGTGGTAGGTAGCTGTTAATTTTCCTGCCGTGGAAAGTTCAGGGCAGATATGTGATGTGAGACTCTTTGGCACTTAAGTTTGTGCATTTCTTTGGCAACTTACCCTGGGAGTAAGGCGAGGCTGGGGAATGCGTAGTTTCTCCCATAAGCTCCTTGCCCAGTGGGTGGTCACTCCTACTCAGTGACTGGCCAGAACATGACACCCTCTATGGAGCAGATCAGAAAAAATGCCTATAGTGCCAGATCCCACTCTGCCTAGTTTTCAGGTGCACACTTTAGGCTGTGGCTGTGATTGCCCATTTGGAAGCCACTGCTATAGAAGAATGAAAAGCCACAATTTGGATTGGGCCAATCCTGGCTCACAAATTGTGTTCCAGCCAGCTGAGAGACTGGCATCTCCTAGGAGAAGAGAAAAGTTAAGAAATCTGCAAGAGGCTTGCTTTGTGTTGATTTTTCCAGGGATTTAGAAGTTGCTGGATGCTTCAAAGTATTGAGTGACGAATTTCCCTTCCTTTTTTCTAAAATCTCACATGGTGAGCATTTGTTTCCTGAAAACCTGCCAAAACAATAATTTTTTTCCAGAGGTGGCATATTATTTTAAAATGTAAAATGAAGTCCTGATAGCAAATATTATCAATATGGGTACTTGAATCTGCATATAGCAACTTAAGAAGTATTGTCTTCTTTTGGTTTAGGGGCTTGGGGCAGAGAGACAGAGAGAGAAAGAGACCTTGCAGTGTTTCTGAAGTGCTGATATTTCTGAGATTCAGGCTTGCTTATTAGATGAGAGTAGTCAATCCAGGACAGTTGGCAACTCTAGGTAAAAATGAGCCTATGATTTGTTTTCAGTTGTGTTATTACACCTCTTAAGCCAAGGTTGCAGTGCCCTGGAGAAAGTAGAGAACTGGACACCACCCACACCTTCCTTTAGGGAGGCCTCCAGACAGCCTGGAGCAGGGTCATACTGGAACTGACCATGCCGGGCCTCCCTGAGCTGTCCTGAATCGCAGCAGTACCCTCCAAACCAATGTTCACATAAGTCTACTCTGCACAGGCCTGTCTAAGTGCAGATGCAGGTTTGCTGCATGGATGTTTGTCCATGTCATAAGAAGTTAGGCAGGAAGATGGTGATAAAACAGTATGGGAACCACTACCTGTTCTTGCCATTTAGTAAAGGTGTAGACCCTGTATTCCAGAAAAGTGCTTATTGAAAGTAAGGTATTTTGTCTCAAGAAGCAGATGTGCTTGGGTACGCACAGACATACAGATGGGAACAACAGACACTGTGGACTCCAAAAAGGGAGATGGAGGGAGTGGGGAAGGACTTAAAATTCTGCTATTGGGTACGATGGTATGTTCACTAGCTGGGTGATGGGATCAACAGAAGCCAAAACCTCAGCATCATGCAATATACCCTTGTATGAAACCTGCACATGTGCTCCCTGAATCCAAAATAAAAATAAAAGATAGGAAAAGAAAAAAAAGAAGGAAATGTGCAATTAATCTTGAATTTTAAAATGTTTTCCAAAAATAATAACAAACCTTATTTTAAAAGAAACAGTGAAAATACCTTGTGTATTATGAAATTTCTTTGATTAATGTCATGTTATTTATGAACTGTTGCAGGATCAACCTTTCAACCTACTGTACAAATTGCCAATTGATCATTTGGGAAAGGAACCAAAGGAAGTCCTTTTCATCACACTAATGCAAAAAGACACACAAAGCATGACCCAGATATTAAAAAGGGGTCAGCACTTTCAGTGGATGCCATTCATAGTTGAACCATGGAGGCTGCCGTCTGCAAGCCTTAAAAACAAAGAAAATGATAAAGGAAAGGCCGGGGAAAATACTGGCCAGGGTAAGACACAATGGTGGGATCAGGAGGATCTGAAAGGGATCTGGCTTCAATAAAAAGACAGGATGTAAAAGGATCCCATTTTTCTAGCTTCTTCCCCACTCAACTAAAAATTTGAATCCAAATAGACAGCATCCTTGATTGCAATGCATGTACCCTTTCCATCATGGTTCCATCAATTAGAAGAAGAATACATTAATTAGGATAATACCAGTTGCTATAACAAACAGACCTTTGTAATAGTATATAAGGTTCAAAGACAAATAGAAGTTTACTTCTTGCCTTAATTCAGTGTGAGGTAGATATTTCTAGTTGCTTGACGGCTCTCTTCCACATAGTGATTCAGGAACCCAGGTTTTGTCATTTCTCAGGGCTTTGTCATCTTCTGCATCAAGAATCTAGAATGGGAACGAGGATGAAGAGGGCACATGTGCCTCTTTAAAACCCTGGCTGAAAAGTGACATATAAAAAACTTCTACTGACAAACCATTGGCTAGAACTCATTGATGTGCCATGCCTACCTGCAAGAGTGGTAGAAATGTAGTCTAGCCACAGGCCCAAGTAAAAGAAGGAATGGATTTTTTGGTGAGCAGCTAGCCAGCTGCTCAGAAGCAGATGAATGCTTTATTCATGTCTGCATGAATACCTCCTGCTGCACATTGCAGGGTTTGCAGTAAGTAAACATTAGTGAAATAAAGGAACACCTGAATGACTACTGAGATCATAGTAATAATAATAATAAAAACACTTATTGGGAGCAGATCATATGCACCCTTCTAAGTCATTTTCACATATTGTCTTATTTAATCCTCAAAATTTTGTGTTGTTTAAAAGTGAGGAAACATGCACAGAGAGATTAAGTAACTTACTGAAAATCATATTGCTGGTAAGTGGCAAAGCTGGATTTTGAGTCCAGGTTTCTTATTCTTATCCACTATGTTTTGCTGCCTCCCAGAGTGTAACTTTTAATCACAACTTTTATTCATGCTCACAAGAAACCAGCTTTTAGAATGCTATAACCCAAAGTTGAGCATAATATAGTGTAGTGTTTCTCAGATTGGATTCATGGGTGGAGCCCATTGAGATCATTATGACAATTCTTAAGCTTTGGATTTCCATTGCAATGATAACCTTTAAAGCAAAACCATGGAAGAAATGAATCCCAGTGTGCAAATCTATATATGTAAATACATTACTTAATTTTCTATCATTAAACTTAATTTATAATTTTGAGTCTACCATTCCACCAGGAGGACAGGCAACTTAACCTCAGGTCTCTTTCTTCCCCTCACCCCACATCTCCAGGGTTTTGTCACAATTTCATGGCCTTTCACAGAGCCCAACACCAAAGGACGTGGGGAGTGTGGTGTGGGAGGAATGACATCTGTCTAAACAAGTGGCCACTGAGATGTGGCCCTCCAACCTCACCCTAGTGCCTCCCACTGACCAAATCTAAGCAGAAGCCAAAAGGCAAGAGGGCCCAATTTTGCAATTCATAAAGGTCAACCCTCAGGGGCACAGATAAGGGTGGAGATGGAGAGTAGATGTGGAGGCAGGAATGGAAGATAACCAGCACACTGAGGAAGGGTGTACTCTGAAATGCCTCTATCATCTGGGAATTTAGGGAACACAAACCAAGAAGCTTGCAAGCAATAGTTGCTTTTCTTTTTTTTTTTTTTTTTTTTAACTTTTATTTATTTATTTTTTGAGATGGAGTCTCGCTCTGTTGCCCAGGCTAGAGTTCAGTGTCGTGATCTCGGTTCACTGCAACCTCCACCTCTGGGCTTAAGCCATCCTCCTGCCTCAGCCCTGCCAAGTAGCTGGGACTTCAGCGGCATGCTACCATGCCTGGCTAATTTTTGTGTTTTTCTGTAGAGACGGGGTTTTGCCATGTTGCCGAAGTTGGTCTTGAACTCCTGGGCTCAAGCAATCTGTCCGCCTTGGCCTCCCAAAGTGCTGGATTACAGGCATGAGTCACCATGCCCAGTCCAGTTGCTGCTTTTCTGACCAATCAGATCTCTCCCATGAGGTCATCGGCACAGAACCCAAGCACCTGCTTGAATGGCTGGGGTAGGAAGAAAGGGAAGGCCTGTAGGAGAAAAACAGAGAGAAATCAATAAATAATTAATTTCTCAGAACACTGTATCAGCAATGTTAACACATTGTTTAAGCCTCTGGATGACCACCTGACAATGTTACTGCCCCCAAGGGTTCAGGGTCTGCATTTGCATATAATAATGTACTAGAGCCAAATATTTCTTCATTCATCAACTCCTACAGTCAGGAAATATTTACTGAACACCTTCCATGTGCCACACACTAGTCTAGATAGTAAGAAAACTACAGTGAAAAAGGTAGACAAACGACCCACCCTCAAGGAGTAGACATTCCAATAACATAATTCTGTTTTTATTACCATGGGCTGATGAAACAAGACCAGAGGTGGTGTCAAAAGAAAAACTTCAGCCGAATTAAATGTAAAGGAGTTTCATTGAACAATGAATGATTTGCCAATCAGGCAGCCCCAGAATCACAACAGACTCAGACCAGGGGTGCCTCGTGGTCAGAACAGATTTATAGACACAAAAAAGTAAAGTGACATACGGGAATCGGCAGTGAGGTACAGAAACAGCTGGATTGGTTACAGGTTGGCATTTACCTTATTGAACACAGTTTGAACACTCAGCAGCGTATATGACTAGTTGAAGCACAGCCGCTGGGATTGGCTGAGACTTATCTGTTGTTACAGGCACATACTCCTAAATTAGGTTTTTAATCTTGTCTACTAATTTCGTTAGGTTGCAGTTTATCCACAAGGACTCAAATATAGAAGTATGGAGTCCTTCTCAGGCCATATTTAGTTTGCTTAAACAATGGATTTCATAATAAAATAATCGTCTGAGTCAAGCAGAGGCTAAATGTTATCACTATGTGCTATAAAAATCTTGAATTTTTCACAGTAGTTCAAAGAGAAAATAATAATGTCAAAATAGAATCATCCCACAGCAGATAGAAATGCCAAGTTGTAGAGAACAGTTTTAAACTTTAAACATTAAAAGTAATGGCGAAAACCGCAATTACTTTTGCATCAATTTAATATATTGCAAGCCTCCATTTCATTTCAACAAAATGATATTCATTGCCCATTAGTAATGTTAGTTTGAATTTTATTGATGTTTTGTTCCCATTTAATTTGTATATTTATATTTAGTTCTGTGGTTTTATAAAGGCCATAGGCATGAGATGCTTACATCTAGTTTTATGCTTGTTAGGCACGGGTGATTTATAAACAGATTTGAACACAGAGTTAATTAGGTCTTGAAAGCCATTTGGAACCACTGAAGGATTTTCAGTTAGGGAATGGATTGATCAGGTTTATTTTCATTAGGGAAGACATTAAACTAAAATGCAGTGAGCTAAACACTGTGGGAAAGATATTTGAATCAAAATGCTATTTTTTTTTTTTTTTTTTTTGAGACAGTCTCGCTCTGTCACCCAGGTGGAGTGCAGTGGCACGATCTCGGCTCACTGGAACCTCCGCCTCCCAGGTTCAAGAGACTCTCTTGCCTCAGCCTCCTGAGTAGCTGGGACTACAGGTGCGTGCCACTATGCCCGGCTAGTTTTTGTGTTTTTAGTAGAGTAGGGGTTTTGCCATGTTGGCCAGGCTGGTCTCGAACTCCTGACCTAGGGTGATCCATCCACCTTGGCCTCCCAAAGTGCTGGGTTTACAGGCATGAGCCATTGTTCCCGGCCTCAAAATGCTATCTTAAACTCCCAGTGTATAATTTGTTGCCATCAATGCTGAAAATCTAGTGTAGGTCTGGTGCTAACTTCAAAACAGGAAACTATTCATTTCTTTCCACTTTTTCACCAAGTGGGTGGAATCTGGTGTTGGGTCAAAAAACAGTGTCGTGGAAAGTCTAACCAGAACCAAGTGGCAGATCTCTCTTCCAGCCCTGAGGGCAAAGTGCTTCATTTTCCTCTTGGACGTATTAATAAAATAATACATGCTAAAGGTCACAAAACCTTGTGAAATGATCACAGTTTAGTAATTCCCCCTGATGCAGATCTGTACCACTTATTTTCTAAACAGCTGTTGGAAAAGAAACAGGTTGAAAGAAAACCACCACCAAAGTCCAGATGAGCCTTCCTGACATCTGCGGCAGAGAGATGCTGAGTGACTCGAAACTAATGAAAATGAAGTATGGTATTCCAACACAACAGTGGCTGTGACAGTAGCTTACTTACAATTTCCATTGACTAAGATAGTTGAAGGTCAGTGTCAGAGTCCACTCCAGACAGTAATACATCTAAATACAAAAAGTTTGTGTGTGTCTCTGTTTTCCCACTATACTACTTTGAAGGAGATATTTCCATGCAAATACTGTCCTCGTGTGGTCGGAACCAGTTACTTCAAAGAAGATATTCCAGTGGAATTTAAAATAATTTGTGTTACTATGGAAAGAGACAAAGTAAGTTAAATTATCATATTGTAATGGGTAAAAAAAAAAAAAGGGGGTTCATCTCCAAAATGATTTTTCCTTGGCAATCCCCAAAATTTTCTTTCTTTTGTGGCTTTCTCATTAAAATCAATTTTGCTGATTTCATTCCTGTAGAAAATTATGAAAGTATAAAACATAATCACTGCAACCAGTGAAAGAGACTTGTTTGTTCTTTCATTTTCACTGCTGGACACACTTATCAAATGAGTATTTTAAAATTTATTCATCGATTCATTGATTGACACTTGGCATTTCCAATTCTGTGGCATTGTCAATGATACTGCAATAAACATTTTTCTGTGTCTCTGTGTATACACAGTTGTACATGCGTAAGAAATCCTCGTGTTCAGACCTAGAAAATTCAGGGTGGAAGGGTATTACATCTTCAGCCTTACTAGAATGTGAGATTCTTCCCCAAAATGGTTGTACCAAATTACATTCCCATCAGCTGGGTACACTCGCCCAACTTCCTCACTCACATTTATCATGTTTTTTAACTTGTGTCAATCTGCGAGATGAGAAAACGATGTTTCAGTGTTGTTTTATGCATTTCCCTGATTACTTGTGAGGGGTTAAGCAGTTTTTCATGTTTCCTCTTTATCAATTTCCTGTTTATGTCTTTTGCCATTTTCTTACCGATTTGTAAAAGTTTTTAATATATTGTAGACACTAATTACTAGTTATATAAGCTGCAAATATCTTCTACCACTCTAAGTCTCATCTTTCACTTTTATTATGTCTTTTGATAGGCTAATGTTAATTTCAATGTAGCCAAAATTATCAGTCTTTTCCTTTTTGGTTGATTTTTTTTGTATTTTGTGAAATCTCTCCCTACTCAAGATAATTAAGATATATTCTAAACAATTTAGTTTTGCATTTCATACTTCGTCTTTAATCCACTTGGAATTTTTTTGTATGATACAACGGATCCAATTTTATTTTATTTTGTTTCAAGATGGAGTTTCACTCTTGTCAGCTGGGCTGGAGAGCAGTGGCGCGATCTTAGCTCTCTGCAACCTCTGCCTCCCGGGTTCAAGCGATTCTCTTGTCTCCGCCTCTGGAGTAGCTGGGATTACAGGTGCCCGCCACCACGCCCAGCTAATTTTTGTATTTCTAGTAGAGATGGGGTTTCTCCATGTTGGCCAGGCTGGTCTCAAACTCCTGACCTCAGGTGATCCACCTGGCTCAGCCTCCCAAAGTACTGCAATTACAGGTGCAAGCCACTGCGCCGGGCCTGTTTTGTTATTAATGACACTACGGTCCTCGCCCTTATCCAATTGTAAGGAAATAATTTCTGAAACATTGAACAGGCCCATGGTAAAGATTCAAGAGTTAAGACTTGAGAAAAATACAGGCTTTGGGATAACAGCTAGGCTCAAATCCCAAACTTAGCTTTCTCTAGCCACGTGAGCTAGGGCCAATGAGGCTGTATCCTCATTAATATATAACTAAGTAAAAAATTGTTGTAAGGACTAGAAGTAATATAAGAAAAGTGCCAGGCCAGGCACAGTGGCTCATGCCTGTAATCCCAGCACTTTGGGAGGCCGAGGCAGGACCACTTGAGCCCAGGAGTTTAAGACCAGCCTAGGCAACACAGCAAAACCCTGTCTTACAAAAATTAAAAAATTAGCTGAGCATGGTGGCACACCCCTCTAGTCCCACTATGTGGGAAATGGAGGCAGGAGGATTATTTGAGCCCAGGAGTTTGAGGATACAGTGAGCTATGATCAAACCACTACACTCCAGTCTGGATGACAGAATGAGACTCTGTCTCTTAAGAAAAGAAAAAAATGTACTTGCCTCTGAGGTCTTAGTTGTGTTCCAGATGGTTAATAGTCATCTGTAATATGATAATACTATTACAACAATTACTATCAGATAAACACAGTATAGTTCTGAATTAAATCATTTTTATTTTGCCAATTTGTAAATTTAATGTATACAACCAAACCTGAATGATCTTGCTGATTCTTAAAAAGCCTGCAATGTTTCAGGTAGTCCTCATTGTTCACCATTCCCACTTAGGAGTAAGATTCTGCAGTTATCTTTTGCTTAGCTTCCTGTATTCTTATTGCATATGTTAACTCAAAAATCATAAGATCTATAGATTTAGAAACGGAGAGACTTTGTTTCTTATAAGGAGTTACAGCCTGCAAGGTGGCCATTCTGCAGGCTGGGAAGCATGCCTCCAGCCAAGACCAGATACAGACACTTCAGAGGAGCTGGAGTAGGAACTTTATGCTGAACAGGTTGGCTAAACATACATATTCAACCAGTTAGAGAGCGGCTATGAATATTCATGAAGGTGGTCTTGACACATGCATATTAAACAAATATGCATGTTTAACAGACAACCCATGTTCACTTTGGGGTGGAGACTTAACATTTAAATGTATTACAATTAGGTCCTATATCGCAAAACATCTTTTCACAACAGAAAGGTACGTAAGCATGCAATCACTGTACACTGGCCAGAACTAGTCCATGGTCAGCAACTTTATCAGGAGAGTTACTGAAATCGATGAAAGCTGTATTTACGGCTGGTGGGACAGGGTTGTTAGTGTCTGGTGGTCGATGAGCTGCAAATTGTTTTAATATTGTGAGGCCAGTGCTTGTTCAGCTGCTAAAGAAAAAGAAAAACCTGGAAGCATAGTGAGAACATAGTTTATTTTATAAGTGTAGGGATGCATGACTTTTAACCCTTGCCTGGCATGGGCTTACGTCCTGTTTATACTTTGGTATCTTACTGCCATGGAGTCAGTTCCATCAGTCTTATCATCTCCGTGTTTTTAAATTAATTTATTTATTTTTGAGACACAGTTTCACTCTTGTCGCCCAGGCTGGAGGGCAATGGCACGATCTCCGCTCACTGCAACCTCCGCCTCCCGGGTTCAAACGATTCTCCTGCCTCAGTCTCCCGAGTAGCTGGGATTACAGGTGCGTGCCACCACGCCCGGCTAATTTTTGTAATTTTTTAGTAGAGACAGGGTTTCACCATGTTTGCCAGACCTCAGGTGATCCATTCCTGACCTCAGGTGATCCACCTGCTTCGGCCTCCCAAAGGGCTGGGATTACTTACAGGTGTGAGCCAGCGCGCCCGGCCTCTATTTTGTGTGGCCAGTCAGCTGACTCCTCTAAATCACAAAAGGGGGAGGGTATAACCAGGTCCATCTGACCTCCCATCCCGTTATGTCTGGACACTCGGTTGCTAAGATTTTTCTGGTGTCTCCTCGGCCAAAAGGGGGTCTGTTCAGTTGTTGGAGGGCTTAGGATTTTAAATTTACAGACTTCGAAGAAGGGAACAAGATACACGTGTAAGGGAATAAGAGGAAGTTACCCCGAGTCTAAGTCAGTGCTTTCTTCTCCACCGTGTAACTCCAACTTAAGAGTTACTGCCACTCGGCTTTTATTGGCCACGTCTCTCCTGGGAAGGGAGGCAAGGGACGAAATGGCGAGGGAGACATGGTTTTTGCTAGGGAAGCCTCGGCCCAGGACGCAGCGCCACCCGTTTTCCAATCAGCGCCGCGAACTGCATTCCTCCTAGGTCTCTTTCAGTAGAGACCTTTTAATAATAAATACTATTACTTTTCTTTACAATTCACACTTGCGGTCATTCTTTCAGTCGAGCTTTTCAACAGCTCTGTGAGATGGGTATTATTTCTATTTCGGAGAAGAGAGAGCAGTGCCCTTGAGCCACAGGGCTCATACATCGGAGCCTATCACCACTCCGAATCTTAATCTCCCGGGATGACCGCAGACCGGCGGCCCAGGACCACTGCTCCAGCCGTTTTCCCAGATAATCCACCTGCCCTGGGTTTTCGCGAGGCCCAGCTAGCCGCAACCAGCCGCCATTTACCCGCTCTCCCCAAACCAGGAAAACCACAGAAACGCAGGTGCGCGGCCAGTCTCTTCCACGCCTGGGAGCGCAGAGCTTACAGACCTAGGCCGCCCAAGTCCCCTCACCCTAAGGGCTACCCAAGAACACCGACTAGGCTGTTTGGCTGACTCAGGCGCCCAACGCCCACCCGAACTCAGTCGCCAGGGAAATTCCCCACTACCAGCTCGCCCGCCTGGTGTTCACAGGCCGCTCTAGCCGGGCTCAGAGAGACTGCAGTCTCGTTGCTCCCGGCTTGACGTCATCGGCAAGCGCCGCAGCGCAGTGGCGGGCACGCGCAGCCGAGAAGATGTCTCCGACGCCGCCGCTCTTCAGTTTGCCCGAAGCGCGGACGCGGTTTACGGTGAGCTGTAGGCGGGAGGGTGCAGGCCTGACCCGGCGCTATGCTTTGCCCTCTTCTCCCTGAAATTACTCGAATTTTGCCCTGGGGTAAAGCGAGACAGAGGTGTCCCCGCTTCAGCGTCCGCTCCGGGCCCCGTCGTGGGTTGAGGGGTAGGGAAAGACGCGCTACCCGCCTCTTCTTTGCGGGCTGGGTTGTCAGCCTCCGCCCACCCGCCAGCGGGTCCCCGGACTCCGCGTGGTGGGCGCGTCGGCTCCCCGCTTGGAGTGCCCACCAGCAGACTACTTCTGGTCGGGTCTATCCCCTCAGCTCGTTTAGTGGGGCAGGTGTCTTGAGAAGGGGAAGGGGAGCTGCTGAAGGGGTAGGGTGGGATTGGTTTCAGTCCAAAGACCTGGCTCCCGCCCCAGCCTTCCGAGCTGCCAAGTGCTTGTTCCCGCCGTCTCTTCACCACCCCTTAACCCACCGTGTCTCCTCCTAAGAGATCAATGAGGAGATCCTAAGCGGGAAAACGCAGATAGAGCACCTTGGGAAGGGTAACTAGATGCTATTTTATTCTTGCTCAATGTGGAAGGGTGGTTTTGAGCATTTGGTAAACCCTTGACAGCGCACTTTCTCATTTAACTATTAGAGTAACACTGTGAAATAGGCTAAGTTGATTATTCCTGGTACATGAGATAGAAGCTGACGTCCCCAAAAAGCTTGTGACTTCACTCGTTTTTCTGACTTTAGACACTCTGTTCTTTTTATGTTGCTCGTCACGGCAACGTAAGTATGAAGAACACTTTTAAGTTACCTGACTTTATTAGTCTCTAGCATTTGCACCAACATTTCAAGGCATTCAACTACTCAGGTATTCGGCTGTGGTTAGGTAGTTATAGGGATGCCAGGATGAAAATTCTGTGAAAGAAAAATTCATCCTTTGTAGTAAGTAGTTTTCTTGTTTATGTGTGTATATATATGTATATACACACACACTTTTTTTAATGGGTTATATTTTGTGTATGTCATCATAATCGTTTTCCTTGTGTGCATTTTGCTGCAATCTCTGGTGCTTTGAAAGCCTGCTAAGAATAACTGTTAGGACTATCCAAGATCGTATTAGCGGCCGGGCGCGGTGGCTCACGCCTGTAAATCCAGTACTTTGGGAGGCGGAGGCGGGCAGATCACCTGAGGTCAGGAGTTCAAGGTCAGCCTGGCCAACATGGCGAAACCCTGTCTCTACTAAAAATACAAAAATTAGCCAGGCGTGGTGGTGGGCGCCCGTAATCCCATCTACTTGGAAGGCTGAGGCAGGAGAATCGCTTGAACCCAGACAGCGGAGGTTGCAGTGAGCCAAGATCATGCCAGTGCACAATATCTAGGCAACAGAGGGAGACTCTATCTCAAAAAAACAAACAAACAAATTCGTACTAGCCCTGAAAAGGACCATTAAATTGCAGATCATCTAGTTCAGCGTTTCTCAAGCTCCTTGTGAAATACAGATTCTGGTTCAGTAAGTCTGGAAGGGGGCCTGAGATTCTGCATTTCTACCAGCTTCCTAGATGATGCCACTACAGCTGCTGCTGGTAGTAAAAATCTACAACAACCCTCTTATTTAACTGGTGATGAAAATGAAGCACAAAGAGATAAAGGGACAGGCCCCAAATTACTCAGCCTGTTAGTGGCAGAGCAAGGAATGGACACGTTTTGGATAAATGTAATTCCTGTGAGGTAATAAGATGACTTTCTAAGTGTGTGTAAGTGTTCATAGAATGAATGCCTTTTGCAGTATTTTTGTCTTTAAGTTATGATTGCTTTAAGACAATCTGCAGATTGTCAGCATGGTTTTATTGAGTGCTGCATATCGGGGACTGAACAAGATTCCTAGAGGAGGCAAGACTTGACCTGGGTGTGGAAGAATGGGTAGAATTTGGATGAGCAGGTAGGAAGAGCAACATGAATGTGTGAATACACTAGAATGAGTTTGATAGAAAATGATGAAAAATGACTAGATTTTAGTGCAAAGTATGTGTTAGGGAGTATTGGGAATTAAGGTTGGGTAAATTGAGTGGGATAACATTATCAAGGACCTTGAGGAAGCTATGAAGCTTCAAAACTAAGACGTGCAAATAAAGAGCCATTTAGAGATTTTTTTTTTTTTTTAAGCACAATACTGTCATGAATGTGATATTTAAAGAGATAGTAGGAGGGAAAACCTAGAATGAAAAAGCCCAGCAAGGAAGCTCTTGCCAAATTTAAAGTGATGAGTATCCATATCATTAAGTAGCGTTGGAATAAGGATTACTGAGAGAATGACTGATAGGTAATTTTTCCCAGGTATAAGCATTTTTTAGTTAGAAAGATACACTATCAATGAATGATATATTTTTCAGCAAATAATAAGCAGAATCTTTACAAGTATTTGCCATTTTAATTTTTTTTAGAAGTCTACCAGAGAGGCCTTGAACAACAAAAACATCAAGCCATTGTTAAGTACCTTCAGCCAGGTACCTGGCAGGTAAGGCATTGATATCTATGAAAAATACTTGCCTGAATCTTTATACATACCCTGAACTGTTCGAAAAATGAGGATGTCTTTTGTTTTTAATAGTGAAAATGAAAAAAAATGTACCCTTGACCAAGCTTTCAGAGGTGTTCTAGAAGAAGAAATTGTAAGTATGTTTTTCCATTGTAAAAATTTTGCTGACAAATTAATAAACGATGTTATTTAAAAATTGCTTTTTTTCTTAGAATGGATATTTAAACATCTTTTTTTAGAGTAAGCTTTCTGCTTTGTAAAAGTTGACTTGACAGTATACGAGTTCTGTAAGGATTTTGATAGCACAGGTACATTCTCAGGGTTTGGTTTAATAAATGACAAGAGCCCTGTCCAAGTGAGGTAAGAAAAATTGACATGAGGTCTTAGGAAGAACTAGAGGTGAAGGTGGGCTCTCTCACTTTCCCATGTAAACAGTGACACATCCTGTAGTGGCATGAAAGGTCTAGTCTAAGAATATTTAGCTTAGGAGCTGGGATTCCATTCCCTCATTTTCCTCTGGCATCCTCGTCATCAGTAAACTTAAGTAAATAAGAGCTCTCCAACTTCACTAGAGAAGTCTAACCATGAAAAATCTGAATTTATTTACCAATAATGGGGCACCTTATGAAAGGAAAAGTTTCAACAGTTTATTCTTGGTCAAGCAAAGGTTGAGTCCCCAAAAGCTGTATTCCCTTCTATTGGCCATAATACAGTGTCCCTTTCTCTCAGACAATTCTGATTCAAAAATGATTCTTTCCTTTTCTTCCATTGAAAGGCATTGGGCAAGTTATTTTCCTTTTCTGTGCTTCAGTTTCTTTTGAAAGAGGGGAAATACCGTTCTTTCAGTGTTATTGTATATGAAACAGCACTTAATGAACGCTCAGTAAATGCTGGTTATTATAATTTTATAGAATCTAAGCACTGCCTTCCTTCTATTAAAACCACCCCTCAGACACATGGGTGTATTAGTAGTTAATTCCCCTAGCCCTGCCTTTGCCCTGTGCTACTGGCTGAGTTATGGCTTCAGCACTTCTGTCCTTGATTAGCTTATAGCCTTCATCTTACTAATATAACCATTTTCCTGAGACCATTGGATTTTGAATGAGTCACCTACCTGTGACTTGACATACTTCTACAACTACTGATTCTATATGTTACTGTTAAATTTTTGTAACTTCATATTAGAAAATATTTTCTTTAAGAAATGTAGTATTCCATATTTGTGATAGTCAATATAATATCAGAATACATGTGTTTACTGTTACCAAGTTTAGTCTGAACTCTTGCCCCTAAATTAAATTGTTTCTCCTCTGTTGGTAGATAAATCATTCATCATGTGAAAACGTTTTAGCTATTATTTCTCTTGCTATTGGGGGAGTAACTGAAGGTAAGTATGGTTCTGTTTTGTTTTGTTTAAAGTAGTCTTGGACATGACATGCTTTATTTAAAACGTCTTCTCCCGTACTTCTCCACATCTGATTTTGTTTATTCTTCAAGTTCTACCTGACTCCCAGCTTTGCCAAGAAGTCCCAGTTGAATTAGTTCACTCTTATTTCTCATCTCTATTATGCAGTGCACATTTTGGCACTTTCTTTGTTCTCCAGTTGTTTTGTTCATTCAGTAAATCTTTATTGAGCATCTACTATGTGCCTGGTACTGAGCTAGGACCTGGAGATTCAATGGTGAATAAAACATATTCCCCTGCTTATGTGGAGCTAATGGAAGGAACAGATGTATGCATGCCTTACTTTGGCGTAAGTACTATGGTCGAAGTGGGAATGAAGTGTAGTTAGAGGGAATAGAGCCAACATGTCTCTCTAAACTTCAGTCTAAAGGAATCAGAAGAGATTTTAGAAAAGAACATGAGAACTAGAATGTGAAGTATGAAGAATTTGTCAGACATACTAAGAAGGGAGTAGCTAGAGAATTGTGTAGAGCAGGAGGAGGAGAGGACAATGAGAATGATGAGGAAAGAAGCTGGTTAGGTCTATTTATAAAGGGCATTAGGTGCCATACTAAAGAGCAGCTGCAGATGAATGATTCCATTTGAAGTGAGTGCTGGCAGGAAAACTGGGCAGGGGCCTGTTAAAATGGCTGTATGCGATAGCTTTAGAAGACTGGGTAAACAATGCACATAGTACACAGTGCCTAACACATAATGGGAGCTCATTAAATACTTGCAGAAAGAAGAAATAAAAAATTAATTTATCAGCATTCTTCTTTAACCATTTGGTTAAAATACTCATTTGATTAATTCAAATAATGTATATGAAAACTCCTTTTTAATCTGTAAAGCATTATTCACATTATGTGTTATTTTGATGTTTCTATTAAAAACTGGCACACACCTCCCAGTATAGGGGCAAACTATTTTGTGAACTTAAGTTCATAAATTCACGTTGTTAAACTTTTATACAAGCTGCCTAATCATTCATTCATTCATTAGGCATTGTTAGGTAAGTTCCACAATGTAATGTTCCTGTCTAGTTTCTGTCAATTTTCAGTGTGTCCTTAGTTCATTGATTAACTTTATACATTACTCTTGTACAGCTGGTGATGTTTTTAATGAAGAAGTTGTACAAAGTCTAGTCTATACTTGGAACTTTTGAGAAGGATAAGGACTTAAGAGCTTAAACTGTAAAGGCATAAATGCATTTTTATTTTAGGGAGAATTTTTCTTTTTGAGACAGATTATAATTGTTTGCTTATGTGACATGTTTTTAAATTATCCATAAATATATTTTGTTAAATTCAATTTGGCCGATATTTATTAAGCTTCTGTTTGGTGTGAGACACTACTGGTTAAAGCGTATGAAAATGCCTAACCTTAAAAAGCTCATAGTCTACATTCAAAGGTCACTGGTTAGGATGTGCCAAATGCTGCAGTGTATTTATGGAGAGTGTGCTTCAAAAGCATAGATGAAGTAGCCTGCTTTAAGATACCAGAGTTATTTAGATGAGCAGACATTCACTCTATGCTTAGAAAGATGGAGTTGAAATTTACCATGTGGTAAAGAGGAGGAAGAGTATTTACACAGAAAACAACATTGTAAACAAAACCATGGAAGGATGAACATGTCATGGTGTTTGGGAGCTGCGGAGTGGGAACTAGGGAGGGATGTCTGTGGCCCAGGTAAGGGTAGAGAGAGATTGGTGTGGAAGCTGGGACACAGGTTGTGAAAGCTCTTGGGGGAATCACACTGTAACCCAGTGGTTCCCAGACTTGCTGGCTCATCAGAACCACCAGTGAGTCTATTTTTAGATGAGATTCCCAAACCTTGCTTAGTTCTACTGACTCAGAATTTTGGTAGTAGAATCTAGAAAAAGTTCTCTAATTATTAAATGTGAGTTAACTTATTCCAGGCTATACTGCAGCTAAGGGCAGGGAGTATGCTTCTCAAATCTCTTGGATGTGCAGGGTATATAATATTGAATCTAAGTATTGTTCGGGACTTTCGAGGTCACCTAGTCCCGTCTCATCTCTGGCCTAGACCGCTTCCCTGCTGTAACATCCCTGATGGGTGGTCATTCAGCCTCTGCTGAATCATGCTCATTAGTGGAGCTCACTGTTTGAGTCCTGTTAGACAAGTGTGGTTATTGGTGTGTTCCCTTGTATTGAGTTGAAATCTGCTGTTTTATTCCACCACTGCTTTTCGGCAATATCCCTCACATCACATTCCAGATATGATCTTACTAGTGCAGAGTACAGCTGGAAAGTTTTCTTCCTTTTTCTAGATATAGTGTATTAATGCACTGTTTTGGACTTAGATCACCCTAGATATTTTTCCCCATATACCATGCCTAAGTAACTACTTTTGTTAAACACTTATGAGTGTTAGTAAGTACCCATTGCCTTAAAATAGAAGGAAGGATGAGTAGGGATATAAAAGTATTTCTAGGTAGTCTGAATAGACTAAGTAGACCTTTTCTTAAGAAAATCTTAATTTTGTTGTTCTTTAAACAGTAACTTTCTACTTTTCCATTCTTTCCCCTGGAACAATACTGTTATTTTAAATGTTAAATCATAGTTAATATCAAACCTTGTTATTTTTTGAAGATAATCTTTTCAAATCACAAAGACAATTTAGCAACACTACAAAACATTTGGGAATGAGAAAAAGGGAAAACAGTACTCATAATTCCTCTACTTTTAAAAACCATTCATCTGGTATAATGGTTTTAGTTTCTATAGTCTTTTAAGAATTTTTTTATTGTCATAATCATATGTACATACAATTTTGAATCCTGCCTTTTTCACTTAGCATTATATCCTAAGCATTTTTCCAAGTTATTATAGTCGTTATAACCATCGTTTTTAATTGGCTGCATTATATTCTTTTGAATAGCTTAGTGGTGAAGAAAACAGACTGTGGAGCCAGACTGCCTGGGTTCGTATCCCAGCTCTACCACTTACTGGCTCTGTGATCTTGGGCAAGTTATTTAACCTCTCTGTGTCTCAGTTTTCCCATTCTATAAAATGCAAATAATGATATGCTCTACTTCATAGGGTTATAAGGATTAAATGTGTTAGTATATATAAAGTACTTAGTGTGCCTGACATATAGTAAATGCTCTAGATCTTGTCAAGAATTATTGTCATCATTACTGAGTGCACATATCAAAAATTACTTAAATATGTCCTGTTTGGGGACTTGTAGGCTGCTTCCACTTCTTGTCCTTTTAAAACTTTGTTATGAGTAACAAAGTGTACCTTTTAAGATATTCTTCAGTATTATTTTTCGTAGGCTGTTTTACTCTAATTTTTTTAAAACTTTTAAACTGGCTTGTGCTCCACTTGAAGGTATTTGTACCGCATCTACACCTTTTGTATTGTTGGGAGATGTTTTGGATTGTCTTCCTTTGGATCAGTGTGACACAATATTCACTTTTGTGGAAAAAAATGTTGCTACTTGGAAATCAGTAAGTGCCTTAGTTTCTTTTCCTGCTAACTTTGTATTTCTGTAGATTCAGAGTTCTGAGGGTAGATTTAAAAAAAGAAATTATTTGTAGTATTGCTGATCGCCAACAAGTTTGTGCTTATGAAAAAATTATATACTGCTCTCTTGGGAGAGCCAAGTAAAAACCATGTGTGGAGAAAAACTTGAAATATAAAATTTGATTTAATTTGAGTAATAAAAACTAACTTGAAAATTCACACTTTCACATGTTAAAAACAGTATCGTGTTTTCTTATATCTGAAAATATTTTCATTTCATTGAAAATGTTATTTGCTTTAAAAAAGTGAAAGTGGCATAGTAGATTCTCAGTGCATGTTAGTGTTCTTTAATATTTTACTTCCTGCAACTTATTATTGAAGAATGTGTAACAAGTTCAGAAGAAGAGTGATAATTTCCATCTTAATTTCAGAATACATTCTATTCTGCTGGGAAAAATTACTTACTACGTATGTGCAATGGTAAGTAATTGAGTGATTAAATGATAGCTTTTTAAAATGTAAATATGCCCAGAAAAACACATGGTTGAATTAAATACCAGTGATAACATTTTAAAAATAGATTAGGTATCTGTATTTTTAACTAACAATCTGATTTATTAGAACTCATTCACTTTAAGCTGTTTTTGTTCTGGGCATAAACTTAATGAAAGTCAGAAACACGTAGTAAAGTTTGTCTTTTTCATGTCATGTTGAACTTGTTTTGTTCCTAATTTCTAGTACTTTTTTGTGGCAGTGCTTTCTGCCCCCATTTTAAGAACTACTGCTTTAGGAAAATACTCTTGACAAATTGGTTTAGAAACTTTTAGGTATGGTTGTAATAAACATAGAATTATCTTTTCTGTGTAACGTTCATTTTCATGTATCGTTAGATCTCCTAAGAAGATTGTCTAAATCCCAGAATACAGTCTTCTGTGGACGGATTCAGCTCTTTTTGGCCAGGCTTTTCCCACTGTCTGAGAAATCAGGTAAGCTTTTATCCATTAAATGAGTTTTCTGCAGGAAAATCTTTTCCAGTTTTTAATAGATTAAAATCTGTCATGATAATGAGAAAAATGGTTCTAAAAAGTTGAAAGACATCATAGAAATTGTCACTTTATTTTCTTTTACTTATAAATAGTTATAGCAGTCCTAGTATATAATACAGGTAATCTTGAAACAAAGTCATGGATTCTTTTAAGTTCAAAGCTTATTAATGTATAGTTGAATCACACTGAAACATGTAGATATAAACCGTCACATCTGTATTTCATAATGTATGCCTATTTTTGTGTTTCCATTTTCTCTCTCAGTCACGACTACTTAGCTATATAGACTTCCTTTCATTTCTCTTTTTTAACAGATTTTTATTGTGAAATAACGCTTATATAGAAAAGTACATAAAGCAAATAATAATGAAACAAATACTGTATAACCACTCTCTAGCTCCTGAAATGGGACATTGCTTATTCTCCAGAGCCTTCCCCCTCCCCAGTTGGTTCAGATATGTGAGATTTTAATATCTCATTGCTTCAGTTCTCTTTTTCTTAATGCTGGGCTAATATACCACCTATTTTATATGTTGTGAGGATTAAATGAATTAAAACACGTGAAGAGCTTACAGTAGTGCCTGAGTATGGTTAGTATACACATATGTCTTTCCTAGCTCTGGTCTCTGAGAGGGCCGCAGAAGTTGTGATACTCTAGTAGCAATGAGCACATCTTCTCAAATGTAGATCACGAGGTCAGGAGATCGAGACCATCCTGGCTAACCTGGTGAAACCCCGTCTCTACTAAAAAATACAAAAAAACTAGCCGGGCGAGGTGGCGGGTGCCTGTAGTCCCAGCTACTTGGGAGGCTGAGGCAGGAGAATGGCGTAAACCCGGGAGGCGGAGCTTGCAGTGAGCTGAGATCTGGCCACTGCACTCCAGCCTGGGCGACAGAGCGAGGCTCCGTCTCAGGAAAAAAAAAAAAAAAAAAGGAATCACTGTGGTAGCTATAGCCTCATGAAATATATTTCTTAGATAACAGGACTTGAAAGTTGAAATAACCCTTTGATTCATTGGCTGCAAAATGGATGATGTATTAGCAGGCATGAAAACAACATTAATTTCCTTGTGCATCTCCATCAAAGCTCTTGGGTGACCAGGTGCATTGTGAATAAGCAATAACATTGTGAAAGGAGATCTTTTTTTTTTCTAAGCAGTAAGTCTCAACAGTGGGCTTAAAATGTTCAGTAAACCATGCTGTAAACAGATGTGCTGTCATCAGGGTTTGTCTTTTTATGGATGGAGCCCAAGGCAGAGTAGATTTAGCATAATTCTCAGGAGCCCCAAGATTTTCAGAATGGTAAATGAACATTGGCTTCAACTTAAAAGTCACCAGCTGCGTTAGCCCTTAACAAGAGAGTCAGCCTGTTCCATGAAGGCAAGCAGTGACTTCTCTCTAGCTATGAAAGTCCTAGACAGCATCTTCCAATATCAGAATGTTTCATCTGCATTGAAAAATCTGTTAAGTGTAGACACCTTCATCAATGTTCTTAGCTAGATCTTCTGATAACTTACTGCAGCTTCTCCATTGGTAGTTGCTGCTTCACCTTGTACTGTTATGTTGCAGAGAGGGCTTTTTTCTTTAAACCTCTTAAACCAACTTCTGCTAGCTTCATACTTTTCTTCTGTGGTGTCCTCACCTCTCAGCCTTCATAGAATTGAAGAGAGTTAAAGCTTTTCTCTGGCTGGTTTGCTTGTCTATCCAGACCATTCAGCCTTTCTCTGTATCAGCAGTAAGGCTGTTTTGCTTTCTTGTCATTCATATGTTCACTGGAGTAGCACTTTTAACTTCCCTCAAGAACTTTATCTTTGCATTCACCACTTGGCTGTTAAGCACAAGAGAAATTTCAGCCTGTCTTGGCTTTTGATATGCTTTAATTACTAAGCTCAATCATTTCTGGTTTTTATTTAAAGTGAGAGATGTGAGACTCTTCCCTTTACTTGACACTTAGAGTCCATTGTAGGGTTATTAGTTGGCCTACATTCAATATTGTCTTGTCTCAGGGAATAAGGAGACCCAAGGAGAGAGAGAGAGTCATGGGAACGGTTGGTCAGTGAAGCAGTCAGAACACACACAGCATTTATTGATTAAATTTGCTGTCTTACCAGCTTGGGCAACATGGCGAAAACCCATCTCTACTAAAAATACAAAAAGATTTAGCCAAGCATGGTGGTGCTTGCCTGTAGTCCCAGCTACTCTGGAGGCTGAAGTGGGAGGATCATCTGAGCTTGGGAAGCTGAGCCTGCACTGAGCCATGATCATGCCACTGCACTGCAGCCTGGGTGACAGGAGTGAGTCGCTGTCCAAAAAAGAAAAAAAAAAAAGTTTACTGTCTTAGATGGGTGCAGTTTGTGGCAAAAAACAAATCTGTGGCAAAAAACAATGACAATGCTAACCTCAAAGATCACTGATCACAGATCATCGTAACAGATATGATAATAATGAAAAAGTTTGAAATATTGTGAGAATTACCAAAATGTGACAGAGGAAGTGAGCATATGCTGTTGGAAAAATGGTGCTGATAGACTTGCACGGTACAGGGTTGCCATTCAATTTATTTAAAAAACAAGAAACTGTGAAGAGCAACAAAACAAGGTATGCCCATACTCCAAAGGTACTTTTAAGAAATGAAGTTTTGAAAGGATTTGAAAATCAAATGTGTTCATTTTGACTGCTCTTTAATTATGGATTTAGCATTTTGTAGTTTTGATTATGACACAAGTTACATTCGTACGTAAGTTTAGGTGTCACTGGACTTGCTTTGAATCTTCTGTGGTTTTTTTTACTAGGTCTTAACTTACAGAGTCAGTTTAATCTGGAAAATGTCACTGTTTTCAATACCAATGAGCAGGAAAGCACCCTGGGTCAGAAGGTGAGGCTGATTTGAACCTTCTCAGATAACGTATTTGCAGGTTTGTTATTAAGATAACTTATGTGGGGCCAGGCACAGTGGCTCACACTTGTAATCCCAGCACTTTGGGAGGCTGAGATGGGCAGATCACTTGAGCATAGGAGTTCAAGACCAGCCTGGGCAACATGGCAAATCCCCATTTCTACAAAACAATTAGCAGAGCATACCTGAGAGGCTGAGGTGGGAGAATCACCTGAGCCCAGGGAGGTCAAGCTGCAGTGAGCCTTGATCATGCCACTATACTCCAGCCTGGGTGACAGAGGGAGGCCCTGCCTCAAAAAAAAAAAAAAAAAAAAAAAAAATTCATATAAATGAGCCTATAAATCATCAAAAATTTAAAAACTTTTGACTTTATTTCCAACTTACAGAAATAATGTTTTGTATGTAAAAAATTCAAGCAGTGTTTAAAATAGACTGTACAGTTATTCTGTAATCCAAGGTAGACCATGGTAGATTATGGCATAGCTTTCTATTAAAGTGGATTAACGAAGTAGCTGTACTTTCTGTTTTGATAGTGTTAATCATAAGGTAGATTATAGAATAGATGTACTTTCTGTTTTAAACGTTGGGTTATTTTTTGCAGAATATGTATTTTTTCTATAAATTTTTATTATTTCTATAACCACTCATAGCATTCTATGTCTCACCATACCAGGACTTTTTGGGTATATGTACAAACATGTTGTTTTTCTCCAAAATGAGGTCATTCATACTATTCTGAAATTCACTTTCTTCCTTTAAGATTTAGATTTATCTTAGTTTTTAAATGGCCCTTGGTAAATGGATATATCAGAGTGGATATATCACATTTCTCTGCCTGTGGGCATTTAGATTATGTCTGATAGTGAAAAAAAAAGTTAGTGTCCAGGTAGTGTATAATATTGCATCAGTCTGCATCATCTACATCAATTATGCAGATGTCTTTTTAGGATAAATTCCAGTAAGTAAAATTACTGGGTTAAAATATATGCATATTTCATATTTCAATAGCTATTTCCTGGTTACTTCTCAAAGAGGTTATACCAATTTATACAGCCACCAGTGGCACATGGAGAATGCCTTCCCTTTTTCCCCACAGCCTCACCCCAATAGTGTGAATTATCAATTTTTTAAAAATATTGGCTTAATTGATGTATATATTTGAAAAATAAGTTTTCTTAGTTTTAATTACATTTTCTTGATCATTATTGGTGTTAAGGAACTTATTATATGTTGATTGGGATTTATTTTTCTTCTGTGAATTACCTATTCATGTTATTTGCTCATTTTATTGTTGAACTGTCTTTGTGCATTTCCAAAACATTTAGGCCTTTATTCCCAGAGGGAATCTATTGATTATGTTTAGAAATGCAAATTTGAAACTTTCTACTGTCTTCATGATTGTGTTATATCATTGTCATACTGTTCTTGAGTTCTTCTGTCCGTCAGGTAAAATTCTGATTGCCTTACAGATTAACTATAGGTCTAGATAGTTAGTGACTAGACTTCTCTAACTGGGGGTTGCCTAGGAATGTATAGCTGACCTATTCTAGTATTTATCTCCTGTCTGATGACTGCTTCGTGACAGGCTATATATTTTTTTTCAATGTAGCACACTGAAGATAGAGAAGAAGGAATGGATGTAGAAGAAGGTGAAATGGGAGATGAGGAAGCTCCAACAACATGGTGAGTTTTCAGAGCTTAAGCTTTTTGACTTACAGAGGTAATCTCTTAATTTATTGAGTATCCTCTCTGGGGTGAGGATATAGGCAAGGAGGAAAGAAATTATAAGAAATTTCTTTCATTTGTAATTTTCATGTATATTACTTAAAATAATAAATCCTAAATCACTAACGGACTTTATCCGCTGGTTTCTATATTAAGTACAGACAATTCATTGTTTATATAGCCTACCCTATGCATCATCCCAGCATTTGAAAAGGCAACCACAGGCAGCCGTGGGAGCTCCTCCCCTATTAAACTTGTGGACCCAGTGCCTGTGTGTATTGGGCCAACTTTTAATGAAATAGGCAGGTTAAGAAGCCTTTCTGCCTTCTCTCCCCTTGCTCTTAAAACTGTTTCTTATCTCCTCCTCTATAGCCCTGTGCTTTCTTTCCAGAAGCAATCCTCAGTGGCATAGACAGGTTCTAGAAACTGCAACATTAAGTGAAACGATGTATAATGAAACCAGTTTTCCCATAGGCTAATAAAAGTTAGGTTCCTATGGCCTATTTCTAGTCACAAAAACAATCACCAATCTCCTAGATAAAGATGAAAATGCTTCTGTTATTAAACATTGAATAAATGTGAGCTATACATACATTTGAGAAAGATTAATAAAAACAAGTAAGGTAATTATTTGCCTAGTTATTCCAGTTTAAGGTTGCGAGTGGCCAGAGCCTGTCACAGCAACTCAGAGCGCAGGGTGGGAACCAACCCTGTACAGGACGCCGTCCGCTCACGGTGTGTATACCCACACACCCACACTCACTCATCCTGAAACCATTTAGACATGCCAGTTATTTTCATGTACACCTCTTTGGAATGGAGGAAGGAATCTGACTACCTAGAGAAAACCCACAGAGACATAGGGAGAATATACAAACTTCACATAGACCATGGCCCCAGCCAGGAATCCATTTTTTTCCCCCTCATCAACGTTACAATAAAACAATATTGAAGGAAACATCATTATTTGAAGACCTGCCATAATTTCTTCCTAGCGCTGGCTTAGAAGCAATAAGCAAGAGAAAAGAGAAGGTATTAAGGAAAATTTTCCTTCACTGGCACTCTTCCAGGTGTCTGAGATGATGAGAGTCATTAGTTATAATTGAAAGAATTTCCATTACTGTTTAGAAGATCAAGATGGGATTCCTGTATCTGCCCTGTGTTTCTGGCATCCCAGATTTCAAATTCAAACACATCTCCAGAAGAAACATTAGAAGTGGTGTGGCTCCAAGCTTAACTCCAATACTTCCTAGTCATGTTTCAACATCTTTAAAATGTAGTAATGCCACCTACACTCTACAGTTAAGAGGATTAAATAAGACGATGATCAGAAATAGTCTATTAAGGCACTAATTGTTTATATGTAGTGGTAAGTGTAAAGCACTTAGAATATTGTCTATTCAGTGTCTAGTAGCTATTATTTGTTATCGTTATTTTTTTTTAGAGACATATTTATTCATTATGCATGGATGGAATAGGCTTTAGGGTCTGGCCTGAGCAACATCAGGGCTCTGGGGCAAGTTAGTAGGCTACAAGATAATGAGTCACCTGAAGTGTAAATGGCCCCAGAGACACCAACCAATGCAGTTTTGTCTAATTAGATTTTGCCTAAGACTGTATAAACAGCTCATTCCTATTGGTTATGTTTGTAAATCCCTTAAATAAGACTTAACACTCAGCTGCCTCTCTCTGTCACAGTCACTAATGTTGAATAGAGGGAGAAAATATATGAGGAATTACTTTGTAAACAGCAGATGGTCTTAGGCAATGTAATTTACAAAGCGGAACACATTACCCATGTACCTACAATATGAAGTCCATTCAGATTTGGCTGAAATACACCAGTAAACATTTTGTTAAGAAATTTCAATGTGTAATGTCCTATAAAATAGCTCAACATTTTAAAAACTGTATCAAGTTTTCCAGAGTATTTTGGTTAAAATAGTTACAAGACATTCTATTTTACATAGTAACTGGGTTTCTGATTTGTTATTATTTGCAAATACAATAAATGGTTACATTTGCTTTGTGTGGATAAACAGAAAATTCAGAAGTTTCTGTAGAGTGGTGAAGGTGGAAGGCAAATTGCAAGTGGGTTGAAGAGTGAATGGGAAGGTAATGAAGTGGTGACATGGAGTATAGACAACTCTTTGAAGAATTTTATTCAGCTGTGAAGGAAAAGAGCAAGGGACAGCATCTAGGAGAGGGGACTTTAAGTTTTAAAAAATATATTAATGCCTCAACTATAAAAACTGCCTAACAGTAATATTTAACACAACTTCAAAATTTATTCTGTAAGACGCCTCAGATACCCACCAAGCCAATTAAAGATAAAAGGGAAGAGATCAAAAGCCTTTACAGGTAGGAGATGGTAATTAGCAACTTGGAATAACATTGTTATTGGTATCAAGCATTAAATTAGATGTGAAGTTCTTATCAATTGAGACAAAAGGGACATATAATGGTTGCGTGATTCTCATTCTCTGTTAGAACTAGCCCCGTTTTAAAGAGACAAACTTTCCTGGTACTACATTTCCAGAGGTATTTATTATATTCAATCTTACATGTTGTAACTGAGTAACATTTTGTTAGTGTGTGTGTGTGCACATGCACTTCAAAAACATTCTTTATCAAATGTGGAACTATACAAATACTGGTTCTTGTTCTTTCATGGATGTAAATAATTTATATAGTGCTGTTTCTTTTCTCTATTTAACGTTTTAGGTAATGTCCTTTTTGTGGCTTTTTGTTTTGTTTTGTTTTGTTTTTGGTTTGTTTGTTTTTTGAGATGGAGTCTCGCTCTATCACCCAGGCTGGAGTGCAGTGCCGCAGTCTCAGCTCACTGCAAGCTCTACCTCCTGGGTTCAAGTGATTCTTCTGCCTCAGCCTCCTGAGAAGCTGGGATTACAGGCACGCACCACCACGCCTGGGTAGTTTTTGTATTTTTAGTAGAGATGGGATTTCATCATATTGATCAGGCTGGTCTCGAACTCCTGACCTCGTGATCCGCCCGCCTCAGCCTCCCAAAGTGCTGGGATTACAGGCATGAACCACCATGCCCAGGCTGTGGCTTTTTTTTAAAAAACGCAATTCATAGAAAACCCAGAGGTATAATCTTATTGTTGTAAATCAGTTAAGCTGCTTTAATTATAGAGAGAGGTTAATGTGCAGATCATTGTTTTCCTACTTTCAGAGTTGTTACTAGGGAAAAGTTTAGGAAGAGTGAAAGTAAACCTGCCCATTAGATTCTTTCAGATACTACTAATTCTTGATGAAAGCTTTGGCAAGAATTAGATTTAGATTTTGGTTAGTTAAAAGTTGTCAGTGTTCTTCACTGTTGATTTTCACGTGCCTCACATACTAGCCATTTATCAGATATTAGCTGTTTTAAAAATTAAAAGAATAGGCCGCGCAGTGGCTCATGCTTGTAATCCCAGCACTTTGGGAGGCTGAGGTGGGCGGATCACGAAGTCAGGAGCTTGAGACCATCCTGGCTAACACGATGAAACCCTGTCTCTACTAAAAATACAAAAAATCAGCTGGGCGTGGTGGTGGGCACCTGTAGTCCCAGCTACTCAGGAGGCTGAGGCAGGAGAATCGCTTGAACCCGGGAGGCAGAGCTTGCAGTGAGCCAAGATCACACCACTGCCCTCTACTCCAGCCTGGGCAACAGAGCGAGACTCCTTTAAAAAAAAAAAAAAAAATTAAAAGAATATGTATTGACACTGTAGATTTGTGACATATCAAGATTAGAAGTTGAATTAGTAGTGCCATAATAAAGTCACTAGAGAAAGGGCTTATTTTTGTGATCCTAACTTGATATGTACCATATATGTTTATCTCATACTAATGCTTCTTAGGATATAATATTATTAGTTAGTGACTTTTAACATAGATTCAGATTAACATCGGTTTAAACAACATAAAAGTTGATTTTTTCCCCCTCATATCGAAGTCTAGAAGCAGGCAGTCCAAGGCTGGTAAGGGAGCGCTGCTCAGTGAGATTGCCTAGACCCTGGTTTCTTCTACCTTCTTCTTCCATCATCTCTTGGTGTTTGCCCTTTTTCCTGTAGTGCAGGGTGGCTCACTCTCACATCTACATTCTAGCCAGCAGGAAGAGGAAAAGGCCAGTGATAAAATATGGCCCAAAAGTTGCACATATGACTTCTGCTCCCAACTGATTGGCCAGAATTTAATCACATGATCATACTACCAGCAAGATTGGTTGGGAAACATAATCTTTAATTCTGAATAACCATGTGTCCTACCAAAATTCAGGGGCTCCACCAGTGTAGATAAAGAGAGTCTATTGGGGTCTGTGAGTTCCCTAAAATGATTTGTAAAAGTTTATATAAGTATTTGTGAATGTGTACTTTTCTGGTAACTTTCATTAGCTTCTGAAAATGGTTTGTGACCAAAGCTAAGAATATTTAGATATTTGTAAAAGAATTTAAATGATTTATTTAATGTAACATTTATTTTATTAGCTCTATTCCAATTGATTACAACCTGTATCGAAAATTCTGGTCACTTCAGGATTACTTCAGGAACCCCGTGCAATGCTATGAGAAGATTTCATGGAAAACTTTTCTCAAGGTGAGTTGCCAGTGACAGACTGTCAGAAGCCTAGTATTTTATAGCCAGTGATAGAGCTAAAACTTACCCTTGTCTAACATACTTTTCACTATTTTATTCTACCTCTTACATTTTTATACCAATTTCATAACAAGCTAAATTACAAATTAATATTTAAACCACTATTATTGTGAAGATCGGATATTTAAAAGTCATTACAGCCTTGCTTTTTTGGAATATAATGAGTGTTATCAACATAAATTGATGATATTTTGCAGAATATATTCTATCTTTGTACAAAATTATTTTAGCTGTCTTGTTGAAACAGAAGTCCTCAAGTCATGGCCCTGGGCCAGATCTGACCTACTGCTTGTAAACAAAGGTTTATTGGAATACTACCATGACCTCCACTTACCTGTGGCTGTTTTTGCACTATAATGGCACAGCTGAGTAGTTGCAACTGAGACTATAAAGGCCACAAAGCCTGAAATACTTACTCCCTGGTCCTTTATGGAAGAAGTTTGCCAATCCTGTTTTAGAAGAATTTTTTATATTTTTCTTGGCTACTTAAAGATCAGTTATCCTTTTTTGTTGTAATCAAAATATAAGATAAGTAGGTAGTTCTCAAAGTAGCGTGGTGTGTGTTATGTTATTTTTAATAGTTTTTGTTTTATATGCAATTTTTTGTGGGGGCAGCACCATCCAAATTCAGATTAAGTGGTTAGTGAGAAATAATCTGAAATTGTCTTCTAACTGAACAGAATTTGATGGAATTTATTTGCTCAGTCTTTAGCACAAGAAATACATAAGAGTTTCTACAGGTAGTTAAACAATTTCACTGGTAAATTCCTATACACTCTTAAAAGTGTTCCCTTCTCTGTTTGTCCCTTACACAAACTTCTTAAATCATATTTCTTTTCTTTTGGAGACGGAGCCTCCCAGGTTCAAGGGATCCTTTAGCCTCAGTCTCCCGAGTAGCTGGGACTACAGGTGCCCGGCTAATTTTTGTATTTTTAGTTGAGACAGGGTTTCACCATGTTGGCCAGGCTTGTCTCAAACTCCTGATCTCAAGTTACCCGCCCACCTCAGCCTCCCAAAGTGCTGGGATTACAAGCATGAGCCACCGCGACTGGCCAAGAAATCACATCTCTTTAGGAGTAGGGAACTTGTTCCTACTTTTACAATAAGTGAAATATCCACAATAGTTTTTACTCCCATAATTTTTATTGTTAGTGTGCCTTACAATATACAATATACATACATGATTGAGAGTAAATTCTAGACATTTTGATGCAGAAAAGCACTAAACAAATTTGGGTAACAATGTCGAATAAAACTAATATTTTTATTTTGCAGTATTCTGAAGAAGTTTTAGCTGTTTTTAAGAGTTATAAATTAGATGATACTCAGGCCTCAAGAAAAAAGATGGAAGAATTGAAAACAGGAGGAGAGCATGTATATTTTGCAAAATTTTTAACAAGTGAAAAGGTATAAGTTTTTCTTTCTCACTAAGCATAATAAGAAATGGTCTTGTTTTATTTCTGTTTAGCTGACAGCCTTTCTAACTTAAATTGAATAGAAATGTTTCCTATTTTTACTTTGGGTTAAAGCTGATAAATGTTACTTTGAAAGTCCCATTTCTTCCTTTCACAAGTAGGACTAATTTGATTTCAAAGGTGAAAGTAATTCTACATTAAGTCTGTTTTGTAGACTAATTTTGGAATAAATGCAGTTTAATTACTTTCATGTCTATATATTTTAAACGTCAAGTTAGGATTTAATTTGTATATGAAAATAATATTTCATAATTATTATTTAGGTACAAGTAAGGGGTTTAAAAGTTCCTTGTTAATCTTATTTATACATTTTAAAAAGTAAATTTTGTTCAAATATAATGCTACAAGATGATGTAAAGTTTCTAGTCAAGATGGCACATTGAGTTTATGTTTCGACTCACTCCCTTTGCTCCAAACACATAGCAATGACGGGTAAAATATAAACGAGAAAACAAAAGAGACAAGGCTGGGCTTCCACAAACAAGATAAATATCTTCATGGACCAGAAATGCCAAGTAGTGAGCAAAACTGCAGCCTGGGCCTGCTGGACTCTCTATCCAAGGCAGGTGGTGGTGTCCAGGAATTTGGCTACAAGTAACAGAGACTAAATGTGCATCATGTGGGACAAGGGGCCAGAGCCAGTTTCGCTTCTTGAAACCAAGGACTAGGGTGGAACTTTTATCCACTTTTGGAAAGAAACTAAGAAAAAATATTGCCAGTCTTCTGCCAAGGGCTATGGTTTTATAGGAAGTTGTGAGCCTAGGGATAACAAAGACAGCTTTGTGTCCATCTGCTTGCCCAGTGACCAGATATGTGATATGCTAAGTATACTTATGAAGCAGCTGCTCTAAGAAGTCATCATAAGACTTATTCTAGACTTTTGGACTCAGGGGCCCTGGTAGAAGCAGATGCAAAACTGCTAGAAAGGGAAGGATGTACACAGAGAGGGAGGGGAAAGGAAGTAAACAAACATCCCAAAAGAAAAGGCTCCTGTTCAAAACTCTGATAAATTAAAATTCCAAAATCCATAAATACTGCTAAGAAGGATCACCAGCAAAATCAACTATTGGGATAGACATATATTTATTCCAGATGAAATATATAGCCTGACCAAGACTTCATTTATGTTTTGGATACTCAAAAAGATAATTGATGAGATAACTTAATCCATTGAAAAAGAACAAGAAATCATGAAACAGAAGCAGGCTGAAATGAAGTAGGACAGTCAACACAACTAATCAGGAGTCTTGGAAATGAAAAATATAATCATTGAAACCAAAACTCAGCACACAGAATTAAACTATACACTGGACATAGATGAACAAAGAACTAGTGAACTGAAGAAGGTGATGAGAACTTCATCCAGCAAACAGCACGGTTTTTTTTTTTTTTTTTTTTAAGTGAAGGAGCAGTTAAAAGCCATGGTGAATAGATTGGGAATTTCCAACGTCTGTCTAGTAGGATTTCCAAAGAAGAAAATGGAGGGAATGGTAGAGAAACTGGATTGCAAAGAATTGAAGGAAATCTCAAATCCTCAGCTTAAAAGTATGCCACAACTGCCAAGCAGGATAAAGAAAGATAAATCTACGCTTCAGTACCTCATGCCATAACTGTGGGCATTCAGAGAAAACCTAAAAACCACTAAGGGATAAGAAAGACAGATATACTGGGAAGGCACAGCGGTTTGACTGTTAGCAGATTTCTAACAGATATCAACCATTAATACCAGAAGACGGTAGAGAAATACTAAAGTGCTGAAAGAAAAATGGCTTTGAATCTAGAATTTTATACCAAGTTAAATATACCCAAGACTGTCGATGAAAGAAAGACATTTTTGTTTAAAGACCAGGATAACTTACCACTCAGTGACCCTCATTTTGGAAAAAACTACTCAAAGATGTTCTTCAGGAGGAAGGAAATTGAACCCATAAGAATGGAGTGGGATACAGAAGGCAACGGTGAGCACAAAAATTAAAAAATATGACAGTAAATTTACTATTGACTATAAACACAAAAAAGTCATGAATGATTTAAAATTTTTTTGATTAAAAAGTTTTATTAACGTGGAACTTAACTAGATGACAGTAATAATATGGAAGGGGAAAGCAGAGATGTTTAGTGAGTAATTTAAAATTATGGCAGTCCTTGTAATCTTCAGGCGTAGGAAAGGAATACTGAATATTCCTTTTCATGTATATTAAAAGGGTAACCACCAAAAGAAAACCAACTTGTTGCTCTCAAACAGCAGAGATCAAAGGGAAGCAGGGAGGAACCTAGACTACTTTATAAATCCGGCAAATGGCAGAAAGAGAAGGAAAAAGGAAGAGAAAGGAGGGGAGAAATATGTCGGTAATAACAAGTATAAACTGATTTAATTTACCTAATAAGACATTATCAGATTGGATTTTTAAAACTCCAGCTATATTTGTTAATTTAAATGAAACAAATATAGAAACCTTTTGGTTGACTAAAGAATTCAAAGGTTTTATTCTACCTTATGTGGAAGAGGAGAGGAAAATCCCAAAGCTCTTCTTGCTTAACAGAGAAACTTCCCAAGGTTATCTACTTTTTAGAATGCAGAGGTGTCAGTTTAATATTATCAGGGCAAAAAAGTTACAAAATGAAACAACCAGTAAGACTTGTATACTTTTAAGACTTATAGGTCCACATTTCTCAGGACATGACAGCTATTTCAAAAATCTGGATGTCTTAATAGATTTTTTTTTTTTTTTTTTGAGACAGAGTTTCACTCTGTCGCCCAGGCTGGAGTGCAATGGTGCGGTCTTGGCTCACTGCAACCCCTGCCACCTGGGTTCAAGCGATTCTCCTGCCTCTGCCTCCTGAACAAATAGCATTTCTAAAGACATTTTAATAATGAAAAAAGCAGGATTAAACATTTTTAGAGAAATCTCCACATTGGAATATGGGATTGATGCTTTTATATCATTCTCCATTCACTTTATCACACTTGGTTTTCTAATAGTATCTCTCCTTTTATGAATCTTTATAAACTTGCTTTCACCAGCAGTTAGAACATCAACTTTCAGGATTAAGCTCTGAAATTTCATTAATGAATACCACGAGGAAGGTAAAAGCAGCTTTGAGAAGCTTAAAACTTACCATAGAAATAAGAAAAAGGCACAAAATAGTACCAAAGAGAATGTGAGACATATAATGTTTGCATCTTCATTTCCCTTTGTTGCCCCTTGAGCAACAACTTTATCTTAAATTTACAGTCCTCCTTGTACATTCTTCTTATTTTTTGGTGTATTTTTAGTGTTTACTACTTAATATACAAGTGAAAATATTTGTAATGCATTACCTATATCATGAAAAATATGCAACATTTTGTAAGCTTTACTGCTGCACTGAAAGAAGCCTGCCAGCATCTCTATACCTTACGTGGTATACTAGGATTCCCAAAAAGGCCTTCACACCTAAATAGATGCCAGTTTTGGGCCTGATGTTACTTTCATCTTCTGATATAGATTTGATAAGTCATGGGAAAGGTTTGGATTTTTCAGGGATACAGGTGCTGTATTCCTTGCCAGTAAGAGCTAGCTAAAATGAAATCTACAGCTGTGATTATTTGGAGCATAATTCTATAGCCTGTCGTTTCACTGGTGAACAGGTTTAGAAAAGTGCTTATCATTACAAGGTTAGATCTTTCATCTCTGTAATAGAGCCTGTGACCCTATCCAATGGGAATATTATTATCCAGAAGCATTGTGTTTTGTTACATGAATCTGGTTAGACTTTTCCTTAGGGATAGTCCGGAAATAATACTTGGCAAGTTTGATATAAAGTTTTTTTTTTTTTGGAGACACTTCTTTTTTTGGCCCACTGCAACTTCTACATCCTGGGTTCAAGCGATTATTGTGCCTCAGCCTCCTGAGTAGCTGGGATTACAGGCGCCCAACACCACACCTGGCCAATTTTTGTATTTTTTAATAGAGACAAGTTTTTTTGCCATGTTGGCCAGGCTGGTCTCGAACTCCCAACCTCAGGTGATCTGCCTGCCTCAGCCTTCGAAAGTGCAGGGATTACAGGCGTGAGCCACTACGCCCAGCCAGATGATATAAACTTTATAGTTGGAGATAGGCCAGTCATGTGGCAACTACAGGTAGGCAGAGGTTCTACAAATAAAATGGGTGTCTTTGTAAATTATCGTATCTTCCTTCTTAAAGACAGAAGTTTCCCCTAGAAACAAAGTGCCACATTTTTGTGCTACCTAGAGTGTGATTGTAAATACTAATGCCCAACAGTATAGTTCCCTTGTTAGCAGAGCAAAATAATCCAGGGATACTACTTGCTAAATGTAGTGCTGAGATACCTGGGTTGTTTATTTTTTAATGGAGTGGAAAAGTATCTGTTCTTTAAGGTTAGTTCAAGGTCATACTCAGAAATTTTAAGGGAGGATTTTACCTCTAATTGTTCAACTTATACCAAATAAAAGGCACTGGTATTATAGGGATTCCTCCCTCCGTACTATGTAGCATGTAAAAGCAGAACAACATTTCAAAACGTTTAAGTACCATGAGTATTACCATGATGGTTAAAGGAATATATTTTTGGATCTTTTAAGTTCTCACAGAAAAGAGTATAACAACACTAACTAGATATAGGCTTTAGGGTTACCCAGTCCTTTAGAATAATACGCTTCTTGCTTTCCATCTGAGACTCAGTGACCAGAATGATCAGATGGAATACTAAGTGGCTAGCAGTTACCAGGGTGAGGTTGCCCACAGTCATGTACTGTTGACCCTAGTGTGGTCATTAGGCCATTCTTTTTCATGGAGAAAAGAAAATTCACAATTTTGCTTGGTCTTTGCATCGCGTGAAGAGGCCTCTAGTTAGGACTTTTGGTCATTTTTTAAAAAAAGGTTCCTGGCAGTAAGAAATTTTCCATACAGTCATTCTGCCTTAAATGTTTTGTAGTTTTTATGTCCATTTGAGAGGTTGAATCTTTATGTAGTAAAGGCTAAGATAGGTCTCTTATAAGATATACTATAGCTTAGCTAGGAGCAAATGAAGGCAGAAGCAAGACCCTGCTGTTAACAAGTGGGCAGGCTAACCACTATCCTACAATTTTTTTTTAATCTCATTAGTTGTTTTTGGTATGGGAGGCTTTTAGATAGCTCTGGAACAGGGCTGCACAGCAGGAGGTGAGTGGTGGGCAAGCAAGTGAAGCTTCATCTGTATTTACAACTGCTCTCCGTCACTCATATTACCACCTGAGCTCCACTTCCTATCAGATGAGCAGCAGCATTAGATTCCCATAGTAACATGAACCCCATTGTAAACTGATCATGAGGGATCTAGGTTGTGTGCTCCTTATGAGAATCTAATGCCCGATGATCTGTCACTGTCTCTCATCACCCCCAGATGGGACCTTCTAGTTGCAGGAAAGCAAGCTCAGGGCTCCCACTGATTCTACATTATGGTGAGCTGTATATGTATTTCATTATATATTATAATATAATAATAATAGAAATGAAGTGCACAATAAATGTAATGCACTTGAATCATCCTGAAACCATTCCCTCTACCCCATAACCCCTGGTCTGTGGAAAAATTGTCTTCCATGGAACCAGTCCCTGGTGCCAAAAAGGTTGGGAAACACTGCTTTAGAAGTCTTTTGCTGACAGTCGTGTCAGTCTTAACATATGCTTTCACTCATCCTGTAAAGATAAATACTATAGATAAAACCTTTTCATATGATTGACATTTTTTAATATAAATAAAATTGACTTGTAATGGTCCTCAGGGCGGAAGGCATGAACTACCCTCTGTTCTGACATTTTTGAACTCTGTGGTCCTGACAAATAGAACAGCTTTTTAAATATCATTGAGCATATCAGAAAACATAGAGTATACTCGGCCATTGTTATTTTTAGAATAACCTCTGTGTGTGAGTCAAGCCATTGTTATACAAGCAAGATAAGAAAGTAAAGTGATTGATGCTACCAAGTAGCAGCCTTCTAGGAAAGACTAAAGGCAGTTAGGGTGCAGAAGGTGTACTGCCAAAGTAGGCTCTGAATTTGGAGCCTAATCTTGAAGAGAGGCAAAGGCTGAAAGACTTAGCAGAGGAGACTAGTTATTTGATAAGATAAAGAGCAGAGAGAAAGAAGCTGCCCAACCTTCTTATTAGCCAAAGTAATAGAAATTAATACTGACTATAACAGAAAGACCGTTACAAATTTTAGGTCCTCTAGAAATGAGAACTCTTATTATGTTTACAACAGTGTATAGTCATGATTACACAAAAGCATAACGAAGTCATATTTATAAATGTTAATAGACCTTTGAAAAGAAAATGTTCTCTGATGCGGACAATAATTTTGGACTCCTGGACAGACTCTATAGAGGGCAAAAAATTATTACCTGGTTATAAATGGACTTCATATCCAGAGGAAAAAAAAATTTTTCTGTGAGTTAATCAGGCTCCCTCCTTAATTATATACAAGTGTTTATTAGTTTTCAATATACTTTTATATGTATGTTGTAATAGATCAGTGTTTAATAACAGTATTATTTAAAACTTTAAAATTAGTTTTTAAAACAATTCTATCAAGCATGTTTAATATGTAAACATTAACTGATTTATTTCATCCTGAGTGTTACGAAGAGCAAACATGTTAAGGTATGGTCAGAGATACATAGGTTTAAAAATATATGAATCAGGCCAGGCACAATGGCTCACGCCTGTGTCCCAGCACTTTGGGAGTCCAAGGCAGGCAGATCACTTAAGGTCAGGCGTTTGAGACCCGCCTGGCCAACATAGCGAAACTCTGTCTCTACTAAAAATACAAAAAATAATCCAGGTGCCTATAATCCCAGCTACTTGGGAGGCTGAGGTAAGAGAATCGCTTAAACCCAGGAGGCAGAGGTTGCAGTGAGCTGAGATCACACCATTGCACTCCAGCCTGGGCAACAGAGTGAGACTCTGTCTCAAAAAAATAAAATAAAATAAATAAAAGAATCATATGTTAGGGACTTTTTATATTTTCTGTGTCTGAATTTTAATTTTTTGTAGAAATGTTTTCAATACTCTGTAATCCTATAGAGTATTAAAACTTTACCAGATAGCGTAAGAATATTCTGTAAATTCATATAATTTTCAGTATTGTCTGAGATTTATGAAAACCAACGTATAGACACTGGCTGTTTAATCACAGCTTGATTTAGTTGTTCACCCATGTTTATGTGTAAATAATCCTAAGTATTAATAATACAGGTAACAACAAAATAACCTATATTAGAAAGTTTCATTTTAGCCTTTTAAAGGCAGAAAAATCTTATGTTTATTAGAATTCTATATTTGTATCTTTTTTCTACCTTGTGGTTTAACCAAAGAAAAGTCATAAAGTCATCTTTTAGACTGAAAACTTTCAAAACAGTACCAATGTAAAACATTAGAGTTTGTTTTACATTGACTATGAGTATTAAGGAAAATGAAATTTAAATCTTTGGTATTTTATTGAGGAATACTATAGCCTTCTAAGTCTACCTCACAGTACAGTCATGCACCCCATAATGGCACCACATAATGACCACATAATTGGTCAACAGTGGACCCCATGTACAACAGTGGTTCTGTAAGATTATAGATTATAATACTGTATTTTTACTTTGCCTTTTCTATGTTTAGGTACACAAATCCTTAACCATTGTGTTACAGTTGCCTACAGTATTCAGTGCAGTAACATGCTCTACAGGTTCGTAGCCTAGGAGCCATAGGCTGTACCATATAACCTAGGTGTATAGTAGGCAATACTATTGTTAAGTACAGTCTATGATGTTCACACAGTGGGGAAATTGCCTAATGACACCTTTCTTAGACTGCATCCCTGTAGGTAAGTGACACATTACTGTATTAGTACAGAAAGTTGCTTAAAACTTTTTGAGACTGTGTCTTCAGGTTACTTTTTTACTAAATAAAAGGATTGAGACTTGATAGGTCCTGCCTTCAGTGGGCAACTCCTTTTATCTTATAACTCAGCAGGGACACTGAGAGGTCTTTAAACTAAAATTAGATTTTCATTTTTTTAAGAACTTTTTTTTGAAAGACACTTTGAAAAGAATTATTACAAAGTAGAGCTGGGCGCAGTGGCTCACGCCTGCAATCCCAGCACTTTGGGAGGCCAAGGCGGGGAAATCACTTGAGGTCAGGAGTTCGAGACCAGTCAGGCCAACATGGTGAAACCCCATCTCCACAAAATACAAAAATTAGCCGGATGTGGTGGTGCATGCCTGTAATCCCAGCTACCCTAGAGGCTGAGGCAGGGGAATCCATTGAACCTGGGAGGTGGAGGTTGTGGTAAGCTGAGATCCCACCACTGCACTCCAGCCTGGGCAACAGAGTGAGACTCCATCTCAAAAAAAAAAAAAAAAAAAAAAAAAAAGGAATGCTATTTAAATTTATAATGTAGTTGTTTTTATACAATTGTTTATACATTCTTTTCTAAGAAACCAAATGTTTTCTATTTCAATTGAATAAGCTATATGGAAGGTACTATTCCAGGTAGAAAACTATTTTACAATTTAATCCTCTGGACCCTAATTTAATCTGACACATTTGTGAAAATTAAAAGTTTAAATTGTTTAAAAGTTTAAAAAGTTTACATTTAAAGTTTAAAGTTAAATATTTGTAAACATACTAACTGTGGAACCTGTATTTTTTTTTCCTTATCTGGGGAGAAAATGGGTATATTCAAAACATGTGGAGTTTAGGCTTGATTTCTTAATTGGGCAGATTTTAACACCTCGTCCAGGATTATGTAAGCACTTAGTGGTGCCTTTCAGCAATTTAAAAAGGAAATCCAGTATGTGAAGCCGGGTGTGGTGGCTCATGCCTATAATCCCAGTGCTTTGAGAGGTCGAGGTGAGTGGATCACTTGAGGCCAAGAGTTTGAGATCAGCCTGGACGACATAGTGAAACCCCATCTCTACTAAAAATACAAAATTTATAGCTGGGCGTGGTGGTGCGCACCTATAGTCCCAGCTACTGAGAAGGCTGAGGCAGGAGAATTGCTTGAATCCGGGAGGCAGAGGTTGTAGTGAGCCACGATTGTGCCACTGCATGCCAGCCTGGGTGACAGAGCAAGACTCTGTCTCAAAAAAAAAAAAAAAAAATCCAGTACATGAGAGATTTAGTACTTTTCCAGAAATCTCTCAAGACACACAATCTGATCAGAGTTATATACTGTAGAAACTGTATAGCTGTGTTCCTTTCATAGACTCAATACTTTTTCGAGAAATATGCAACGCCTGCAGTCATGCTACAGAAAGACCACCCTGTTACCCACTCTCTGACACACAATTCATATGGGTTTTCACGTAAAAGAAAAAAAAGAGCCTAACAGTCAACAGGAAAAATTATTAAATTAGGCCAAGTAGAGGTCATACAAAAGCACTTTTAAGGAGTGAAAACATTCTGAACTAACTCAAGGTTAGTAGTAGCGATCCTTTTGTGTACTCTTCCTCACTGGGGGCTCAAGAGCAAAACATAAATTCACATTTACACAGATGCTCTGAGCTTCCCATGCACCAAATTGCCATTGGTACATTTGTCTTCTGGGGGCACCAGTTTCCTTTTAATGAGGTTTGCGTCTCAGAATCTTATCCTTTCCTAGTTATGCAAAGCCAAGTTCCGTAATTCCATGATTTTCACTAAGAAGGAAGAAAGCAGACCTAAGAGCTTAAAACTTAGGTGGAAAAGAAAAGAACACAAGAAAAATTTAATAAATGGAAGATGGAGCAGTTTGTATCCACAAGGGATATATACCTAAAACAAAACTCATGATTGAAATATTAGGATGGAAAGAAACATACCAGGCTAATACCAACAAAAAGAAAGCTACATAAATAACAAATAAAATAGAATTTAAGGGGAAAAGTATAAATAGGACAAGGAACACTACATAATAAAGGAATGAACCACCAAGAAGGTGTCATGAACTTATATGTATTTCATAATATACCCTCAAAATATATTAAGCAAAAACTTACAAAGTTATGAGAAGTTGGCCCACAATAACAGTATGTATTTTTAACTGCTTCTGATGGATCAGGTTGACTAAAGATTAGTTAAGTATATGGAAAATTTGAACAATGACAGTAATAAGCTTGATGTAGTACAGAATAAATAGAAGCAATATATTTATTTTTGTGTATACGTGGAACATTCACAAAATTTGACCATGTACTAGGTCACAAAGAAATTCTCAGCAAATTTCAAAGATTATATATGAAGAACACATTCTCTAGCCACATTTCTCTGTCATCAAATTAGAATTCTAAAATTAAAGCTGCAAAAAGGACAGTTTAAAAAGAGGCAAATATATGAAAACATAAAAATGCATTTCCCAGGAATTAAAGAAGAAATCATAATGGAAATTCCAAATTTGTAATAAATGTATATCAAAATCGTAATTACAGGAAGAATGATATGTCAGAAGTGTGGGTTACAAATAAAGGGAGATGTAAAGGGACCGTTAAAGCTTCATATGCATTAATGGAAAAAATGTCAAGAAGGAGTGACAAATTGAGCATTCAACTCAAGAAGTTAGAAAAAGTACAAAGTAAACCTCAAGAAAATGGAAGTAATAATAATAGCACAACTTAATGAAATAAGAGAAACTATAAAATATATCAGCAAAACTGAAAGTTGTTTCTTTGAAAAGAAAATGTTATAAAAAGAAATCCAGAGCCTGTGCGAGGAAAATGAAAAGATACCAGCAAACAGTATTAACAGTAAAAATTGACATAATTAGAGATATTTGAAAGATTAAGAGGATATTATGAACAACTTCTACAAATAAATTTTGAAGCCTAATAAAATGGGAATTCTTTAGAAAAATTTAATGACCAAAATAGACTCTCAAAAACAACAACAACAACAAAAAAAGCTAAATAGATGAACAACCATTAAAGAAATACTAGCCAGAATGACACTTTTTGAATGATATCAGGCCCAGAGGTTTTTCAGGCACATCTTATCAACACTTCAAAGAATAAATAATTTCTACCATAAATGAAAATTTTCAGAAGTTAGAAAAAGAGAAGCCCCCCAGTTCATTATATAAGATTATAACTTAAAATCCCAATAAGGACAGAACAAGGAAAAACGTGTATATATATTCGTCTCACATATAAATAGAATGTTTTCTATTTATAGAAGTGTTTTATAAACTCACAAATGAAGTAGTTATTTTTTAAAAAAAATAGAGACATATGGTTTATCCTAGGAATGTAAGTATGGTTCATCAGAAAGATGGAATATAATGCCAGATGAACAACAGATTGGCTGGGCATATTGGCTTACGCCTGTAATCCCAGCACTTTGGGAGGCCAAGGCCGGAGGATTGCTTGAGCCCAGGAGTTCAAGACCAGCCTGGGCAACACAGCAAGACCATGTCTGGAAAAAAAAAAAAAAAAGATTAAAGATTTTTAAGATCTGTATGATCAGCTCAGAAGTCAAGAAAATTCAATAAAATCTAATATTCAATACAAAAAGTAGAAAGGAATGTTCTTTGAGTTGATAAAAGGACTGATTTTAAAAACCCTATTGCAAACATCATACACAATTATGAAACTTTAAAAAGTATTCCCATTAAATCCAAAAAGAAGACATGGATGGACACTAACCATATTTCTGTTCAACACCGTACTGGAGGAGCTAACCATTTCAATAAGAGAAAAAAACAAGGAATAAGAATTATAAGTATTGGAAAGAAAAGAGTAAACTATCCCCATTTGAAGACAATATAATTGTCTGCAGAGAAAAATCCAAGAGAACCAAGAAACTGTTAGAACTAATGAAACTTCAGCAAGATTGCAAGAGAAACATCAATAGTGTTCTTATAAACTAGTAATCAATTACATGTTATTCAGAATAGCAGTGAAAACTCTCCAATACCTAGGTGTAGTCTTCATAGAGAAACATTACAAAAATGGAGCAGCATTACTACATTTATAGATACAGACCCAGTGCCCCTTCTCCCCAGATTTATTGATTCAGCATGTTTTGAATCAGTATCCAAATGGATTTTTAAATATAAGTTATACCCAAAGGAATATGAATTGTTTTATTATAAAGACCAAATGGATTTTTTCATGGGAACTCAAAAAGTTAGTATTAATGTTTCTATGGAAAAGCAGAGAGCCAAGAGTAAGAAAAATATGAAGAAAGTGGGAACACTCACCCTGTCAGATATTAAGACCTGTACAGCAATAGTAGTTAGGACAGGTAATTATTAGTACCAGTATACAGAAGAAGAAAACTAAAACAATAGAAAGTCTGAATTGTAGAAAAGGTTAATATACAAAAAAGATTCCATTATAAACTAGCGAGGAAAGGATGAATTATTTGTGTATTTTTTTTTTTTTTTTTTGAGACAGTTTCGCTCTTGTTGCCCAAGTGAGTGCAATGGCGCAATCTCAGCTCATTGCAACCTCCACCTCCTGGGTTTAAGCGATTCTCTTGCCTCAACCTCCTGAGTAACTGGGATTACAGGCATGTGCCACCATGCCTGGGTAATTTTATATTTTTAGTAGAGATGAGGTTTCTCCATGTTGGCCAGGCTGGTCTCAAACTCCCAACCTCAGGTGATCTGCCCGGCTCAGCCTCCCAAAGTGCTGGGGTTACAGGCATGAGCCACCAGGCCCAGCCTATTCTTAATAAATTATCCATATGGAAAAATTAAAATTCAGTCTGTACCTCAGTACAGTCAATTCCAGGTTAATTGACAGTATGAATGAGAAGGGCAAGACTTTTAAACATTTAGAAGAAAATATGAAATATGTAAATTTGGAGTAGGGAGAGATTTCTTGAGCTACAAAAAGCACAAATTGTGAGGGGAAAATATCAATTTAATATTTAACATTTAATATTAAGATGTAAAAGTCTTGAATAGTAAAAGATACCATAAGCAAAGTAAAAAGACAAGGCACAGACTAGGAGAAGATTATTTGCCACCTATATAACCAGGAAAGATTAGTATTCAGAATATTCCATTGATAAAAGACAACCAGATGGAAAACTGAAAAGATGATAAGAACAAGTCATTTAAAGATGTAGAAAACTGAACAGTGAATGAGCTTGCAAAAGTTGCTAAGCCTCTCTAGTGCAAATAAAATGATGAGATAACCATTTCACACTTAGCAACCTGGCCAAAATTGAAAAGCCTAACAATAATAGTATTGGCAGAGATGTGGGAAAATGAGAACTTTTATACACTGTTGAAATATAAATTGAATCAACCACTTTGCAGAATACTTTTGTAAAAACTAGTGAAGTTAAAATTTGTTCCTAAATATGGCCCCCTACATAGGACCCATGTACACAAGGAAATCTCTAAGAAGATTCACTGTACCATTGTCTGTAAATGATGTATTTGTAAATGAAAGTTTAGAAACAGTGTCAATGTTCACAAGCAGAAGACTGGGTGATAAGATAATTTTATGTGATAGTTCTATAAAGCACTGAAAATGGATTAATTATAGCAGGGGTTGGCAAATCTGGCATATCATCTGTTTTTGTAGATAATTTTTATTGGGCCAGGTGCAGTGACTGTAATCCTAGCACTTTGGGAGGCCAAGGCAGGAGAATTGCTTGAAACCTGGAGTTTGAGACCAGCCTGAGCAACAAAGTGATACCCCCATCTCTACAAAAAAATACTACAGTGAGCTGACTGTGGTGGCATATGCCTGTAGTCCTAGCTACAGGGGAGGCTGAGGCAGGAGAATCACTTGAGCCCAGGAGGTCAAGGCTGCAGTGAGCCATATTCGTGCTCCTGCATTCCAACCTGGGTGACAGAGTCAGACTCTATCTCAGAAAACAATAAAAAAGAATAATAATTTTTATTGAAACACAGCCACCCTCATTCATTTAGATTGACTGCTTTTGCTCTGTAACAGCAGAGATAAATAGTTGTGACAGATATATCTAGTCCATAGAGCCTAAAGTAGTTTCTGGCTGGTCCTTAAAAGATTTGCCAATCCCTGAACTAGAGCAACATGTATTAAGATGGGTAAATTTCAAACATAGTGTTGTATGAAAATAGCAAATTGCACAATAGCACATATTGTATAGAGTTTGAAACAATGCAAAGTACATCCATATATTATTTATAGATGTTTACATATGTAGTAATATAAAATGTGTATAAAAATCCTAACCATGAAATACATGGTAGTTACCATAGTAGAGGGAGGGAGGGAAATAGGAGTAGGGAGATTATAGAGGGAGCTTCAACAGTGTCTATGATATTCTGTTTCTTTAACAGATGTGTAATAAGTAAAAATGTTAGGATTTTATATGTGACTGGGTAGTGGGTACATGAACATTGTATTATTTAACTATACCTTTTTGAACATTTAAAATATTTCATAATTTAAAAATTGGATAATTTGATCTCACCTGATGTGTTATGACAATTGGTAAGATTTTAATGAGAATGTTCTGAATATTTTGTTTTCTAACACACATTTTTTAAGTATTTTGTGTTAAATTGATAGAAATGGAAGATTTCATACACTTTAATTTTACCCAGGAATATTATTTATATGTAAAATTGGTTGACAGAAAGGCATGTAAGGATGACTAAAATGAAAAGCATGAGACTTTTTAGGTTTAGAATATCGGGAAAACTGAGGCCTGAGCTAAGATGTGCCATAAAAACTAATTTTTAGGTTTAGAATATCAGGAAAACTGAGGCCTGAGCTAAGATGTGCCATAAAAACTAAGGACAGTAGCCTTGTCCAGTGATGTATGCCTGTAGTTCCAGCTATTTAGGAGACCAGGGTGGGAGGATCACTTGGGCCTAGGAGTTTAAGTTCAGCCTGGGCAACATAGCAAGACCCTTCTGTACTAAATACATACATACATATATACATACATACATACAGCTAAGGATAATAAAAGCCCTTTGCTCAAGATACACAGACATTTACAAAGAAACATTTGGGCCAGGAGTGATGGCCTACACCCATAATCCCAGCACTTTGTAAAGCTGAGGCTGAAGGATTGCTTGAAGCCAGAAGTTCAAAACAGCCTGGGCAACAAAGTATGACTCTGTCTCTACAAAAAATTTAAAAGAAAAAAATTAGCTGGGCATTGTGGCATATGCCTGTTGTCCTAGCTACTCAGGAGGCTGAGGCAAGAGAATTGCTTGAGCCCCCGAGTTCAAGGCTGCAGTGAGCTGTGATGGTGCCATTGCACTCCAGCCTGAGAAACAGAGTGAGACCCTGTTTCTAAAACTAATAATAATGAAATGTTTGACCCATGACATAGTGTAAATGGTATAATTTTTTAAATAACCAAAGAAAAATGGAACTAGATAGTATATATTATGAAGGAAAGGGTACAATTGAGTGCATTAGTTTCACTGTCAGCTCTGTCACTAACTAGCTGTGTAATCTTGCCTAGGTAGTTTTAACTTTTCTTGACCTAGTTTCCTTAAGTATAATGTGAAACAGTTAGCTTGAATCTCATTAGACCTTTCCACCCCTGATTCAGTGGTTTGTTGACTCCTATTTTCAATCCATTGTTTCTATCAAGAAAAATCTTTCAACATAAAAAAATAAAATGAACAGCTAGTAAGCATCACCTAGCCACTTTGGTTCGTCTCTTTAAGGCAGGGGTTTACATCTCTACTCCAGATGTATTGAACTCTGTACTTTGGTCCTTCAAATAGACCAGTCTCTTATTTGGCTCCCCCCTTTTCTCCCCCGTTCCCCAACCCCCACTCTCCATCTTTAGGTTTGTTCCTTGTTGAGAGTTTAGATGCTGCTTTCTCCAGGAAGCCTTCCTAGAGTTGCTTGGGCAAATGGGTGGATGTTGGAGCCTCTCATTGAATTAGTCAACACTGGAGAACAGCTTTTGTGGAGAAAATTGATGTTTTACTTTGTGAAATCCAATCAAGTGTCAGTTGAACATTCAAGTAGAGATGTGTAATAGGTTGTTGAGTATACAAATCTGGAGATTAGGAACAAGATCTAGGTTGAGAGTATAGTTGTAGGAGTTATCAGTTTATAAATGGTAATTCAAACTGTAGAGTATATGAAATGAGCTAGAGGGGAGAGTGTAGATTAAGAAGAGAAGAAAATATTGAATCAAATCCTGAAGAAAACCCATGTTTAAGGGAGAATGAAGGGACAAGAGGAGAAGACTGAAGAGTAACCTGTGAGTTTAGAGAAAAACTAGAAAAGCAGGGCACTCACGGAAGCCAAGCATATCAAGTAGGATGAGGACAATAAAGAGTGTTCACAGGATTTAACAACAAATAAGTCATTGGTGATCTTGACAAAACACTTCTCCTGCCCTGAGACCAAGTTTCGCTCTGTTGCCCAGGCTGGAGTGCAGTGGCATGGTCTCAGCTCACTGCAACCTCTGCCTCTCAGGTTTAAGCTATTCTCCTGCCTCAGCCTCCGGAGCAGCTGGAATTACAGGGTGTGTACCACCACGCCCAACTTTTTTTTTTTTTTTAAATAAGAGACGAGTTTCACCATGTTGGCCAGGCTAGTCTTGAACTTCTGACCTCGTGATCCACCCGCCTCAGCCTCCCAAAGTGCTGGGGTTACAGGCATAAGCCCCCACGCCCAACCAACAAAAACACTTTCAATGGATTAGTGGATGAGGCGGTCTGATGATAGCAGGTTGAGGGGCTGATTGGCAACAGTGCCTGTAGTCAGTTATTTTAAGAAGCTTTGCTATTAAAGGGTGAGGTGAGAATGTGGGAGATCTTTGAGGGAGGTTATGTAATGCTTATGGAAAGGAGCTTGGAAAGAAGAGGTTGTAGATACAGAAACCAGGGCAGTTAGTTGATGGAACTCAGTTATTAGGGATATTAGGATTCCAGATGGAAGGTAATCCAGATGGAATACCTTTAGTCATGAAGGAGTTGTGACAGAAGGAAATGAGGTAAACAAAGGTGTGGGTGCAGCTGACTTGTCATTTTGGGGCCAAGAAATGAAATGCTTTCCAATTTCATGAATTTTTCTCCTCATTGAAGGCAAAAGTAGTTATCTACTGAAAGTGAAGAGGAGTGGTAAAGTAGTATTTTTGCTAAGTGAAAAGGGTTTGAAATCATTACTGTGAAGAATAGGAGAGAGAATGACCTTGAAGAATAAAGAGAGATTGCGAGAGATTGCTGACTAAAAACAGATGTTTAAGGTGGAGACCACATACCAGTGGTGCCCTCTGCATAGCTGTGTAATTTGGTATATTCACTCAGGCACCTCACTTTCAGCCGAGATTGGAAGCCTGAGAGTTGGTATAGAGAAGGTGACAGTTGGTTTATTCAAGGTTGCTGTTTGCTCACTAGATGTGACAGAAGAAATATGGGACAAGTGTGTTGAAGTTGGCAAGAAAATGGCCAAAGAGATTAACCATGAAGTCTAGACAAGGAGTTGGCAGATTATAGCCTACAGGCCAAATCTGGCCCACCACCCGTGTTGGTTGTTTTTGGTGGTTTTGGGTTTTTTTTTTTTGTCTCTTATATTTTAGATGTTTAAATACCTATATAATATCCATACTATGCCTTTTAGCCCACATAACCTATTAATAAAAATATTTACTATTTCACACTTCAGGAAAAGGTTTGCTGACTCCTTATCTAGACTAAAATAGGATTGGACTAACAGGTAGAGAATAGAAAGGGCCTTAAAGTCTCAGTAAGATCCAAATATTAGGTATATTGGAAGCACCTGAGTGAGAGACCTGGCAAGGATAGAGGTGGTGAGATAGGATTGTGAGTTAAAGACTTCAGATCTGGGGAAGCTGAGTGACCCCAGGTCTAGCTGTGGCCACAGTAGTGGGTAGCTGGAGCAGAGGTGGGCCTGTCCATGGAGTTGATGGCAAGGAACTAACAGCCTGAGTGGAGACAGTCAAGTTGCCCAGGGGCTGGAGGAAGGGAAGGCTGATGGCCAGCCATTCACATTTCCAATTTGGGATAGGAGAGTTAATATAAATAACAATCAAATATATTCAGTCCTTAAAAGTGTGGGAAACCTGACGGGAAGGCTGATCATTAATTTTTTTTTTTTTTTTTTAAGACCTGGAGCCGCGGTGTGGAAGGGGTTGCTAGTGAATAAGGAGGCGTGTGTGTTAGGTGGCCTTAGTAAATGGTACCAAACCATGTAAAGCAGAGCCACCAGAACTTGGGACATTGAACCAAAACCAATTTCTGACGCTTCCAGCTGCCTTACTGGTGATTCATTTAGGAGAACATGGCTTTCCTTTGTTACTGTAGTTTTTGAAAGCAGTACTAGCATGAGTTCGTGGTTACAGGTTCACCTTTCCTTCAGTGCTCCATGCACATAATCAGAATGACTTTCCTTCGTCACCCGCAAGTTATTCTTACAGCTGGATGGCAGGGTCGTTGAAGAAGAACTTCCTCATAAATCACCTTCAAGTCCTTTCTAATCCAGATTCTGTGATAATACAAGTATGACGCAGTTTTCACTAAAAGCTAAAAAAAAACAAAGCCCATCTAATCAGAGATGATTTTCACCTCTAATTTCTTAATACCTCTGTTGCAGGCACTTACAGGGCTGCAAAAATGAGTGGTACCCGTTGATATTGTGCTGTTATCCATATCTTCTTTAGCCAGTATTTCTTCATATGTGGGAAAGTAGTAGCCTCAGTTTTACTTTTTACTTTTTTTTTTTTTTTAATTTAGAGTCTTGCTATGTTGCTCAGGCTGATCTCGAACTCCTGGGTTCAAGTGATCCTCCTTCTCAGCTTCCTGAGTAGCTGAGACTATAGGCTTGTGCCACCATGCCCAGTTTACTTTTTTATATTTCTGCCTTATTTTATCCTCATGTCAGGACCACAGATAGAGCATTGTTATCCACCAACATGAATCTGTCATGGCATAAAACAGTCAAGAAGTCTAAGTGAAACCTTGACTGGACCGTCTTTGGGCTTGTGCGGTAATGCCTCACATGCAATGAATTCTCAACAAAGGTTTTTTAAATTGAATTGGAATCTTCCATTTCTATAGTAGCACATTTTGTACCTTTAGGCAAAACTTGATTTTAATGTGTTGTTTTCGTATGTGTTTGCTTGTTTCTTGAGTAGCTGATGGATTTACAACTGAGTGACAGTAACTTTCGTCGACACATCCTGTTGCAGTATCTCATTTTATTCCAATATCTCAAGGGGCAGGTCAAATTCAAAAGGTAAGATAATATGGGTAGTAAATAATTTGTAAACAGTAGCCAAGAAAAAAAAGGACTTGCTTATGATTTTTCTTTTGTATTGTGTCCATTTCATGTTAAGGTTGTATCCCTAAAACACATGTATTGCAGCTGATATATTGAAGGCTTTTAGATATTAGGATTAAGGAAAAGATGTTAAATATATCTGTCAGTGTGAGTTTTTCCTGCCCCAATTCCAGGGCTTACCAGGAGTTGTCGTCTTTACTGGCAGGTGGAGGTCTCTGCTCCAAACTTTCATCATTCCCTCTCACCTCCCTCAGACCTCCTCCAAAGCGGATTTGTAGACTAAGCCAGTAATACATATCTCACAAGGTGTGAAGCTGTGTAGGACATTCAAGCTAAAAGATGCAAATAAAATATTTAAGCAAAAAGGAGTTCATTTCTTTGGGGTTTCACAAAACCTTATTAGGCTCTCTACTGTCTATCTAAATCCCTCCATCCATTTCCTCCTGTCCTGTCCATAACTGAAGGTGGAGCCCACTGCTACTTAATGGTAGTTGTGTTAAGGACACTGAGCAATGCAGTATTAGTTGTATAATGACTTTACTACCTGCCGGGTTTGAATCCCAGGCTCATCATTTGCTGACTGCAGTGCAACTCTTTCAGACTTGTCATTTTAAGGTAGTAGCACATGGTAAACACTAAAAAAAATGTAATTTCTTATCCTTCTATCTATTTTTGAGGTTTGGTATAGCATTGTAGGAAGATCAGGGACTTTGGAGTGAGACATAGGTTTGAATTAAAGCTTTATGGCCTTGGGCAAATCATTGAGCCACTGTAGTCTGTGTTTAATATGTACATGTACTTGTTCCAAGAATTCAGTAAATAATGTATGTAAAGTGTTCAGATCCTAGCCATCAATATTTATTGGATGTCTTTAAATCACCTAGTGCATTGTGAGAGTTCAGTTAGTGGCGGCTATTAACAATTTGGGTTTGCCTGTTGCCTTTTCTAGGGTTTGGGTGTTTTTATTCGTTGTGTTTTGAATGAACCTTAAAGGAATGTAGCATGCCATACTGAATGTGCATCATGTATACAAATATCTTAATATCAAATCAGAGGTTTTCATTTCACACTCAGCTTATTTTAGGAAACATTTATTGCTCTGTTCATAGTGAATCCGATTGATTAACTGAATGTTTTATTCCCTGCATATGTTTTTATGTCTTCAGTACCAACCCTCTTGAGGAAGAAGTGCAAGAATTTTCTCTTATAATCCTTTTATTTTTGACTATTCTTATCTTGGTAATTTTTGACACTATCAACAGTATAGTTACATGTTACATGCCTTGTGTTTTTTAAAGCTTAAAATTGGATATGCATTGCTGTAACTCAAGCATGCTTTCATTGCTTTGTTCCCTAGTTCAAACTATGTTTTAACTGATGAACAATCACTTTGGATTGAAGATACTACAAAATCAGTTTATCAAGTAAGTTCAACACGCAACAAACCCATGATTGAAAAAATGGAAATTTAGGATTTTCTTTGTTTCAGCCCCAAATAGGAAAATAAGGATAAAGTTAAGCTCAGGTACAAGACCACAAACACTCCTTGGTTCTCTGCCTACAAACCACTCCTATGATGCAGAAAGTTGTTGAAAGCTTAGTATATTCTTTCTAATCACAGCTACTATCTGAAAACCCCCCCGATGGAGAAAGATTTTCAAAGATGGTAGAGGTATGTGTTTTTTATGTTCACATCCTCTTCTTAGCACGAACCAGAATTTCAGAGGATTCCATTAACCAAAATGTAATCTGTTTTTCCCAGCATATATTAAACACTGAAGAAAACTGGAACTCATGGAAAAATGAAGGTTGCCCAAGTTTTGTGAAAGAAAGGTAAATACATACTCATCACAAGAACGATGAGAAAAGCTTTTGAAAATATGCTGCGATATGACTGTAGCATGTAAAGATCCATGTATATATTTCATATAAAAAATGTAAGTTGAACTCTGTAAGAGTACAACCACTTTGATTTACCTCTGTATTTTTTTTACCTCATAAATTTCTTGTCATTAAATTCCTGGTACAAACATCTATATTATTGAGAAGAATACTGTATATCTACTCCATGTCATCCTTTTTTTTTTTTTTTGAGATGGAGTCTCTATCACTCAGACTGGAATGCAGTGGCGCGATCTCAGCTCACTGTAGCCTCCGCCTCTTGGGTTCAAGCGATTCTCATGCGTCAGCCTCCCAAGTTGCTGGGATTACAGGCACCTACCACCATGTCTGGCTAATTTTTGTATTTTTGTAGAGACAGGGTTTCACCATGTTGGCCAGGCTGGTCTCGAACTTCTGATGTCAGGTGATCCACCTACCTCAGCCCGTCAAAGTGCTGGGATTACAGGCATGAACCACCATGCCCAGCCAGTTTTCATCTTTCTTAAGAGGAAAACAATAACTAAATTTTATTTTACATTAAACATTCTTCTATTTCTGCTATCCATTTGTAATTCAAAAAATAGTGTATGTTTTTTTTCACCACAGAACATCAGATACCAAACCTACAAGAATAATTCGGAAGAGAACAGCACCCGAAGACTTCCTAGGGAAAGGACCCAGCAAAAAAATTCTGATGGGAAAGTAGGTGAACTTGTCTTCATGTGGAATGTTCTTATTTTTATATTTTGAAGATGTTACTATAAGAACTCTCCATCCAAAATATAATATGAATTTGTGTTTGGTACACACATAGATAGCCAGAGCAAACCGCACTCTCTATACTGCCCATTGTGTAGGTTCATGCACCAGATAAAACCTTCATTTTGTCTCCAGCTTCCAAAATCTGTGTCTCTCGGCTGTGCCGTTTTTTTCCGTTTCAGACAGTAGGATTGTTTAGATTGATGAACCTCACTTCTAGTTGTTGCAAGGTACCATAATCCTTGAGTTCTCTTACCTTCTAGTTAACTAATCATTGCTTTAGATTGTGCTTGAATATTTTTAGAAAAAACTAAAGATTATTCAGTTATCATTAGTCATAATTATAATTAATGATTATATGTTCATATAGAGAATAATTTTAGGTATTTTAAATACCAAAAATTATTGAGAAAAGTAAAACTCATACTATCAACATCCCCAAATCCACTATGTACATTGTATTGTTTTTCTATTCAGTTTCAAAGCACATAAGGATGGTGTCCATAAAAAACGTATTTATTTCTGTGTCTGTTTTGTAGTGAGGAGTTAACAAGGCTTTGGAATCTTTGTCCTGATAATATGGAAGCCTGTAAATCAGAGACAAGGCAAGTTGAACATTTTTCAAATGAAGTGTTGCTTTTATCAAGTTGAGTAGAATGGAGCCTTTTCTCAGCTATGATCAGAGCTGAAACGAAATTTAAAAGTTTATTGTGGTTGACTCTTGGCACAGCAGAGTATAACTTCCCACCATAAAACTCCTCGAAGTGCTGATAAAATAATTTTAGAAATCACAAAAAAATAAAGATTCAAAAAAGGAATCAAAACTACAAACAGAAGAGTAAGCCTATGAACAGAATATGGTTCTAGAGCAGCAGTACTAATGATCCCCAGCTTTGAGAACCAGGGAACTTGGGTTTTGTTTTTTGTGGAGACGGAGTCTCACTCTGTCACCCAGGCTCGAGTGCAGTGGCGCGATCTTGGCTCACTTCAAGCTCCGCCTCCTGGGTTCACGCCATTCTCCTGCCTCAGCCTCCCGAGTAGCTGGGACTACAGGCTCCTGCCACCACGCCCGGCTTATTTTTTGTATTTTTAGTAGAGATGGGGTTTCACCGTGTTATCCAGGATGGTCTCAACCTCCTGACCTTGTGATCTGCCTGCCTCGGCCTCCCAGAGTGCTTGGATTCCAGGCGTGAGCCACCGCACCCAGCCAAACTTGGGTTTTAATAGTCACAAAAGGACAGAAAGGCCTTAGGCCTGCATGAATTTGTGAGCGAGTTTCGCCTGAACAAAGCTGAAATTGTTGAAGCACTACACATCTGTAAAAGAAGGGCAGGGCAGGGCAGGGATGTGCTCCCTGGCACAGGAAACAAGCTTATCGGTTTTTACCAACACATAGGTTACAGGAAAAAGTATTCCCTGAGAAACTGTCCCATAAGTCTGCTCTCTTGCAGTCTTACAGTTTAAATTTTTCCTACCAGCAATGTAAAGGAACCCTCAAGCTAAGACAGTGAACTAGAAAGTCCCATGCTGGCAATAAAAATCTTTCTGAAGGTCACCCCTTCAACCCAAACTAAACAAGATTCCCACAGATAAAAATCTAAAGATTATATTCACAAGGTTGTTAAAAAAAATAAAACCCAAAGATAAGTTCACCATCCAAACTTACAAAACTTTCAGGGAAATAGTCCACCATGAGCAAGATTGGCAAACAGAACAAGCAACAGAAGTTGGCCACTTTAGATAATAAACCCATAAGATAAAGGCTGTAAAATAAGTATATTTCAGAAAATTAAGACAAAATAAGAAGGAATTGAAAACACAGGAATATGACACTATCAAAAAGGACTAGGCAGACTTGAAAAACAAGTAATACTTCTAGAAACGAAAAAATATAGTCACTGAACTTGCAAAATGGCCAGGTTTAATAGCAGTCTAGACATAGGTAAAGTAAGAATTAATGGGTTAATTAATGATTGAGAAATCACCCAGAAAGCAATACAGAAGGAGCAGAGTTAGAAACGAAGACCTAATGATAGTTGAGGAGGTCCAGCAAACATCTAATGGCAGAAAGAAATAATAGCGAATGGGAAAGAGGTAATAATTGAGTTAATTATTAAGAATAGGCATTAATTCATAGGTTCAAGAAGTATAATACTTAAGGAGGATAAACCAAATAAATCCATACCTCTGTACATGGTAATAAAGTCACCAGAGAGAAAAAACAACCTACAGAGGAGCACAGTTAAACTAATAGTTGACTTCAAGAATAACCAAAGAAATCAGAAGACAGTGGGATGAGTGTTTGAAAATGTCTTTCGCATTCTCTGTTATTTCTTCTGCCATTAGATGTTTGCTGGACCTCCTCAACTATCATTAACTCATTGTTTCCAACTCTTGCTCCTTCTGTATTGCTTTCTGGGTGATTTCTTAATCATTAATCCATTAATTCTTGCTTTTCCTATGTCTAGTCTGCTATTAAACCTGCCCATTTTGTAAATTCAATGAGTATATTTTCTCATTTCTAGAAGTATTACTTTTTCAACACTCAACTCAGAAATTCTGTAACAAGTTAAACAGTTGTGGTTAATTGAGTGATTGACTAAAACTATGAGAAATTATCAGCAGTCCCTAGTGAAAAAGCTGTCTTAAGGAAACTGAACCCAGAAAGTAGTAAACTGCAGAAAGGATTACTGTGTAGACACTTTGGTAAACATGAAGAAATCTGAATAAATCTTATCAAGAATTCATTGTATAAAATAGTAATAATTATTATTTAGGGTTATTTTAAAAGGTAAACTTGCTGAAAGTGACAGGTAAGACAAGAAGGGATGGTCAGAATTAAAGAATGTTATGGTTAAGTCAAACATGCTTGTAAAGTATGTGAAAGAAATGGAATATGTAATTTTTAAATAAATTGAGGGGGGTAAAAAAGGTAAATACAGAAAATTTAAGCAAGTAAATAGAAAGTAGGAGAGGAGAAAAAAAGCTCAGAAAACACAAAGTACAAAACAGTATGGTTAAATTCAAATATAAATGGAAATGGACTTTCTGGCTCAAAGACAGAAATTGGTGTTATATTTTAAAGATCCATCGGCCAGGCGCGGTGGCTCACACCTGTAATCCCAGCACTTTGAGAGGCCTAGGCAGGCGGATCACGAAGTTAGGAGATCGAGACCATCCTGGCTAACACGGTGAAACCCCGTCTCTACTAAAAATACAAAAAATTAGCCGGGCGTGCACCTGTAGTCCCAGCACCTTGGGTGGCTGAGGCAGAAGAATGGTGTGAACCCAGAAGGCGGAGCTTGCAGTGAGCCGAGATTGCACCCACTGCACTCCAGCCTGGGCAACAGAATGAGACTCCGTCTCAAAAAAAAAAAAAAAAAAAAAAAAGATCCATCTAATCCATCTATATGTTTATAAGAAATATACCTTAAAAATAAAGATATGGAAGGGTTGAAACTGAAAGAACTTTTAAAAGATGTAAATTTTAAAAGGCATAGTTATATTCAGATCAGGCAGAAAAGACTTAAAAGCAGAAAGCATTATTAAAAATAAAGGCAATCATTGCATAAAGATAAAAGGAAAAAAATAGAAATACACACATTTTAAACTTTATTTTCTAAGAATGTGTTCTCAAAAGTTTGACAAAATTAGAATGAGAAGTTGACCCAGGTCAGTTTTCACCATCCACCACCCAGAAAACCCACCATCTAGTAGGATTTTGACAGACCTTTCTCAGAATTTAATAAATTTTGGTGGAAAAAACTTAGTGTAATACATTTAGAATTTAACAAAATAATTAACAGGCTTGGTCTTACAGAAGCCACAAGTTTTTGTAAATTATATGTGAATAACAAAAGCAAAAATACTTAAAACTCCTTTAAACACACTTTTAATAATCCTTGAATCAAAGAATAAATCATAATGGAAATTAGAAAATGTAGGGCCAAATGACAATGAAAACACTACATGTTCAGACTTTGAGATCTAACTTAGTAGAACACAGAAGAGAAATGTATAGCCTTAAGTGTTTACACTTTCAAAAAGAATGAAATCTAAAAACCAAGCTAAGTAAGAGTCTAACACTGAGAGTCATTCAGAAGAAAAGTAAACGTATAGAAGTAGACAGTAAAAGATTAGAAATCAGTAAAAATAGCCAACAAACAATGGAGAAGATCAACAAAATCAAAAGATTTTTTTTAAGACCAAGAAAAATAGATAAAATTCTAGCACAATTGATAAATAAAATTAGATTCCTACCAAATCTATGAGAGTAAATCAATCCAGTAGAAAAACGGACAAAGGAAGAGCCAGGTTCAGAAGTAGAAACCTTAATAAACCTCTGAGAAGATGCTGAACTTCACTAGTAACTGGAAGTACAGTTAAAAACTACAGCGGGCAGTTTCACAGCTAAGAGATTCAGTAATTTTAAAATACCCAGATTCTATAAGAATTATGGATAAAAATAATTTGCCAGTGCTGCTGGTGGGAGTATGATGGCACAACCACTCTATCTGAATGTTAAAGATGTCTGTGCCCCCCTAGTAGGTGTGTTGATCAGAATAGCGTTTTTAAAAACTAAGTTTGAGGCCAGGCACAGTGGCTCAAGCCTGTAATCCCAGCACTTTGGGAGGCCGAGACGGGTGGATCACGAGGTCAGGAGATCGAGACTATCCTGGCTAACACAGTGAAACCCCGTCTCTACTAAAAAATACAAAAAACTAGCCGGGCGAGGTGGCAGGCGCCTGTAGTCCCAGCTACTCGGAGGCTGAGGCAGGAGAATGGCGTGAACCTGGGAGGCGGAGCTTGCAGTGAGCTGAGATCCGGCCACTGCACTCCAGCCTGGGCAACAGAGCAAGACTCCATCTCAAAAAAACAAAAAAACAAAAAAAAAAAAAACAACTAAGTTTGAGAATCACTGGTGGTTTGTAAAGTCAGTTTAGTAATTTAAACTAGCATTTTTTAAATGAAATAGGAAATGTACTTTTGTGAAACATTAGCTTATATCTATGGTACATATACTTGCATATATGTGTGTACTGGGTTGCAATGTAAAATGAATTTCTTACTGTGGGTTGCAGTGGAAGTTTGAAGGCCCAGTGCCTAAAGAAATCTGTTCATCTACAAGGAGACAGGTGCAAGAATGTCCCTTTAACATTGTCAGAGCAAAGAGTGGGAAGACAACTTAAATATCTGTGGATAGGACATGGATAACTTGTGGCATGTTCATAAAATGGAATATAGTATCTATAGCATTAGGAAACGAATGGATATTGGGATAGTTTTTTTTAGAGAGCCCATTTTCCTAGTTTTATTATAGAAGATGTCTTCTGATCCTGAGATCTCATTTCTTCGCTTGTCCCTGTATAAAAATTTTATTTCTAAAAACAAATTCAAGAAAGATGCATTTTAAAAATCAACAATGCTACCATGGTAACAATTTAAATAAGAGCTAAAGGTTAAACCCTTGAAATCGTATTATGGTCTGATTATTAGCTTTGGTCTCATTCTGGTTTAAAGAAAAAATAATTCATGGATGGGGACGTTATGTAAAAGCTTCTTATTTGCTGGTAAAATTCAAATGCTATAAAATCCGCTGGCTGCCCTCTTTGAATAGCAACATATTCATATATTATGGTGTGTAATTAAAGCACACAATATATGTAGTAAATACTATATAATATTGTTTAGTATTAGACTATCCCCTCTTTATTGTCCTTTCTGAATTTAGTTTTGAGGATTTTAGTTCCTTAAAAAGTCTGAGTTCCCAAGTAATCAAAACTGTAACTAAAAGTATGGGGCCATTAGAATCTTGTCTTGCCACCACTTTATGAGTATTTATTATTAAGAATATATGTGATCCTCACTAGTTATTTTATACTGCTCAGGGAATACATGCCCACTTTGGAGGAATTCTTTGAAGAAGCCATTGAACAGGCAGACCCTGAAAATATGGTTGAAAATGAATATAAGTAAGTAATGTTTCTCATTAGCTCATTTTAATTTTATTCGATTTGTTTTTTCCTTAGGAATTGTGTGTATACTAGAAAACTTATTAAGAGAGGCAGTGGATAGAGTAGTGCTTTTTCTCTTAGGGGAGTTCCTGTTAGGACACATCCTGATTTCAGGGGGTATTCCTGTTGACTAAGCGTGACTTGGAATCACCCTTGTTTCAAAATATAAGAAAAAAAAAAACTCCCCCGGGCCCCCATTTCTCTCCAACTATTAGTTCTTTTCTCTCTACCCTTCAAAGCACAGTATCTCACAGCAGCTCTTAACCTATCCTGTTCCCCTTAGATAATGTTTTCTTCTCTTGGCATCCATGAGAATCCAAATCCATGGTTCTTCTGTTTGCCCTTTGCCCTTGCTGCCCACTCCACCTCACATTCCATTTCAGCCTCCTCATCCTCTGCCTAACTCAAATGTTGGAGTAACATCAGGACTCAGTCTTAGCCTCTTTATCTAGAACCTTCTGGGTGACACCACAATCTCATGGCTTTCAATAGGAATTGAAGAGTAGTGGTTTAAAGGCAAGAGGCCTCTTGTCAGAATGCATAGGTTCCAATCCCCTCTACCACTTACTTATTAGACGACTAAGACTAATTTAAAAATTGAACCACCATCCTCCCTTTCCTCATCTGTTAAATAGTAACAGTACCCATTTCACAGGGTTATTCTGAGGATTAAATAAGACAATTCACTTTCAACCATACAGGGCATGTAGTTAGCACCCAGTATTCGTTACTAGTGTGACCCTGTGACCAGAGTTGTTAATTACTGTGACCTCTGTGACCTCTTCACTGTTTTCTCTAGCAGTGGTCAGTGCTCCATGTATCAGCCAGTGATCTTTAAAATAACTGTCCAAGTCTAATCTGCTTAAAATCTTCCAGTGAGTGCATGTTCCAAAGTCCTTCCCAGGGTCTAAAAAACCTCCTTGGTCTGGCTTATACTGTCCTGTGTAGCTATGCCTTCCCTCTGCTCTAACCACAGCAGGCCTGGTGCTCTTCACTTCACACGTCTTTCCCTTTCCCGTCAGGACCTTCGCACTTTACTGTCTCACTTGCTTGAACCACTTTTCCCCCAAGGTTCCCATGGCTTTAAGTCCCCCTGGAAGCTCTTCCCCTCCCTGGTCTCCTCTTCTGCATTCTCGTGGTTTTTATTTCATGGCACTTACCACTATCCAAATGAGAAGGTGGCACTCACCACCTTCTCATTTCTCGTTTTCCTCATCCTTATGAAATTATCTTATACCTTGTGTGTTTATCACTGGAGATGCCTGCCAACACATTCTGCATTACTGTGCCTCAGGTACTTTCCACAGCTACTGAGTGCCTGGCTCAAGTGTTTGTCAATTGAAAGAATATTTATCACTGGTACGTAAGACTAGGCGGACTCATTCCTAAAGTGACAGTTCAAATTATTATCTCTAAAGAGGGTTTTGTGGAGAATAAGAAAAATGATATGTATAATTGACAGTGAATTTTGAACATGCCTAAAATAATCAAATTGTTTAAACAGAGATATGTCAGAGGGGAAGGCTCTTAACTGTTCAGGCAAAGCCTCACAGCACGTGTTGACTTGGAAGAGTCCTCAATGTCTAGGGGTAGTTTTTGTTAAGTCTTCAGGGGTACCTGCACATCCTAAAGGTAACACACGCTCATTTATAAGAGATGACCAAATAAACCAAATTGCTATTCTTAGGGGAGGGAGAGACTTCCAATCCAAAACTCTTAAATGGAATAAATTGGTGGTTTGGTTTCTTCTGCAGCATTGCGTATTTCTGGAGCATTATCTTTAGAATTTCTCTGCAGTTTCTGTTTCTCACCTGATTGTATACCACCTTGATCATTGTTATACTTCATTAGGGAACAGTTCATGGATTCCGAATAGCCAGATGGATGATTCCTGTTGTATACATACTGCATCTAGCCAGTACTGCACACACTTGACTTGTTAAAATTAAACAAAATGTACGAACTTTGAAAATGTGTTTGCTGCATATGAGCCTGCCTCTTCAGACATTGTTGGTTCCTGTTATTAGTTATGTGTGTATCTGTTGATTTGTTATTATCAGTGGACAACATCCCGAAGTTCTTTAGGAATAAGATTTGAATGAAAAGAATGGTACTTTGAGCTATTTACCTTAAATATAGAATTGCACATGGCAGAACTAAGCAGAAGGGAATACAGAAATACAAAACTATAAATTACAAGCCTGACATCTCTTTTTATAGGGCTGTGAACAATTCAAATTATGGTTGGAGAGCCCTGAGACTACTAGCACGGAGAAGCCCTCACTTCTTCCAGCCAACCAACCAGCAGTTTAAAAGTTTACCAGAATATCTTGAAAACATGGTAATAAAGCTAGCCAAGGAATTACCGGTAAGTACCATAGATCAACTTTTCATGCCCTTTAGTTGACATCATCTTTAAAACTGCTATCACTATGTGAGCAAAAAACTGACTTAATCATGTGAAAAACCAGTGATCCACAAGCTCCCATGTTTTAGAATGAGGGAAAAACACACTGGAATATACATTTACAGGAAATACATGAGTTGATAAAGAAGTAACTGATAATTTTCTGTATAGCATGTAATTTAACTAAGGTTCAACAAGGCTGGGCGCGGTGGCTCACGTCTGTAATCCTGGCACTTTGGGAGGCCTAGGCAGGCAGATCATGAGGTCAGGAGATTGAGACCATCCTGGCCAACATGGTAAAACCCTGTCTCTACTAAAATATAAAAAATTAGCCAGGCGTGGTGGCAGGTGCCTGTAGTCCCAGCTGCTGAAGAGGCTGAGGCAAGGGAATTGCTTGAACCCAGGAGGCAGAGGTTGCAGTGAGCCAAGATTGTGCCACTGCCCTCCAGCCTGGCGACAGAGCAAGACTCCATCTCAAAAAAGTATATAAAATTCATGGTACTTTAGGTAAACTGTTACGCACCTATACACACAGACAGGAATTTTTTCCTGTTTGCCAATGCAGTATATTGTCTTTTATCAAAGGTAAAAGATAAGAATCAGAAACTTTTAAGGACACTGTTGCTACTGGCTTCCTTGAGGCCGTCTTTACTAAACCCTGGGTATTTGCAAATCCTGGAACTGTGCTTTTCATGGCCTTCCTGCTTCCCAGATTGGGGTGGGGAGTCTTTCCAACTCTGGGGTCTTACCAAGTTCACTCCTTCTGCATGTGAAGACAGTCCCACTTAGGATCCTCACCTGACACTGTCTAACGCTCTCGGGTGAGGTTCTGGCACCCTGTACCTGGAATCTCCCAATCATCCTTATCTAAACAAAGTACTTGTTACCTTACTTCAGAGGCTGGCATTCTTTCAAACATTCTTCTTTCTCATTTTTAGCCTCCTTCTGAAGAAATAAAAACAGGTGAGGATGAAGATGAGGAAGATAATGATGCTTTACTGAAGGAAAATGAAAGTAAGAATTTAATTTTCTTGGTTATTTAACAAAATTGAAGATTGGGGTTCTTTGTTGATAGGTACATTATTTAATTGACTTCTCAACTTCTCCCATTTTATCTCAACTGTTTCTGACTTACAGTGAGGAATTTAAAAACATTGCTTAGTAATAACTTTAAAAATACTACATTTTATGCAATAAAATTGGGGAGTAATGATACTTTAAAAGGGAAGGAAAATACATTTGAAGGTGACCCATACCTTTGTTAATTATTGGTTATTGGAAGGGGAGCAGTTCATTTCAGGGAAAGCCTACATAATTTTAACAGAGGTAACAGCTTTAGCTTTGATTATTGACCATGCTTATTAAGAGTGGTATTCAGCTTATGGAGAATATAAAAAATAATTGTTTGCTTTTAAAATAAAGTCTACTAAAGGTGGTTAATAAAACTCATTGGCCCCATAGCTTTCTATTTCTGTTGTGTACTTAGAATTGCACATAATTTATATTCTCTTCGTTTTCTAGGTCCTGATGTTCGGCGAGACAAACCTGTAACAGGAGAACAAATAGAGGTATTTGCCAACAAGCTGGGTGAACAATGGAAGATTCTGGCTCCCTACTTGGAAATGAAAGACTCAGAAATTAGGCAGATTGAGTGTGACAGTGAAGACATGAAGATGAGAGCTAAGCAGCTCCTGGTTGCCTGGCAAGATCAAGAGGGAGTTCATGCAACACCTGAGAATCTGATTAATGCACTGAATAAGTCTGGATTAAGTGACCTTGCAGAAAGTCTAACTAATGACAATGAGACAAATAGTTAGCTTCTTTTTTTTCTTTTTATTAAAACTGTGATAGATTTTGTTACCAAGCAGCATTTGATAAGAGGTCCACTGGTTTTGGTAAACAATAAACATTTTTATAACAATTGTTGTACAGTCGGCTGGTGCTCTAAGAACAATAGAACACATATTGGCTCAAACCAGAGTTTGGGGAGGTTGGGAGGAGGGTGGGTTGAGATAATGACCTAAACGAAGTGACCCTCACAAAATCTATTTTTGTTAAGTAGATGTATTTATAATGAAGTTAAATAAGCATTATTTAGGGATATGTTGTTTCCTGTACCAAATTAGTTTCCTGTGTGCTGTTAGTAGTTACAAAATTTAGCTATCCTGGAATCCCAGAATAACACTTTCTGAAACCGTATGACTGCGCTGTTCTTATTCGTGCTTTCAAGCAGAGGATCAACAAATGATGGTTTGTTCTGCCTGCCACGAGTCTTGATCGTTAAAATTGTACTGGCACCCAGCTGTGCTCGCTTGTAACTGTCTATGGCTCCAGCTACACTAGAACAGCAAAGGTAAGGAGCTGCGACACTTCATAGCCTGCAAAGCCTGAAATAATTTACTATCTATCTTGTCCATTACAGAAAATGTTTGCCAACTTTAAAAGAAATGAAGTCTGAAACCTCACTTTTCCTTCTAGCCTTACAAAAATTGCCTGACCTCTCAAGACTTTTAATCGCTTCAGGGATTCTTGTGACATTCAAATGAGATGTATGTGAAAGCACCCTATACACAGCAAAGCACTAAGCAGTAGTAGCAGAAGACAGTACCACCGCCTTTTCCTGTTCCCCTTTCCCTGTAGGGCTCTAAGATGAGGTCATCATTGTTTTTAATCCTGAAGAAGGGCTACTGAGTGCAGATTATTCTGTAAATGCGCTTACTTGGGCCTAACTTCTAGCTAGTCAAGCAGTGAACTAGCACAGCTCTAATGCTGAGATGGCCTCGGTGTGAGTGGCACAGCATATAAGGCACATTCAGGAATCAAGACTTTTTTTTTTTTTTTTTTGCTGCCTATTCTCTCTTCTCAAAGACCTTACAGGCAAGGCTGAATTCTAAAATAGCCTTATTAGTTTAAAACGACACTGGTATAACTCCCATTTCTACTTGAAAAAATTCTTTGGAATAATGCTTTTGTAGATCAAATAAAATGAAATCAAACTTTTTATAATAAGGAATTATAATTTTTAAAATTCTAATATATTCCATACAAGGCTTATATACTTTACTCTAAACCTAGCTCACCTGGTCTAGTAGCTACAGCATCTAGTAGCTACAGTCAGAAAATCTAAATTCTAATTGTTAAATTCATGTCCTCAATAAAATTGTTCTGACCGAATGAGATAATGAATAAAAAAGACTGCAAAGTTACAAGCATCATACAAATATACATGAATCATTATAATTCTTATGGTCTCCTCCTCCCCATTGTATTCTTAATCCCCTCCACGAAGTAGAAAGTATTGATTGCCAAGTCAAAGTTTAGGTGAGGAAGCTATTTACAAATAAGTTTCCCTGCAATGCTTATTTTATCCCCCTAGTGTTCACAGATTACATAACATCAGATTTGAAAGTAAAATGGCTGTTTTCTATTTTTAATAGTTATCAGTGTTGTGCTCTGCAGAGCATTCAAACAACATACACGAAGAAAGATATGAGATGTTATGATAATCCCCAAACTTTATTATAAATAACTCAAAATTAGAGCCAAACTGGCTGGTATTCTATGCTTTATCCTTTCCCTAGCAATCAGTCAAGGGTCCTGGAACAAAGATGAGTAACTAATGTATTAAAATGTAAGAAGCCTATCATATTGAAATACTTCATATGCTTGGTATTTTCTACTATCACCTTAAAATCACTAAAATTCTGAAATAGACATTAAGATTTGGGGATTTTCTTTTTTTTTTTTTTTTTTGAGAGAGTCTCTCTGTCACAGGCTGCAGTGCAGTGGTGTGATCTCAGCTCACTGCAATTTCTGCCTTCCGGGTTCAAGCAATTCTCCGACCTCAGCCTCCCAAGTAGCTGGGATTACAGGTGTGCACCACCACGCCCGGCTAATTTTTGTAGTATTAGTAGAGAGAGGGTTTCACCATGTGGCCAGGCTGGTCTCAATCTCAGCCTCGAGTGATCCACCTGCCTTGGCCTCCCAAAGTGCTGGGATTATAGGCGTGAGCCACCACTCCCAGCCAAAGTTTGGGGAATTAGGAAATACAAACACCAACTGAGCCAAGGAACAAATCTGACTGATAACATCACTGCATTTGGCATCCAAAGAAATCCATTACTTTTACAACTTTGTATTATTTCTTTGTAAAATACAGGCAGGCAAAGAAGATAACAAATATTTTCAAATGGATGCTTGACAGCACAGTGTTAATAACCATCTTCAGAAACTGTACAGCATTAAACATATCTGAATCTTCAGCCAAGCTCCAACACTCAGAAGACAAAAGACGAGGTCAAAAGCTATTAATCCCCCTTTTTTTTATTATTATTAAATGTCCTCATTTTCTAAAAGTAAGCAACCAGAGCTTGTCAACATTTTCTTAAGATTACAAAGCCATTCCAAAGTTAAATGTACAATCCACAGTACATCAGAGAGAGACACAATAATAAATGTATAATCAAATGTACTATTACTGATCACAATTTATTTTAAAGTCATGAAAAGCCTGCAACAGGCTGGACAAATACTTGATTGTGCCCATGTTTCCATGGGATGGACAGCAGCACTGAGTTACACAATGAGAGCAAAACTTCCTTTTCCACCTTCCCAGAAAAATGTTTGTTAGATAAGGCAAAGGATGGGTGGCTACAGAATGGTGGTTTGAACCATGCAAGAACAACAAATAATAGGTAATAGGTGTGCAATAAACATCTGATTGCTGAATCTTGGGTGAAAAAGGCAGCAAGAAAAATGACCACAGAAAGAAATGGTTGAAAGGCATTTCAACTCAGAATTTTTTAAAATAATGCAAGAAATAATAAGCTTTTAAAAAATGTCTTTCTGCTACCCTTATATAGGGCAGCACAATCCAAAGATAATTTTCTCTTTTCTGTAATTTTTTAGGTTGATGCACAGAGTGGTCTGCTTCTGTCCTCTTTTGTTCCAAACGAGGGGAAACAGATAAAACCACCTATGTGTCTTCCTCTAAAGCTCTGGATTATAGAAATGATCAACAAATAACATTTATTTTCACACCTAAGCATAAATAGCTAAAATGAAGACTACTATTCACTTTCCTCTTCCATTATTTCAACTCTGCGAGGCCCATAGAGTAGAACGTAAGCAATATGCCAGTCTCCACCACCAGAAAGCCGTAAGATATCTTCTGGTGTTACGATGCTGACTTTGTCATCATCAAACTTAATCCATTCATCTAAATAACAGGGAGAAGATGAATTAATGTTATGCAGGATTCTTCTCTGAGTTCCACTGCAAAAAAGGTATAGAGTCATCGGAGGCACAGCAGTGCTCCATTGGCCACACCAACAGTCCTCCAAATGCGGCCCAGTGACCACACAGGCTTAAGGGCACTGCAGGGGTTCCACCAGGTTACAACTACTTCAATGACACCACTACAGCACTGCTTGCCTTTTCCACCTGCATTCTCTCAAGTGTGCTCTGGAATTTTCCAGAGGCTACATAATGCATGATAATGCAACAGACTGAATGCAGACACTAACAGGAGAACCCAGCTGCCTCCTATTTAAGCCAGACAACAGAAAGACATAAAAATGTAAATCAGTACCATTTCTTACTCATTTTGTTTTTACATTAATACGTAATGGGCTTATTACTATCATTTTTAAAACTAATTTTTTTAATTTCTCACTTTTAATTTTTAATACAGTAAATATTAAGAGGCAAACCTCATAAACCAAAGCTCTTTGGGGCTTCAAGAATGTGAAGTGGTTCTGAGACCCAAAGTTTGAAAACCACTGCTATGAAATAAATGAACTGTTAAAATAATACTGAACAGTTGAAAAAAAGAATACTCATTACCTTGTTTCCTTTTCACCCATGATACATAATGACCTGAAGAACTAGACCTTCCCTGGTGTGTTAGTACTGCTTGTAAGTCATAGTATCCACAATTATTGGAGCCAATATCTAAAAAACAGATGTAAATCCATTAATATTAGACAATGAATAGATATGTGCCTCCTCAAGCTAAGTAACAATCAATAACTCTAAAGTTCACATTAGGAAAGTATTATATTATCAGAATCCAATAAGATACTACTGTCCAAATCCCAGCACTTTAGGAGGCCAAGGCGGGCAGATCACAAGGTCAGGAGATCGAGACCATCCTGGCTAACATGGTAAAACTCCATCTCTACTAAAAATACAAAAAATTAGCCGGGCTTGGTGGCGGGCACCTGTAGTCCCAGCTACTTGGGAGGCTGAGACAGGAGAATGGCATGAACCTGGGAGGCGGAGCTTACAGTTAGCCGAGATCACTAGACTGCACTCCAGCCTGGGCAACAGAGTGAGACTCCATCTCAAAAAAAAAAAAACCCAAAAAGATACTATTGTGCAATCATAATTAGGGCTTCATGATTGATATTTTAAGAAGTAACTTACTCATAGAACTGTATGCCAACAAGAGTAAATTTACTATATGTCATATTAAGGTAAATTGTTCAAGAAACCTGATATTTTGTTTGAAAAGGACATCAGAATAAGTAAATATGGGGTAAGACATAAATTTTACCTTAAAAAGACACACAGACAATAACTCAAAATTAAAATGTTACTTACCATCAGCAAAAGAAAAGGGTTCATACTTAACTTCTTTCTGGGGACTACTCTTTTTGTCACTCTGAGGAGAAAAAAATGTTTAAATGATGATTTTGGAAATAAAATTTGAGTTCTCTGTAAGTGTTCAATTTCATAAATATTTACTGTCTACAGTGCAAAGCACAGAGACAAAATAGTCTACCTTTCAAATTACTAAAACGATATAACTAGTTAAAACTGTAAACCCAGCAGTCCTACACTTTAACAATATAAAATCTTGTTACAGTACAGTAGCAGACACCCTGAACATGATGACCAATTTTAAACCACTAAAGTGAGAGCATACCAGTGAATACAGCAGTACAGTTCAACAGTGCTCTAGGGCAGAAAAGGAAAACCCAATTTCCCAATGTTACCAAAATCCTATCAAACCACAGCGGTGGGGGGAAAAAACTACCTCTGTAACAAGAGAAGTTAAATTCCTGTAGTTTGTATTAAACCACCCGAGCCCTGCCCACTCGCCACGCCAGCACAAATAAACTGAAATATTTTCAGCAAAGCCTTACCTATATTAAAGAGGCATGATTTAAATTAGACAAGGACTCTTAGTAGGAACTCACTGCTTCAAGTCATTTTAGCATGGAACATGAGAAAAATTTATCTAGGTATACAGCACAAAGTTCTTTAAAACTATAATGGTAATGAAGACAATGCCAGTAGCTTACAGGTAGCTGTGATGGCAAGAAGTCAAAGGATTCCACAACGAAAAATGGCAACTAGGTTAATCACATCTTTTTTATACAGAGAATGAAAACACCTACAGCAACCATTGAAAAAACTATACAAAGAAGCACATTTAAAAACATTGTACAGGATACTAAAACACAGTTCAAGTAACCCACAAGAAGATAATAAAAAAAAAAGCAAAACATCAAAAAAGCAAATTAAATGTAAATAGTCTGTACCTAAATCACATTTAAATTTAATATAATTTAGGCCAGGTACAGTGGCTCACGCCGAGGCGGGCGGATCACTTGAGGTCAGGAGCTCAAGACCAGCCTGGCCGACATGAGGAAACCCTGTGTCTAATAAAAATACAAAAATTAGCCAGGCATGGTGGCAGTCGCCTGTAATCTCAGCTACTCGGAAGGCTGAGGCACGAGAATTGCTTGAACCCAGGAGGCAGAGGTTGCAGTGAGCCGAAATCGCACCTATGCACTCCAGCCTGGGCAACAGAGCAAGACTGTCTCAAATAAATAAATACATGTGATAGAGTTTAAATCAAGTAAGTGTGCCCTCTCTCCACAATGGCATCAAACTAGAATCAACAGAAACATAACAGGAAAATTACTTAGGCCCTTCTAAATAATCCATGGTCAAAGAGCAAGTCTCAAGAGAAATTTTTTTTTTTTTTGAGACGGAGTCTCGCTCTGTCGCCCAGGCTGGAGTGCAGTGGCTGGATCTCACCTCACTGCACGCTCTGCCTCCTGGGTTTACGCCATTCTCCTGCCTCAGCCTCCCGAGTAGCTGGGACTACAGGCACCCGCCACCTCGCCCGGCTAGTTTTTTTTGTAGTTTTTAGTAGAGACGGGGTTTCACTATGTTGGCCAGGATGGTCTCGATCTCCTGACCTCGTGATCCACCCGCCTCGGCCTCCCAAAGTGCTGGGATTACAGGCGTGAGCCACCATGCCCAGCCAAGAGAAATTTTTAAAAATACAAAGAACAGAATGAAAATAATATATATCAAAATTCATAGGATATAGTGAAACCACTGCTGAAAGGGAAATTTATATCACAAGGCAAGCAGAATAAAGGAAATAAGAGCAGAAATCAATACAATTAAAAACAGAAAATAGAGAAAAATCCATGAAACAAAGCCAATTCTTTGACGAGATCAATAAAATTAATAATCCTCAAGCAAGGGGGACAAACACAAATTACAAATATCAGCAATGAAATGGGATGGATCTCACTGAACATCCTACAGACATCAAAAGGGTAATAAATAAATACTAGAAACAACTCTACATACAAATTTGATAAGCTTATGAAATGGATCAATTCTGGGAAAACAAATTACAGAAATAAATACAATATGAAAAAGATCATTTGAATAGCCCTGTATCTATGAAGGAAATTAAATTTGAAATGTAAAAACTCCTGAAAATGTGCTTGCCTATGTTTAGGCAATAGAAAAAAAATAAATAAAAATAAAATAAAATAAACAAAAGCTCCTGAAAGTAAAATCTCTAAGCATAGATTGTTCCACCAATTCTATGAAATGATCACCAATTCTATCAAATGTTTAAAAAAAATTAACACCAATTCTACATACCCTCTTCAAAACACTAACGGATAAAAACAGCTAATAAATTCAGCAAAGTCAAGAATTTAAGATCTGTATACAAAAATTCATTTTATTTCTATACGCTAGCTTTGCTAGCCACTCTAGACAATGAAATTAAGAAAGGAATGCCATTTACAAAAGCATCAAAAAGAATAAACTATTTAGGAATAAAATTAACCAAAAAAGTCCAAGGCTTGTACACTGAAAACTAAAAAACATTATGAAAAAAAATTAAAGACCTAAATGAATAGAAAGACACATGAAGTTTACGGATTGTAAGACTTAATACTTTTTATTTTTTGAGACAGTCTTACTCGGTCACCGAGACTGGAGTGGATTGGCGCCATTTTGGCTCACTACGACCTCCGTTTCCCATGCTCAGGTGATCCTCCCACCTTAGCCTTCTGAACAGCTGGGACTACAGGCATACGCCACCAAGCCTGGCTAATTTTTGTATTTTTTGTAGAGACAGGATTCCGCCATGTTGCCCAGGCTGGTCTCAAACTCCTGGGCTCAAGGAATCTGCCCACCTTGGCCTCCTGAAGTGCTGAGATTCATCTTAATACTATTAAGATGGTAATACTTTTTAATTGATCCACAGGTTCAATGTAATCCCCATCAATCTTTTTTTAAGAAATGGACAAGCTGATCCTAAAATATACATGGAAATGCAAGGGACTCAGAATAGCTAAAATAACTTTCAAAAAGAAGAACAAAAGTGAAGGTTGATACTTCACAATTTCAAGCCTTATTAGAAAACTACAGTAATCAAGACAGTCTGGTATGAGCATTAGAACAGACATATAGACCAATGGAATAAAATTAATAGTCTAGAAATACAATCATACATACAGATGGTCAAATGAATCTCTACAAAGGTTTCAAGACCATCTGATAGGCAAACAACAGTCTTCTTAAAAAATGGTGCTGAGACAACCAGATATTCACATGCGAAACAATAAATCTGAACCCACACCTCACACTATATAAAAGTTAACCCTCAATGGATCAAAGACCTAAATGGAAGAACTAAAACCACAGAACTCTGAGAAAACAACACACATATAAATCTCTGAGGCCTTGAACTAGGTAATGTTTTTTTTTTTGTTTTTTTGTTTTGAGATGGAGTCTCACTTTGTCACCCAGATTGGAGTGCAGTGGCGTGATCTCAGCTCACAACCTCTGCCTCCCAGGTTCAAGCGATTCTCCTGCCTCAGCCTCCCAAGTAGCTGGGATTATAGGTCTGCACCACCACACCCGGCTAATTTTTTGTATTTTTAGTAGAAACAGGGTTTCACCATGTTTGCAAGGCTGGTCTCAAACCCTTGACCTCAAGTGATCTGCCTGCCTCGGCCTCTCAAAGTGCTGGGATTACAGGTGAGAGCCACCGCGCCGAGCCCGGCAATGCTTGCTTAGATATGACACCAATAGCACAGGCAACCAAATAAAAGAACAGACTGGATTTCATAAAAATTTAAAAAACCTTTCCTCTGCAAAAGACCCTACGTTAAGAGGATGAAAACATAAGCTACAGGCTAGGAGAAAATATTCACAAACCACATATCCAACAATGGTCTAGAATATGGAGAACTCTCAAAATTCAAGAGTAAAAAAACAAACAGTCCAATTATAAAATAGGGAAAAGACAAGAAGAAGCATTTCACAAAAGAGGATATACAGATAGCAAATAAACACATGAAGACATGCTCAACTTCGTCAGCCACTAGGGAAGTGCAAAGGAAAACACAGTATCACCATAAACCTATCCAATGGCTGAAATGAAAAACAGTGACACCACCAAATGCTGGTGAGAATGCAGAGAAAGTGAATCAGTCACACCTTGCTGGTGGAAATGTGAAATGGTACAGCCACTCTAGAAAATATTTGGCAGTTTCTTGAAAAACTAAACATGCAACTACCACGCAATCTAACAACTGCATTCCTAGGCATTCATTCCAGAGAAATGGAACTTATGTTTACATTAAAACCTGTACACAAATGTTTATAGCAGGTTTATTCATCACAGACAAAAACTAGAAACAATCCAGGTGTTCTTCAACAGGGGAATGGTGAAGCCGATTGTGGTAAACTCAAACCAGGGAATACTGATCAGCAATGAAATGGAGCGACCAATATGCATAACACCCTGGAAGAATCTCCAGAGAATTATGCTGAGTGAGAAAGGTTATATTAAAGAGTGGAAGAGTTTTTATTTCGTTTGTGTTTTTTTTTAGAAACAGGGTCTTGCTTTGTTATGCAGGTTGGAGTACTGTGGCACAATCATGGTTCATTACAGCATTTAACTCTTGGCCTAGAGCAATCCTCTCATCTCAGCCTCCCAAGTAGCTGGGACTACCTGTGTATGCCACCACATCCAGCTGATTTTTTTTAATTTTCATATTTTGTAGAGACAGGGTTTCACTATGTTGCCCAGGACAGTCTCGAACTCCTGGCCTAAAGTGATCCTCCTGCCTCAGATTCCCAAAGTCCTGGGATTACAAGCGCTAGCCACCATGCCTGGCCAACTTTCTTGAAATGACAAAATTATAGAAATGAACGGGTTGGTAGTTGTCAGGAATTAAGGGTAGGGCAGAAGAAAAGTGGCCCTGTGGCAATTACGCAAGATCTTTGTGGTGATGGAAATGTACTGTATTTTGATTGTATCAAGATCAACACTAGGTAAGGTTTTATGCGAAGTACTTTGAGGAGATAAGTATAAAAGGAATATGAGCTACAGATTATGGGGGGAAAGAAAATATTAAGCTTATTCTACCACAAAGGACTCATTTACTCTAAGTAGAGTTCCTGTTTCTCATGCTAAAATACACCTAAAGGCCACTCTGGGAGGCCTAGGCAGGCAGATCACCTGAGCTCAGGAGTTCAAAACCAGTCTGAGCAACATGGCAAAACCCTGTCTCTATCAAAAATACAAAAAATTAGCTGGGCTTGGTGGTGCATGCCTTGGTCCCAGTTACTTGGGAGGGTGAGGTGGGAGGATCATTTGAGCCTGGGAGGTTGAGACTGCAGTGAACCTAGGTGACAAAGGGAGACACTGTCTCAAAAAAAAAAAAAGGAAAATAAAACACATGCAAAACTTTAAAGACCTGCACCGATATATGGAGGATGTGTATACCTGCTAATTGTAATACAGATTCATCCATTTTTATTAATACTATACAAAGTATAGTTCTGAAGGAAAAATGAAGCAGGAAAAAAAAGAGAGTAATTGCTGAGCACTGATGGGAGATTAAGATACTAAGATTAGAAAGTCAGCAGTAAGAACCTACTGTATTTGGCTGCTGATTCACTTTTTTATCTTCTAGATCCTTGAATTTGGATCGAAAAGACATCATTTTCTCCTGAAGTTCTGGTGTACACAGTTCATACATATCCAACATAAGAGGAAATTTAACATCCTATATACAAACAAAAAACATGTGTAAACACATTTATAAAGATACTTAACGTATCACACATCTGAAGTAATGCTTTCATAATTCAAATACAGTTGAAAATAAAAATCTGTGAAAATCACTTGGAAATCTGCAGTTGAAAACCTCTTAAGAATGCCTATTTTCAAGAATGATCTGGTTCTAACTTTTTTAAGGTGAGAAATTTTCAGAACATGTTTTTCCATTAAATACTCTAACCCACAAAACTAACCACAGAGGAAGTACCAAAATTTACCTGAAAGAAGAAACATCTCAGAAATATTAGACAAGCTGCTGTGAAAATAATGGATCTCCCAAACTGGAATAAACTAATTTTTTTTTTTTTTTAGTTTGAAATACAACTTTACATAGAAATAATAGTGATATAGTTCAATAGCTTATAGTAGTATATATTTAAAGTATACAACACTAGATACTTAAAGTACATTTAACCTTCTCTTCTCATACAATGCTAAGTATATTGGAAAATATACTAAGAATTTAAGCTCAAAAGGCTAAAATGATAAGCCCCTCCTGGGACTCTATGGAGATGTAGCAGAACTACAACTCAACAAAAACAGTTGGATTCTGAGGCTGGATCCTAAATCAAGGGATTACAATTTAAGTACTCTTTGGGCACCAATGATTTAACTCTTTCTCCTTTCACCTGAAAGAAAGGAACCACCTAGAATATAGTGCAGAGTGTTATCACTCCCTACCTCACGCCCTTCTCCAAGCTACTGAATCAGCATCCCTGAAGCTGAGGATGTGGTCTAGGGTACTATTTCTGCGTAGTGCAGGAGAGTCATCAGAATTATATGTGAATCTTTTGAAAAATATAATATCCTAGGCCCCACCAAAGACCCAGATGTTTGGGGGTGAGGGAGAAGCCAGGCGTGTGTACAATTAAAAATAAAAAAAAATAGATCATTCTAATATACGTTCATAGTTAAGAATCACCTGTCTAATATTAATATCTCCCCTAAATATTTCAAAGAAAGCCTAACTATTCCTAAAGGAATAATGAAAGCAATTGTAAGGTAGCAATTACCTTCAAAGAATTACATTTCTTATACAAAGTAAAGTTCATTACTAACCTTAAGAACTTTGGCATTCACAGATTCCTTCTCTTTATAAAAAAATCGAACCATCTGAATGGTCAAGTAAGCAGGTAGCCGGCTGATCTTGGACTAAGGAGAGAAAATGGAAAGAAATCCCATTACATCAAAATACCATACAAGTTTTAATTCTTCAGTGGTAAAAATTAAGACTGGATAAAATTAATTAACTGGAAATATTTCAATGAAGTGGAATTTGGCTTCGAAAGGAATGCATAACTTACAGATTTGATATACAAGGCATTTCTTTGCAATGTTGGAGACTGTTTGGTGATTTCTTCCTGAAGTCGCTAAAAAAGAACATAACAGAAGACCAAACATTAGTTTAAAAAATTTCTGCCGGGCGCGGTGGCTCACGCCTGTAATCCCAGCACTTTGGGAGGCCAAGGCGGGCGGATCACAAGGTCAGGAGATTGAGACCATGGTGAAACCCCGTCTCTACTAAAAATAGAAAAAAATTAGCCGGGCGCAGTGGCGGGCGCCTGTAGTCCCAGCTACTTGGGAGGCTGAGGCAGGAGAATGGCGTGAACCCGGGAGGCGGAGCTTGCAGTGAGCCGAGATTGCGCCACTGCACTCCATCCAGCCTGGGCGACAGAGCGAGACTCCGTCTCAAAAAAAAAAAAAAAAAAAAATTTCTGCAATATAGAATCACACCACTAAGCCTTTTAAAAACTAGCACTACTTAATAGGCAATATACAGTATATCAATGGGTTTATACCACTGAAACACAATATGATGACAATATGGGAAGACTTCCAGATACTGTTCAATTCTTATAAGGCATCAAATAATTTACGCTGTTGTGGACTCCTCCCGAGTGTAAATACTGTTTGATGTTTTTTTAGTTATGCCCCAAATGATGCTTAGATTTAGAGAATTTTATATTGTATTTTATATAACAAAGCTCTGTCATTCCTGTTTTATTATCAGAATATTCACCCTAGAGGAAAATTAAGAGAACCCAGGAAACTCTTGTTCTTTACATTTTATGCATAAAAGCCAATAAGCACCGATCAATTATTGTTAAATTTGAAAAAAGTCGTAACACAGAAACCCTCTGTTAACCTAACAGATGTGGGAAAGCCTTTAGCTACTGCACATATCTTAACCAGCATGATCACCTTTCCACTTCTTACAGCCTGTGTAACAATGGAAATGGTATTTATCCCTCTGGGCATCATTTGGAAAAGGTGGTAGTGGTAATCTATGTTATAGTGCTATTGTTAGAATTACAGTCAGCACATGTAGAAAACCTGGTAAAATATTTGGCATATACTCTACATTTAACAGTCACTACTATTTCTAATGTTATAGAAAAAAATTAGCACTATTTATGTGCTCTGCTTTAAGAAAATAAAGAAAAAAGAAATTAGAATTAAAATAAACTACTGGTAATGTTTAAGCATGTTACACTTGTATAATAATTTTTTAACATCTGATTTTTTAAAATTACTAATCATATTACAAAAGGAATCACTGTGGAGTAGCTTTTTAAGTTTATTCAGCAGCAAAGCAGTAGAGAAACGAAGCCAAATTACTCAAGAATTATCAGAACAAAAGATAAAACATCTTAAAAGTTATAAAGGAAATAAATACATTTTAGGAATACATGTTTTTCAAGAAAGTATATGTGGTGAAATCTTAATATTATCACCAATACACTATCATCTAGACCTTCTGGGTATATTCGGTTTTCCTATACTTTTACAAAATTGTGAAGAAAATACCATTCCGGAGAGTCCCTCCCAAAGCACTCCACTCCACACTCTCCGATGAACACTGAGACTTCATTTGCTGGTAAATCCTGAAACTTGCATACCATGCCTTACATGGTTTGACTCCTGGGGGTTAAGTACTTTTGTGTTTTTAAATGAATTTCTCTTAACAGTCACCATGTTCTTATCCACACTGCCTCAAAACTCTCCCCTCAGTATCATAAGACAGAACATGACTCACTCTCTCTTCTTATGTCCATTTACCAACCCTTCCCCTGCCAAACTTACCCCAAACTGTAGATGAGAGCCCCCAGACAACAAATCTGTTGTTTATCAACATAATCCAGGTCCCGCTTCAGTGTTTATCAACCCAAACCCTCTGCCCAAACTAGGCCTCTGCACAGAAGACCTATTCCAATGCCTCATCATTTTTCACTGACTTTTCTTCCTTCAAGACTTCTGGTTAGAGGAGACAGAAAAGAGGATCAACCAAAATTTTTAAAAATTCTGCCCTCCAGGATCTTCTTCAAATATCTAGATGCTGCAACGGCTCTTTTATTCATGATTTATTTTTCATACAACTGTGTTTAGGAAGAAGCTAACTTAAATTAAAATAAACAATCCTGGCTGGGCAGTGGCTCATGTCTGTAATCCCAGCACTTTGGGAGGCCGAGGCGGGTGGATCATGAGGTCCAGAGATTGAGACCATCCAGGCTAACATGGTGAAACCCTCTCTCTACTAAAAATACCAAAAATTAGCCAGGCGTGGTGGCACACACCTGTAGTCCCAGCTACTTGGGAGGCTAAAGCAGGAGAATCGCTTGAACCTGGGAGTCAGAGGTTGCAGTGAGCGAGATTGTGCCACTGTACTCCAGCCTGGGTGACAGAGAGAGACTCTGTCTCAAAAAAAAAAAAAGAAAAAAAAGAAAAATAAAATAAAATAAAATAAAATAATCCTAATTATCAGAGATTTTGAAAGTGGAATCACATGAACTGCAATTTGAAAACTATTAAAAGATAGCACTTCAAATGGGGAGATCCTTCAAGAGATATACATATCCCCAAAGCATACCAAATTAGTAAGTCAGCAAGCAAAACCATATGTTTTATCCATGGGCTTATCAGCAGAGTGGAAGCCAACATTTTATGTGAGTCTGCATTCTTTAGTATGGCACTGGAAAAGCAGCACTAACTATCAGCAGAGTGGAAGCCAACATTTTATGTGAGTCTGCATTCTTTAGTATGGCACTGGAAAAGCAGCACTAACTGAATAACGAAAGAAGCGAGTTCTAGTTCTGGCTCTGCCAAAAGCCAATTAGGTTATTTAAATTCCAGGGCCTCAACTGCAAGACAGTGCAATGGCAGAACTACTACATGCCCTGATTTGCACAAAAAAATCCCAGTTTACACTGCATAATTACTAACATACCCTCATTCACTCTCCACCAAAGTGTCCTAGTTTAGACAATACATTATATGATCATCCTTAATGGTTAAGAGCACAAACCCACAAACAGTCCTATAGTTACTCTCATTTTCATGTAAGAAAACAGAAGCTTAGATTAAGTAATTTTCCTTAAAAGTTAATAGTTCAACTAAGTTATAGGGCCCATGAAAACAACTAACTCTAAGGAAAAATTAAATCTTAACAAACATGTATATTATTCAACAAACATTTCTTGAGTGCTTTAAAATAAAGCAAGGTACAGCACAAAGCACTAGGTGCTTCTTCAGTGTGAAGCAGGAACATCCAGTGATTAAAAAGTGAGATGTCCCAATATTTGTTAGCATATGCAACCATGTCAATAATGCTTTTGTCTATGAAATGAAAAGCTAGTTGAAGTTTGATTGATTTCTGACTACACAGTTGATTTTGGTAGTGACAGTAATTATGTTCTACAGAGTCACCACAAGCACTGAATCAGTGAATACTGAACCACTGCTCCTAGGGGAAATACAGGATTAGATTCCCGCCAACCTTTGATCACAAGATTTTCATCAACCAATCAATACATAACCTTGTTTTATGTGTGTTTCTGTTTAAAGACACCTTATTTCACATACTGTGTTGATTAAATAACACTGAACTCAGAGCCAACAGCACAACTCAGGCCCAACTGAAGCTTCTCTAACATGTGTATTTTCTCAGTAAGGCACATCACAGCCTTCCCACACTTAGAAACACTAGACAGCACTCAGTCCTATGCTTGGCAGGTCATCTTAAACAGTGAAATAACCAATAAAAAGCAGAAATTAAAAAAAAAAAAAACCAGTGCTAACATTCCTGCTAAAATGATATTTGTTTACCAAGCTGAAACAAGAAGGCCAAGTACTTGTTTGACCTCAGATGAGACTGTGTGTATCGGGCAACTCAAAATGCATGTTGCTCTGCACATGTCTACAAATGACCATTAAAGCCCAGTGAATAATGACTTTGGCTTACTTGCGAACGTGGAATTCACAAACAATAAGGATGGACTGTGATTGTCCTTACCAATTTAAGTCCTGTAAAAAGATACTTGACTTCCTGATTGATAAAACAGCTAAGCTGAAGTTGATTTTCCTTTCCTTTGGTGACTTCTTCTTCTTCAGATTCTGTACATTTCATGCTTTGTAAACTAAGATAAGGAATATGCCAACGGGTATTCAATTTGTTATATACTCTTGAATATAATACATTATCCTAATTCCATTAAAATTAATAGTATCATTCATTGGCATTTAAAACATTTTAGTCTCCCAATAAAGATTCATTTCAACATACTTAAGAATGTTCATTTGGCTACCAACAATTCTATAAACAACAATGAGTAATAAATGTGTATTAAAAGATAAACTGCAATAAACTCTGCACTATAAACTGGTATTTAGTGTGGTCTTATAATGGTCTTAGAAGCCCAAAGGTACATAAACATAATTTTTTTCTAAGATTTTCTAACCATGACCTAGAAAACAGTACTTTCCTGATTCATGTTTTATTAACTGGTTCAATCTCATGTATATAGTTGATACACACCATTTTATACAATTAAAAAATTCTTTATTTTAAAAGTTATTATTAACAGTCACCTTGACATATAAGAAATTAATTCTTTATAAGGTGAATAAAAATGAGGTAGACTCTGCTAAAGATGTTCTTAGGAAAAAATAATAAATATCCTTCAAGAAATAAATTTAAAATAATTATATTAATCAAAACATAATGAATAATCCTATTATCCTTCAAGGTCACTCCAATAGGTATACTCTTCCAAATTCCTAATTTCCATTATTGTATTTTTTTAGGCATAAAAACCTCTGGGCTGGGTGCAGTGGCTCACACCGGGAGGCCAAGGCGGTAGATCACCTGAAGTCAGGAGTTCCACACTAGCCTGGCCAAGAGGGTGAAACCCCCTCTCTACTAAAAATACAAAAAATTAACTGGGCATGGTGGCATGCGCCTGTAATCCCAGCTACTTGGGAGGCTGAGGCAGAACTGTTTGAACCCGGGAGGCAGAGGTTGCAGTGAGCCAAGATCGCACCATAGCACTCCAGCCTGGCGACAAGAGTGAAACTCTGTCTCAAAAACGAACAAACAAACAAAAACAAACAAACAAAAAAAAACCTCTGAAGAATTTTTCTTCTACCCACCACCAATCAATCAGCCAATGATGCTATTTATGTCAATTCTAATAAGGTAGACAGTCTATACAAATCTTGGCTTATAAGGATACGTAGTTTCAAACTCAACACCGAAGAACTGATCGATTAAACTTTTCTTTTTAGAAGGTGTCGCTGCCGATGCAGATGAAGAGTCTGTCTGCAAAAAATTAAAATAAAAATTCCAACTTTATATAAATATTAATGTATATTTTCTTCCATACAATCCAGTTTAGTAATACATATTTAAGTTTTTAAAATGTAGTCCCTTAATGTAAAATCCTTCAAAAAACATTACAAAAAATCACCAATGAATTAAGTTTAATAAATAATACATTAAATGTAAATGTCGTATGCAAGCTTCCAAATTCTGACTACAGATTGAGCATCTAAAGTATTTAAATACATATCTACCCATTAAGATGAACTTATTTTAAGCCTTTGCGGGGAAAAAAATTAAAAAAAGAATCAAGATATAATAAAAGTCTATAATCACAAATATATTTCAATTACCTCTTTAACAGAATCATCCTCTATGGCTTCCAATTTCTGTTGCAATACTCGCATCATTTGTATCCAACATTCATTAGCATCCTGTAATGTAAAAAAAGACAGTAAGTAATCCTGGCAGTGAATGATCTACAAAATTCTTCCAAAATAATCGCTGTCTCCTAGGCAAGAAAGTGGTTTCCTTCTTTAAAAATATTAAGCCAAATAAGAGATATGATCTCCCAAAAAATAATTCTAGAATAGCTTATTCATTCAACAGACATCTGCTGAGCTCCAATTTGTGCTAAACACTGTACTAGATACTCAGCATAATAGCAGTGAAAATATAAAATTCAAGTAGAGATAAGGGTTATGAAGCGAAAAAAAAGCAGGATGGAAACAGTAAGTGACCAGGGGAAGGGAAGTGTGCTATTTCAACAAGGTCATCAGGGAAAGCCTGAGGCTTTGGTCTTGGAGCCATGAGATCTGAAGGAGGTGAGGGAGCTGGTCTTGCACTTGTCTGACAGCCAAAGGAACAAGAGCAAAGGCCCTGCAGGAAGAGGGCACTTGAAGGGTTTAAGGAAGCCTGTGCAGCTGGAGAGAGGCAAACAACTGGCAGAGTGGTAGTGATGAACTCAGAGAAAAAGCCAGGGGCTAGAGGATTTAGGACTGCAGTAGAAATCACTAGGGAGTACTGAACAAGGGGCCAACATAATCCTATCTTCATTTTAAAAAGGACACTGTGGGCTGTGTAGAGAAACTGCAAAGGGGCAAAGGCAGAAGCCAAATGATCAGTTAAGACTACTGTTGAGGTTCCAGGCAAGAGACAGCTGTGGCATGAACTAGAGAAGACTGATGTTTATATTTCGAACTATGTTCCAATAAGTATGGTAAATGTAGGAAACCTAAGTTTTACATTTACAGAATGAAAAATACCTTGCCCTTATTACCTGTTGAAGATACTGTCCTTGTTCACCCTTCTCGGCAAACTGTGGGAAAGCCATGTGCAAAAACTGCAGTAGAATAATAGGTGGAATACTGGAAGAAGTTTTATCCATGGAATCAAACAAATCTCTAAGGGCTTAAAGACAAAGCAAACATTGCCTTAGTAAATTAGTCACATACTTAATACATGCGACTGTAAATTAATTTTAATTAATCCAAACAAAAACCTACTTAATTTTTTTTTTTTTTTGAGACGGAGTCTAGCTCTATTCCCCAGGCTGGAGTGCAGCGGCACTATCTCGGCTCACTGCAACCTCCACCTTCTGGGTTCAAGCAATTCTCCTGCCTCAGCCTCCCAAGTGGCTGGGATTACAGGAGCATGCCACCATGTCTGGCTAATTTTTGCATTTTTTTTAGTAGAGACAGGGTTTCACCATGTTGGCCAGGCTGGTCTCAAACTCCTGACCTTGTGATCTCCCTACTTCAGCCTGGGATTACAGGTGTGAGCCACCACACCCAGCCGCTTAAATATTTTTAAGTGTATCTACTCTGACAATTGTTGGACTCTCAACAAGAAAAAAAGAAATCATTTTTAAATCTTAAAGAACTCACCAGAAGACCTTACAAAGCAATCACTAGTTGTAAACAACTTCAGAGCCCTGCCTCTCTCTTTCTTCTTGCCAGCCTTTGTCTTCCCAAACAAAGCAGGGTGTTTTAATTCAGTACAAAGAACACATAACCTCTGTGTAGGGACCAAACAGACATAATGTAATCATTCTGCTACTCTGCCAAGATCAGGATAGCAGGTCACCTCTCCCCACTTACCTCCCTTTAAATCTATAATTGGTTCTCATCTACTCAACTCCTGGGGATTTAAATCTGGGTCCTTAAACAGCTGACTCTACTGGACAGCTAAGAACCAAAACTACTAATAATTTACCTTCTTCAGAAAACCTTCTTTCCACTTAACCCCTCACAGCATCATGAATCTCACAGTCATGGACTAGTCTGTTCTCTTTGAGTTCGAACCATTTCTCCCCTGCTGACTTCCTAGTGATCATACCTTGCTCTGCTTCATGTACAGCAAAACTCTTCCTCTAGCTTACCTCAACTTGTATGTTTTATTAATACCCAAGATGTGAAATGTCACCTATCATTATTATACAGACTGAATCCACCAAATACCACAGCATCTTAGCACAAAGCAGGGGCTCAAAAAAATGTTACTGAATAACAAAACGGAACACAATGTTTAAAAAATATTTTTGGAGGGAAGGCTGAAATTTAGGCATCACTACTAAGCTAATTATTTTTTTAAATAAAAGCCTACATTTTAATAATACTTTATATACTACTCAAAAAAAACAGACGATTTAAGTTCTAGTATATACCATCAACAGAGCATCTCAAAAGTATTTCATTAGTTTAAAAGAAAAAGGTCAAGAAGAAATGTAGATTAAAAAAGACTAGTAAGACACAACAACTAAATGCAATGTGGGATCTTAAACTGAATCCTGAAGCAGGAAAAAAAATTTTTAATGGACAATACTAGGACAGCTGGCAAAATCTGAATAAAGACTGTATTTTAGAGTACTGTGTGAAACTCCCAAATTCTAAAAAAAAAGTTTGTTTTTTGAGACAGTGTCGCAGTCTGTTGCCCAGGCTGAAGTGCAGTAGCACAATCTCAGCTAACTGTAACCTCCGCCTCCCAGGTTCAAGTTATTCTTGTGCCTCAGCCTCCTGAGTAGCTGGGATTACAGATATGTACCAACACACCCGGCTAATTTTTGTATTTTTAGTAGAGACGGGGTTTCACCATGTTGGCCAGCCTGGTCTCAAATCCCTGGCCTTAAGTCATCTGCCCGCCTCAGCCTCCCAAAGTGCTGGGATTACAGGCATGAGCCACAGCACCCAGCCCAGATTCTGAAAATTAAGAATTATCTTGTGGTTATGAATGTCCTTATTGTTAGGAAATACATACTGAAGTATTCAGGAATAAAACACCTGATGTCTGGCACCTTATTCTAAAATGGTTCAGAAAAAAATTACATGCATAATGGAAAAATGAGAAACCAAATGCAATTAAAAGTTAGTAACTGGTGAATTCTTACAACTTTTCTGTAAATTTAGATGTATTTCAAAACAAGAAGTTAAAAAGTCAGGAAGCAAAAATGTAAAGAACAGTATTTTTCATCACACCAATACTATTAGCTGCATATATGATGCTGGAGAAGCTGCTGAAATTCTGAATTATTCTAAGATACATAAGCTGTCAAATGAAGTAGATATAAACGATCACACTTTCTCACTAAAAACTTCAACAAGTAAGTCTACTTTAGGAAAAAAGGTTAGAGTAAAATCTCTCTAACTGCAAATGACACAAAAGAAACCTGTTTATAATATCAAAAATCAATGGTTGACAACAATGAGATAACACTTCATACTTCTTGGATGGCTACAATCAAAAAGACATATAATACTAAGTGCTGGTAAGGACACGGAGAAATCCGAACCCTTATACCCTTCTGGGGGAAATGTAAAACGGTGCAGCTCCTTTGGAAAATTCTGGCAGTTCCTCAAAAGGTTAAATACAGTAACCATATGACCCAGCAATTAATTCCACTCCTAGATACATACCAAAGAGAAATGAAAGCATTTGTCCACACCAAGACTTGTACACGAATGTCAGGAGTATTTGTAATAGTCGAAAAGTAGAAACAACCCAAATATCCATCAATGATGAATGGATAAATGATACGTGGCATGTCCATACAAGGCACTCTTATTTAGCAATAAAAAAGAATGAAGTACTGATACATGCCACAATGTGGATGAATTCTGAAAACATTATACTAAGTGAAAGACACCAGTCACAAGAGACTACACATTATCTAATTCCATTTAGTACAAAAGTCCAGAGTAGGCAAATCTAGAGAGAAGGAACACACAGACAAATGTTTGGGTAGGGCTAGAAACGGGAAAGGAGGTGACTGCTAGATGTTATGAAGTTGCTTTTTGGAATGATAATGTTCTAAAGTTAACATTTTAGTAAAATTTGCACAACTCTGTGGATAAACTAAAAAACAATGAATTATACACTTTAAATGGGCAGATTTTATGATATGTACACTATATCAATAAAGCCATTAGAGAGTTAAAAAAAAAAAAAAAAAAGGCATGGCTGTAAAACCCTATTGACCTAACCCAAAGACTTAACAGTATTAAAATGTCCAAAATTACGTGAGGGGTATATTCTCTTATGCAATGAAGAAACCAGTTATTTCTATCCTTTAAGATTACTATTTCTCCTCATACACATCACTTCTTTACACCAATACTCACTAAGACCCTCTTTTATAATGATACATCGATTGTGATAAAACCCGTCGCTGGCTCTCCCCAGTCAACCCCAAAGATATATTACACAAATCAAACCTGAAGCCAAAATCATAATTTAACCAAAAAAATCCAAAGATTATTTTTCACAAAGGACAGACATCACTGATTTATAATCTGGATGATAAAATAAGTACCAAGTTGCTTAACTTAAGTATAACATACACTCCAAGCTTAATGAGGTGATGTTTTACAAAAGACATTCTGGAAACTGCAAAGGATTTTGAGTGAAAACTAAAATGTCTTACTCCTATTAAAAAGTAGTATATTTAGAATACAAACCTGCAGTGATATACTGCGCTGAAGCCATCTCCCCTGAAGCTCTTAAGGCACCTGCATACCTAGGAACATTCAAGCAGAGTTAAATAATAGAATTCAATTCATTCTAACACTCAAATGGGAAGCAACCAGTTAAAAGGAGTTATTACGACACCCTCAACTGCAAGTCCCGCGGAGTTGTTCCCACCTTTCCTTTTCTTCTCTCCTGGTCTTGCATTATATGGGGAAAAAAAGGAATGCTGAAAAGGGAATTTAGATGGAGCCTACTTTAAGCTCTTTTCCTTTGTCAAACGCATATAAAACAAACATTTTATTTTATTTTTTATTTTTTGAGACAGAGTTTTGCTCTTGTTGCCCAGGTTGGAGTGCAATGGCAAGATCTCGACTCACTGCAACCTCTACCTCTTGGGTTCAAGCAATTCTCCTGCCTCAGCCTCCCGAATAGCTGGGATTACAGGCGCACGCCACTATGCCCAGCAAATTTTTTTATTTCTAGTAAGAGACAGGGTTTCACCATGTTGGCCAGGTAGTCTCAAACTCCTGACCTCAGGTGATCCACCCACCTCAGCCTCCCAAAGTGCTGGGATTACAGGCATGAGCCACTGCACCTGGCTAAAACAAGCCATTTTCTCAAAGTACTGTGAAACAAAACTATCCATTAATTACAAAGAAAATAAAATAACACAATCTCTGAAATAACTTGGAAGAAATAAGCATTAGATCAAAAACATTCAGCATTAGCTTGCTGTGTATCGTTAAATAGGTCACTTAAGGTTTTAGGTCAGTTTGCTCATCTGTAAACTGAGGAGCTTCTATTAAATGATTTCTAAATTCACTTTCAGCTTTATGATCCTCACTTAATTTACAACAGTACAACAAACTGGCCATGCAAAGGAAATATTCAAACCGCAGTCATTACTCACACAAAGTCTTATGACAAAAGCTCAGAAATTATCATTCAGTTAATATCAAACATTGAAGTAGGAGGGAGACTGCATACGCACTATGATTAAACTATGTGTACACACTATACACCCACTAGAGTGATTAAAATTAAAATTAAAAAAAAACTAGTATCACCCTATATTGGCAAGAATGTGGAGCAATCAGAATTACTGATCTAGTCAATAGTAATATGAATGGATCTCCAAGCTAGATCCTGAGTGAAACAAGCCAGAACAAAAGAAAAGCACAACCTGTAGGATTCCATTTATTTTACGTTTCAGAATGTGCAAACTAATATGAAATCAGTAGTTGCTGGAAGTGGGTGGAGAGGATAAGGATTAACTGAGAAAAGGCACACACAAGACTTTTCTGAGATGATAGAAATGTTCTATACTTTGACAGGCAAATGGATTACAGAGAATTCGCATTTGTCAAAACTGATCAAACTAAACACTTAAGATATATGCATTTCACTAGATGGGAATTATATCTCAATTTAAAAAGCAAACCTCTATGCTTAGGTAGTATGAAAGAAATCACAGAAAGTATTGTGTTAAATTGTATTCAACTGAAGGGTTTTGTTTTTCCCTTTTTCATTTGTTTGCATCTTTCGGAAACTGCTGTGACTAAACAAACTTTCTTAATTTTTCAATACACAATAATTCACAATAATGCCTGAATTATGTGTGTTCGTTTTTAAAAACCTGAAAATCATTAAATTTCCCTGTTAAGACATTTTAGCAACTTCTTGAAAGGCATTTTTGAAATTAAAATGAAGTACTAATATAGCAGACATATCCCAGAACATCACTTGGGAATGTAATTAGCTATATAATTGCTGCTGTTACTGAATTTTATTTCTTGTTATAGGGTAACATGAATATGTAACTACTTCTACATTTATGGCAAAGATAACTAATGAATTATCAACCTTTTTTTTGTAACTAAGAAAAGGAAAGTCATATGTAATTTAATATCCAAAAAACACTTCCCATATTAGAGCAATAAAATGTAATTCCTAATTAATGTAAAACCATCTATTAAGCCAAATAACATTAACACTGAAGTTTATAAAGAAAAATTTAGAAAAAGAGACACTGACAGAAATACTGAGAGGTTTTACAGTCAAAAGTACTGAGAATCTTTCCTTATCTCTGTCAAGTCGATATATAAAAAGTACTGATATAAAAAATCTGAACATAATAAAATTAACCTAATGTTTATTATACTTTGACACCTACAGAGAGAGGACATTTTGACTTTTCTAGTCCCCATAAAATATTCAATCATACATCAGATCAAAAAGACAAACTCAAATTTCCAAAATAGGCCAAATCCTTACCCATGGTGAAATAAAATACATTTATAACATATGCTTTCATATATGTGTTTCTAAATCTACTGGCTAAATAACTTGGCTTAAACTCTTGGGGGTGGATGTGGAACAAATGAAAAGCACATATAATGCTAATGAAAATACAAATTGGTACCTCCGTTTATGAAACTGGTTGGCAAAACTTATCAAAACTGAATATATACATCCCTTTATGACCCAGCAGTTTCACTCATATATATTTTGTGCATATGCATACATACTCATATACACCCAACAGAAACAAATGCATGTGCCCAAAAATGTACTAGAATATTCAGAGCATATTTTTTCATAATCACCAAAAACTGAACATAAACCAAATATTTATCGACAGAAGAATGGATGTCAAATTGGTAGTATAGCACACAATGGAATACTATACAGCATGAATAGAAATGAACCACCAATACACAGAACATGGATAAACTAAACATCACGAGCCAGACCCATTAGCCAGTCATCAGCCAGACAAATGGGCCCAGTTTGTACACTTCTGTTCACAAAGAGTTCAAAACTGGTAAACTGATCTATGAGATCAGAAGTCAGGATAGTATTTCTAATTTGGAAAACATAAACAGTGGTAGTGATTAAGATCTGTGAGGGGATTTTTAGAGTGCTGGAAGGGTTCTGCCTTTATTTTGGGTACATGGATGTGTTCACCCTGGGACAATTCATTGAGCTGTACACTTACAATTTGTATACTTTCTGCATGTTATAATTCAATAATCAAAAATAAATGGGCCAGGCGTGGTGGCTCATGCCTGTAATCCCAGCACTTGGGAGGCCGAGGCAGGTGGATCACGAGGTCAAGAGATCAAGACCATCCTGGCCAACATGATGACACACTGTCTCTAACAAAAATACAAAAACTAGCTGGGCGTTGTGACACGTGCCTGTAGTAGTCCCAGCTACTCATGAGGCTGAGGCAGGAGAATCACCTGAACCCAGGAGGCGGAGGTTGCAGTGAGCCGAGATCGTGCCACTGCACTCTGGCCTGGAGGTAGAGTTAGACTGTCTCAAAAAAACAAAAAACAAAAACCAAAAAACAAAAACTGGGCTAAAAGGAAAAGATAACAGACTTTCTAGTGGTTTTTGTTAACATTTGAACAGCCTCATCTAACAAATAGAGAACAAGCAAAATCTCAGAACTAAATGTTTTCATTACTACACAAGAGTAAGTTAAGTAAACAATCCAAATATGAAACTTTAAGTTAGAAAATAGACAATAAAACAAGCCTAAGGTAAACAGAAATAAGAAAAAGATAATACAAAAAGTAGGATGAATCAGACAAATCAAAAAATTGAATGAACAAATCTAATAGCCAATTCTTTGAAAGCTAAAATACAAATCTCTAGCAAGATAACACAAACAAAGGGAGGAAAACACAAATAAAACAAATAAAAAATAAAAATACAAAAAAAAAAATACAGGTCCAATGGTAGAATAACTCTTAAGCTGAAATAATTTAAAGACAGGACAATTTTGTAGGAAAAAATAAATTACCAAAACTAACTTTAGAAGAGAATAAGTACATTTAAAATACCCCAAAGGCCGAGCACGGTGACTTGCGCCTGTAATCTCAGCCCTTTGGGAGGCCAAGGCCGGGGGATCACCTGAGGTCAGGGGTTTGAGACCATCCTGACCAATGTGGTGAAACCACATCTCTACTAAAAATACAAAAAATTAGCTGGGCGTAGTGGCGGATGCCTGTAATCCTAGCTGCTCGGGAGGCTGAGGCAGGAGAACCGCTTGAACCCAGGAGGCGGAGGTTGCAGTGAGCCGAGATCACGCCACTGCACTCCAGCCTAGGCGACAGAGCGAGACTCTGTCTCAAAATAAAATAAAATAAAATAAAATACCCCAAAAAAGCTGAGTGCAGCCAATTTCATGGGCAAGTCTTTCAGCAGCAGATCAGTCCTATAAAAATATGAAAGAAAACAAAAGTTCCAGGAAAAGACAGACATAGAACTAGCATAACTCTTAACACCAAACCCTCACAAATCAAAAAAAAAAAAAAAAAAAAAATACAGCCAGTGGGAGTGCTATACATCAGTCTTAGTAACAAATGACCCCAAACATCCTTTTAAAATGTTCCAGCAAATTAAATTCAGCACTATATATTGAAAGAATACGAACGCATCAGGAATATAGTCTATTAGGCTAACTATTAACCTAATGTATCACAAACAAATCGATCCAGTAAGAAAAATCTTAGAACTAGGTCAACAAACAACATTTGACAATTTTAACATATATTTCTTATTTTTAAAGCATCTCCAGTAAACAAATGATGGAGGGATACTTTCTTAACATTCTTAAGAATATTTCCACCAAACCTGAGGGGAGGACAAGAGGAAAAAAAAAAAGAAAAAAAGAATATTTCCACCACATGCAAGGTCAATATTTAACCCTAAAACACAACAATCTTATTAAAATCAAAAACAAGAGAATTCCACAACCATCTACTATTTAACACTATGTTAAAAGTTCTAGCCAGTGAAACACAAAAGAAACACGAAGTAGGGCCGGGCGCGGTGGCTCAAGCCTGTAATCCCAGCACTTTGGGAGGCCGAGACGGGCAGATCACGAGGTCAGGAGATCGAGTCCATCCTGGCTAACACGGTGAAACCCCGTCTCTACTAAAAAATACAAAAAAATAGCCGGGCGAGGTGGTGGGCGCCTGTAGTCCCAGCTACTCCAGAGGCTGAGGCAGGAGAATGGCGTAAACCCGGGAGGCGGAGCTTGCAGTGAGCTGAGATCCGGCCACTGCACTCCAGCCCGGGCGACAGAGCAAGACTCCGTCTCAAAAAAAAAAAAAAAAAAAGGAAACACGAAGTAAACTGCCTGAAATAGACAATACTAACCTGAGTAATGGATTTGATTACCTATTTAGAAAATCCAAGTATTAATAGAAAATAGGTCTTATTTCCTCATAAATATAAATATCATAAATAAATCATAATCATAAGTATCATCATAAATAAAATGTGTTTTCAGGGTAAATAAATGTGTTTTCAAGGTAAATAAAAAGTATATTAAAATTTTCAAAGAATATAAGGACTATTTCAGTATTAGGGGAAAGTACACCTTGGAACCATGGAAATCTGATATTTGAAATTAGTATGCCTGATTTCTTCCCATCAGCTAGCAGGGACAATAACAAAATGATCAAGGGAAAATTCATCTAACAGTACAAAATACAAAAATTCAAAACAGCTGGAAATAAAACACGTGAAAAAAATCCATCTTACTGAAAGTCAAATAAGATCTGGAACAATGGGGAGACAGCCTATATTCCTGATGGGAAGGCTAAATATTGCAAAAATGTCAATTTATCTGAAACTTATGGTTTCGGATAAACATTATGGTCAAAATCCCAAAGGTTGACACTCCCACTATATATCCATTTAGAGGGAGAAAGGTGTATTGAACAACATGACCATGAAGTTCAAAGAGATACAAAATATGGATCAAACTATCCAGTAATACATTGAAAGTAAGAAGGATGCATTACTATACACCAGATGGTTAAAATGGCATAATACAAACACATATTAAAAATCAGATCTCAATAAATAAACCCAATTAGGAAATCTAGGACCAGGTCTCAAAAATATTTAATAATACATACGATAAAAGATCAATGTGCATCAATATACTATAAATGGTAATTGGAGAAAAAAAGAGAAACCTAGATTTTTACCTTGTAAGAGAAATGTTAAGTCACCAACAAACTCACCAGTAAAAAGTAGTTCAATCTTACCAGTAATCAAAAAATATTTATCATTATAATATTTTACTTTGATGAATATGTACAGAATGTAGCATTCATATTTTTCTACCTTTTGGGATAACAATTGCCAATATCTAAAAGGTCAAACTATCCACTCTAATTTATTAACCCACCAATTCCATTTCCAGAAATTGATCCAAAGAATCCTATGCATCAAGATGTACTGCAGAACTGTTAATATGTAAGCATAAAAACAAAGACATGAGCACAAATTTAAGACTGTTCGAATTGGTTATAAAAAACACATACACTGCTACACATATGTTTAAAGAAAAAACCCAAGTATAACACAAATCTTCATCCCTTTCTCTTTTATTTTGAGACTGAAGTCTCACTCTGTCGCCCAGGCTGGAGTGCAGTGGTGTGATCTCGGCTCACTGCAGCCTCCGCCTCCCGGGTTCAAGCAACTCTCCTGCCTCAGCCTCCCCCTCCCAAGCAGCTGGGATTATAGGCCCCCACCACCAAACCTGGCTAATTTTTGTATTTTTAATAGAGATTGGGTTTCACCATGTTAGCCAAGCTGGTCTTGAACTCCTGACCTTCAATGATCTGCCCGCCTCAGCCTCCCAAAGTGCTAGGATTACAAGCATGAGCCACTGCTCCTGGCCCATCTCTTTATTTTTTTAAGAGACAGGGTCTCATTGTATTGCCCAGGCTGGAGTGCAGTGGCATCATCATAGCTCACTGTAGTTGCAAACTCCTGGGCTCAAGCATTCCTCCCAGCTCAGCCTCATGAGTAGCTGGAACTACAGGTACACACCACCACACTCAGCTATTTCTTTTTTATTGCAGAGATGTCGGTCTCACTATGTTGCCCAGGCTGGTCTTAAACTTCTGGCCTCAAGCTATAGATTCAGCCTCCCAAAGCACTGGGATCACAGGCATGAGCCATCACATCCAGCCCAGGGCACATCTTCAATCTGTGTGAATTAAATGTATGATGCATTTTCATCATATCCTGACATAACGGCTGAGAAGATGACTAAGAAAAAGTGAGTTATCAACTATGTAGACTTTTCTGTTATTTAAAATTTTTTTGTCAAGAACAAGTGGAAATCAATTACTTAGAATGAAGATTTGTGTGCCAGATGTGGTGGCTCACACGTATAATCCCAATATTTTGGCAGACCGAGCTGGGAGGACTGATTGAGGTCAGGAGCTTGAAACCAGCCTGAGCAACATAGCCATCTCTTGTCTCTACTTTAAAAAAAAAAAAAAAAAAAAAATCAGCTGGACATAGTGGTGCACGCCTGAGGTCCCAGCTACTCAGGAAATCAAGTCAGGAGGATCCTTGAACCCAAGAGGTCAAGGCTGCAGTGATCTGTGATCGTGCCACTCCAGAGCCTGGGCAACAGATCAAGGGCCTGCCTCAAAAAATAAAAAATAATTTAAAATGTTTAAAAATTTTAAATGAAGATATGCCCTCAAAAAGCTAAAAAGAAAATAATTTTAAGTAGTATAAGCAATTCCACATGCAATTTCACACAATGAACATATCCCCCAGACAGCTGTGAGATGAAATATGTGGCTTTTCTGTTCCCTCTGAGTGTCTCAGTTCTTGCATGCCTCTCATATGAGCATCTCACTGAACTGAATGAGACTCTAGTGTTTAAAGATAAATATTTTCAGCCAGGCAGAGTGGCTCACACCTGTAAACCCAGCACTTTGGGAGGCTGAGGCAGGCAGATGACTTGTGAGGAGTTTGAAACCAGCCTGGACAATATAGTGAAACCCATCTCTACTAAAAATACAAAAATAGGCATGGTGGCACACACCTGTAATTCCAGCTACTTGGGAGGCTGAGACAGAAGAATTGCTCAAGCCTGGGAGGCGGAGGCTGCAGTGAGCTGAGATCACACCACTGCACCGCAGCCTGGGTGAGGGAGTGAGACTCTGTCTCAAAAATAAATAAATAAAAAATAAGAGAGAAAAAAAAAGATGAAACTGGATACGCTGTGTATATTGAGAGGTGGGGCTTGCTAGTCTCCAATACAACAGATACGGCAATGTGATACTGTCTTTTGAGGAGTAATTTATAGAATTTGGGGATGATTTTTTATAACATATAGTTTTCACTCTAGGTTCTAAATTGAGAACCTAACTCCAGAAGTATGATGAGATTCCACTGTTGGGCGGCATTAAGCAAGCCATTTCAAACCTTGTTTTTACCTGTGGCTATAGTTCTTGGTCCTTACTGCCTCTTAAGCTAATCCAGTCTATTTCTCTTGAATACACTTTCCTTCTACTCTCCATCATTAAACATCCCACTTATTTATTATTTTATTTTACTTTATTTTATTTTGTTTATTTTTTGAGACAGGGCCTCACTCTATTGCCCAGCCTGGAGTGCAGTGGCAAGCTGATGGCTCACTGCAGCCTCGACCTCCCGGGCTCAAGCAATCTCCCACCTCAGCCTCTGAGTAGCTAGGACTATAGGCACACACCACCTCGCCTGGCTAATTTTTGTTTTGGTTGGTTGTTTGTTTTGTAGAGATGGGGTTTTGCCATGTTGCCCAGGCTAGTCTCAAACTCCTAAGCCCAAGTGAGACACCTGCCTCGGCCTCCCAAAGTACTAGGATTACAGGCACGAGTCATCGCACTCGGGACCCACACCTCCCACTCTATAGAACCTGCCAAAGACAAGTTCTGCTAAGTATTTGTGAGGATGATCTTCCTCATCTCCAGCTGTAAAACACTTTTCACGGAATGTTTTTCTGTTCTTTCATTCTTGTTATCAATTAGTGCCATTTTTCCAAAGACATACTACCATCCATGACATCTTGTATCAATTAGGTTACTAAGTGCACTCTCTTGAGAAAATTTAGAATTCAAAAACTACTTCTTTTGTTTGGCATCAGAGGTTGCTGTACCAAAAAAAAAAAAAACAAAAAAAAAAACTAAAAATAAAAACCAAAAAGCAAAAACAGTAACTTTCACTTTTTATTTTTTTTAAAATAAGAAAAAACAAAAAATGCTTCTTTTGGTTTCAGGAAAATAGAACCACACAGGATGAAATCTCCCCTGCTTATAAAGAACTCTTTCCAAAACATAAAAGAGCACTCTCCCAGGAAGAGCCTAAAAGGCATCCAAGAAGAAAATAGTAGAGGAAATCTTGGAAGTGAGCCAAGGCTATCTCCACCGGCCACTCCCAAGGGTGCTCGCCAGAAAGCTACCCCAGCAAACTACCTATTCAGATAATTTGCAACTGAGACTTAAGGAAGAGAATATGATTGCATGATATGAGTACACAACCTTCAAACAAATGAGGGAAGAACAACCCTTACATCCAAAAAGAACAGAGTTAAAAGGCCAAACAAGAAAAAAAAAAAAAAAAAAAAAAATCTTTAAACAAAAATACTTCAGAGCCTCAGAAAAATAAAAGCAGGATTTAGATCCAAAAATTAAGAATAAGGAGTTAGAACAGAAGGTCATGATAAATAAGCAACGAAACAAAGCAGACGTATGAATCAGTAAAATGTAAGACAGAACTGAGGCATTTTCCTGGAGCACATCACATAAAAATTATAAAAATTTAAAACATGGAGACAAGTTAGAAGACTAAAAAACAGATCTAGAAATTTTAATATGTATAAGAAACCAGGTAGAGGAGAAGCAGTATCTAAAGAAATAATGACCAAGAAATGTCCTAGAGTTTGGGACAAGAGTCCTCAGACTAAAAGTGCTTACTGAGTACTAAATAAGATAAATAAAACCCACACTCTCACATTCTTGGAGCACTGGGGGAAAGAAAAAAAAAAAGAGAAAACCCTAAAAGCTACTAACAGAAAAGAATAAAAATCAAGACTGATGTCAGATCTCTCATCAGTAAGCACGGACACACAAAAATAGTGGAGAAATAACTACCAGTCACTGAGGAAAAATGGCTTTGACCTAGACTCTTGCCCCAAGCAGTATTATCATCCAAGGATAAGAGGAAAGGGTAAAATAAATCAATATTTTGGGATATATATATAAAGGACACAGTAAGATTCACCAGGCAATTTTTAAAGCAAAATTAAAATAAAAACTGTATTAAAGAACCAAATAATAATCTTAGCTACCTAGAATTCAGAGGATAATTTGAATGTCAGTACTCTGCTTAAAATTTTCCAATGGCTTCTCTTTGTCCACAACACAAAGTCCACACTTCTTAAAAATGACTTCAAGATTTCTGGCTGGCCCCTGCTAATCTCCCATCTAGCACCTTTTCTACATCCATTCTTCTCCAGGCAGTTGCACTGAGTATGCTGCAGTCTCCTGCCTCCAGACGCTTGCTTAAATACTATTTCCTCCAGTCCACTCTTACACTTCCCTAACCTCTCATCCAGGCTGGCATAATACCTAACTGTTTAAATACCAGTTACTCTAAGAAGTCTTCCCAAACTATCCTTAGATACCCCTTATGAGCCTCCTTAGATGTTCTCATAGCAGCCTACATTTCCCATCAAAGCAGTTCTGAAACAGTACCTGTTTACTTGATAGTCTTTCTCTATTAGACTGTAGGTGCCCTGAAGACAGATACTGTGTCTTGCTCACTGATAATACATCAGCTGTAATCTATGCAGTTTCTCATAAATACCTGACAACTATTCACTTCAGAGAAATGTAGAAAACCTTTAAAGTCACTCTTTCAGATTTCTGCACAGTCCTTCTCTCCCTTCTCTTCTGCTCAGTTCTATCACAACATTTCACAAGAGACTGAGGGAGAAAACAAAAATCAATATTCATAAAGCTGTCTAGAATCCAAATTGTAGTTCAGAATTCTATCATAAAGAACTGACAATTTATGTATCAAGACAGTTGTATAAATTTAGTCAGAATTAAGTTACATATTTTTTAAGTTACATTTATACTTACTGGAAGAAAGGACCCTTATTTGTAGACTATTTCACAGGTTCTCGAAACATTTGTAATTAATTCTTTACTCTTTTCCTTTCATACGATGGTATAAAAACAAAATGTTCTTTCTTTTTTGAAACCAGTACTGACATAAGGATAGACATATATATAAATGGAAAAGAATCCAGGATCCAGAAATGAACCTATACATTATGATCAACTGACTTTCAAAAAAGGTGCTAAGACAATTCAGTGGGGAAACAACAGCCTTCAACAAATGATGCTGGAAGAACTGGATATACACATGCAAAAGAATAGGCAAATACCTCCCTCCCTCCCACCATACATAAAAATTAACCACAGGCCTCAATAGAAGAGCTAAAAGTATATTAACTCTTGAAAAACAACAAAGAAGTAAGTTTTTGTAACCTAGAATTAGACAGTGGCTTCTTACATACGAAACCAAAAGCATATGTGACAAAAGAAAAAATTAAAATTAAGATTAAACTACATCAAAATTAAAAAACATTTGCACTACAAACGTACCATGAAGAAAAGTAAAAGGACACTGCATACAACAGACTTAGGAAAAAAATTTTTAAAAAAGAAAGTAAAATGACAGCTTACAGTATAGAAGAAAAGATTTGCAAATTATCCATTGGGTAAAGACTTGTATATATGTAAAAACACAGTTCCATTTTTAAAAAGACAACCCACTTAAAACACAGGCAAAAGATTTAAACAGACATTTCTCCAAAGAAGATATACAAATGGCCAATAAGCACATGAAAAGACGCCCAACATCATTAGTCACTAAAACAAAATGTGCATGACAACCACAATGAGATACCACACTTCACACCGCTAGATGGCTTAATCAAAGACAGAAAATATTGGCAATCTTCTCACATAGCTGGTGAGAATGTAAAACAGTACTGTCGCTTTGGAAAATCATTGTGGCAGTTCCTCAAAACGTCAAACGTAGTTACTATTATGAAAACGTTCATCTACACAAAAAACATGAACGTTCACAGCAGTATTACTTATAACAGCCAAAAAGGAGAAACAATCCAAATTTCCATCAACAAAATGAATGGATAAATAAAATGTGATATATACATAAAATGAAGTATTATTGAGCCATAAAATAGGAATGAGGTATTATATATGCTATAACATGAATGAACCACGGAAACATGCTAAATGAAAGAAGTCAGTCACAAAAAGATCACATATTCTATGATTCAATTTATATGAAATGCCCAGAATAAGCAAATCTATGACAGAAAGTAGATTAACGTTTGGCTAGGGCTAGAGGTGGGTGAAAGGGTATAACGAGTGACTACCAGTGAGTATGACATTTCTTTTGGGGGAGGCGGAAAATGTCCTAAAATTGATTGTGGTGATGGTTACACAAACTTGTGAATACTGTAAAAATCATTAAACATTTTAAAATGGTGAATTATATAATAAATTAATTATATCTCATTAAGATGCTAAAGAAAACAAAACAAAACAATACTACTCACCCAAATGTGAACATCCCTTACCCAAAAAAGACTGCAGCCTTACCTTTTAAGGGCATCTTTGAGTTCAGGCACAGAACGAATACACTGAACTGTGGCATTCATGTAACAAGTGTTACCAAGGTTTGTCAATCCACATGGTAACTCCATCTAGTTTAAAAAAAAAAAAAAGGATTAAATCATTAAACCATTTTTGCAAAATGACATGACATATATAAATCACTAAAATTCTCATTTTGAATCAAGTACCATTTACTAGCTTCTACCAATTTATATTCTGCCTTCATCTAAAGAAACAGTTTTATTTCCCACTCCCCCCAAAAAATGTTTACTTGGATCATGCTGGCCATCATATTATGTTTTAGTTTCCTTCTTAAAAATAAGAGAATAATCATACTAGTCTTGCCTTCTTGGCAGGTTTATCAGGAGAAGAGAATAGGCAAAACATGCATAGAAACACTTCAAAACAAAAAGCAAAATAACAGGTTGGGTACAGTGGCTCACGCCTGTAATCCTAGCACTTTGGAAGGCTGAGGTGGAAGGATAGCTTGAGGTCAGAAGTTCAAGGTCATCCTAGGCAACACAGCAAGACCCTGTCTCTACCAAAAAAAAAAAAAAATTTATTTTTTAATTTGCTGGGCATGGTGGTGCACGCCTACAATTTTCACTACTCAGGAGGCTGAGGTGGGAGGATCACTTAAGCCCAGGAAGTTGAGGTTACAGTGAGCTAAGATCATACCACTGCACAACAGCCAGGGTGACAGAGCAAGACCCCATCTCAAGGGAAAAACAAAAAACAAAAAACAAGAAAATGAATGAATGGCACTCAATAAATGCAAGGTGTTTAAAAAAAAATTTGACACATGTGTTGGCCAGTTTCTAAACTGATTTTGCATTTAAATTCAGGATAAAATGTATATATTTTCCACATGAAGGATTTAAAAAATTTAAATATCCCAGCATTTAAACTACTCTTTGACCCTGTTTTCTCATAAACAATAGTAAACACTTATATAGTACTATCTGCCAGAAACATATTTATTACAGATATTAGCTAAATATATATAAGTTAAACCTAAATAAATTCACTTGGAAGTCTGAAAACCAGTAGTAAGGTGTACAATATCAAAAGAAACCCTAACTGTGCATTATTTAACCACAGAAGGACTCCCTTAATCTAATTAAAAATAATAAAACTCTTATTTACAGATAAAAACATCTATCTTGGTATTAATGATTAAGTCTTCAAGACATTTAGATACTACTTTCTGAAAGACACTGTAATAATGGTCCTTCAAAAAGTAGTATCAAACATATAAAATCTGGCGTGTCTTACAGCAGATGCTAACTGTTCTTCTGTCATGTCTTCTACGAAGACAGTTTTGGCTGAGGGTTCTTCTGGAAGAGCATCTGCTGACCCCATCATTAGTAGAGTCATTCCCTGTTTTTAAAAAAAGTTATTTCATGAAAATCCTTAAAAGTTGGTAATGTTTATGTCAAACAAAAGAAGCCAGGCACAAAAGAACACATATTACATAATTCTATTTGCCAAAAAAAGTAAATCTACAGAAAGTAGATAAGTTGCTGCCTAGGACTGGAGGTGGGAAGAGGGAGTGGCTTTAAATTGGTACAAGTTTCTTTCTGGGGTAATAGAAATGTTCTAAAATTAGATTGTGGTGAAGGCTGCACAACTCTGTAAATACACTACTAAAAAATCACTGTATTGTTTAAAACAAGTAAAAAAGCCCTGGGGTGGCTGTTTGAGGCCAAGGCAAAGGTGTAAAGAAACTTTTTAGTGATGAAACTTCTAAATCGTGATTGTGGTGGTGGTTACACGACAATACAGAATTGCCCAAAGTCATCAAAGTGTACATCAAACACAGATGAATTTTACTCTATATAAATTATACCTAAATAAAGCTGAAGGAAAAAACAAATATTGCCATAAAGACACCTAATAATGTTTAGAATATTGTAGCAGAGGGAATTTCTCAAATGATTATTAACATTTAGTGGCATCACCTCTCTCCATAACAAACTAACAACTAATAAAATTCAGACCAGGCATAGTGGCTCATGCCTGTAATCCTAGCACTTTGGGAGGCCGAGGCTGGTGGATGGTTTGTGTCCCATTCAAGACTAGCCTGGGCAACACGGCGAAACCCCGTCTCTACAAAAAATACCAGTATTAGCTAGGTATAGGGGTGCGTGCCTGTAATCCCAGCTACTTGGGGGCTAAGGTGGGAGGATCACTGGAGCCTGGGAGGTTGAGGCTGCAGTGAGCTGTGATCTCACCACTTGCATTCCAGCCTGGGTGACAGAGTGAGACCCTGTCTCAAAAAACAAAACAAACAAACACTAATAAAATTCTTTCAGTGAGTGTCTGTTGTGTAACTGTAGTGATTGTTTACATTTAAAAACAAATATTTTTAGAGCATTAAATTCTCCATTACTGAAAAATGTCAAACCAAATACAGAGTAAATTTGTTCAAAATATCCAATTATATAATTCTACACATTAACCTAAGTAAATACTTTTATTGAATACATATGCAAACACTCCATACAATCAATAGGACAAGGAAGACACTGTCATTGTAAAGCTCATAATCTTAAAATATGAACAACACCTTACTCTCTTACTCAATATCTTAATTGGAAGGCATGAACACATGAGACAAAGAAAAAGGTAGGACCAGAAGTGGAGGTTTAAAAAAAAAAAAAAAAAAAAAAACAGGGAGGGAAAAATGATAGCTAGAAAACTAAAAATATCCAGATGATGACTAAAATTAGGAAATTATTAAGGACAACAAATTCAGTTAAGAATACCTACAATTAAATCTAAAGACCTTTATTCTATCACCTTTTATTTCTACATAGACATAAGATCATTGCAAAGCAGTAAAGCAGTACTAAGCCATCACTACAGAATTTTTTTTTTTTTTTTTAGAGACAGGGACTCACTCTGTCACCCAGGCAGCAGTGCAGTGGCACAATTACGGTCACTGTAGCCTCAAACTTCTGGCCTCAAGTGATCCCCCATCTCCCAAAGTGCTGGGATTGCAGGTATAAGCCACCCTACCAGGCCAAGAATCTTTTTCCAAAGACAACTGTCTCAGGAGCCAACTATTTAAAGAATATACTAGCAATAACCAGTTGGAAAACACAATAGAAGAAATGCCAACATATATCTAAGAATAAACATAACAAGAAAAATGTCATACTTTAATAAGAGAATAAAGCTTTACTTAAGGATAGAAAAAAAGCACCTAAATAAATTGAAAGACATGACAAGTTCTGTACTTGAAAAATTACTACAAAGATGCAATTACAGTTATATAAACTTAAAGAAATTCCTTTACAAAACCTTGCAAAATGATTCACTCATGCAGCAAATTTACACCCATGATAATAGCTAAGAAATTTCTGAAAAAGAATAGAGACTAAAACAATGCCCTTAAAAATTATTGGGAAAAAGGATTATATAATGAAAAACATTGAGAAAAACTGTATAATTTAGAAAAAACATACTATCAGCTCTCCACTTCATACCATACCACAACCATAATGAATTAAAGATTCAAATGTAAAAAAATTAATATTCATAAAAGAATGCAAGTGAATCCAAAAACTCATGCACTGTTGGAAGATTTTCTAAAATTGACATAAATATTAAAAAGACTGATGTAACTAGCTACACAAATCTTAAAAATGTCTATAAAACATTTGAAAACAATAAACTAGGGGAAAAACTACACCATATATACTAAGCACTCAAAAAAGCAAATCTATAAGAAAAAGCAAATACATACGACAAAAATGGGCAAAAGAGATTTAAAAAAAAAAAAGGGCTTAAAATTAAAGAACTAGGTAAGCTTCTACCTTAAGCTAGAAAAAGTAAAAATAGGCTGGGCGTGGTGGTTCACGCCTGTAATCCCAGCACTTTGGGAGGCCGAGACGGGCGGATCACGAGGTCAGGAGCTCGAGACCATCCTGGCTAACATGGTGAAACCCCATCTCTACTAAAAATACAAAAAATTAGCCAGGCATGGTGGCAGTCACCTGTAGTCCCAGCTACTTGGGAGGCTGAGGCAGGAGAATCGCATAAACCCAGGAGGTGGAGCTTGTAGTGAGCCAAGATTGAGCCACTGCACTCCAGCCTAGGTGACAGAGCGAGACCCTGTCTCAAAAAAAGAAAAGGTAAAAATTAAAACCAAGCCATGTGTGGTGGTGCACACCTGCAGTCCAAGGTAATCGGAAGGCTAAGATGGGAAGACTGCTTAGCAGCTCAAGGCCAGCCTAAGCAACATAGCAAGATCCCATTTCTAAAACAAACAAAAAAAGTCACTACCATTTGCCTGGGTTTCAGTATTTCATTCAACAAAATATGATTATATAAAAATTCAAAATTAAAATTAAAAATTAAAAATTAAAAAAAATTAAAACCAAAGTAGAAAGAAAGCAAAGAGAAAAAAATAGCAAAGAGAAAAAATTAACAAAGTAATAAATGAACAGGCTAAAGTTTTTTTTTGGTGGGGAAACCATCAATGAAAGTGATAAAACTCTGGCTTGATGATAAAGGAAACAGACAAATCATAATTTGCCCATACTAGAGAGGAAAACGGCACTACACATTCTAGAATTAAAGGATAATAACATTAGAGTACGACAATCAATCAACAACTTAAATTAAATGAACCAATTCCTTCAAAAATACTGATTATCAAGCTGATATGAAAGAAAACATAATAAAAATAGTCCTACATTTATCAAAGACGCTAAATTCTTAAAGTCTTCCTACAAAGAAAACTCCAAACCCAGACGAAGTCTAGTGAACTAGGCTTCACAAGAGAATTTTAGTGAATCTAGGCTTCACTAGAGAATTTTAGGCAACATTTAAAGAAAAAATACCCCAGTGGAGTGGCAGCAGAAATAAAAAAGAAAAAATACAAACTCAGAAAAGAGGGGACGCTTCCTAACTCATTGTATAAGACCAACATTACATTGATAGCAAAACCAGATAAAAAAAGAACACAAGAAAACTATACACCATTATCTCTTATGAAAAGAGACACTAAAAACCTTAACAAAAGATAAGCAAATAGAATCTAGCAATACATAATGCACAAGTGGGGTTTATCCCAAGAATATAAGTTCTGTTTAATACTCAGAAGTCAGTGTAGTTTACATTAATGGATTAAATGAGAGGAAGAAATGATATAGAAAAGGCATTTAACAAAATGACAAAATTCGACTTCCATTCATGACAAAACCTCTCAGCAAACTAGAAACAGAGTTCCTGAACCTGATGATGAGCATCTATAAACTACCTCCAGCCACGACTGGAGGCTTTTCCCCTAAGGTCAGGAAAAAGGCAATGATGTCCACTATCAACCACTTCTACTCAGCACTGTTTAAAGTCTTAAGCATTGCTATAAAGAAAAAAAGAGAAACAAAATGCACAAAGATTAAAAAGGAAGAAATAAAATTGTCCTTATTTGAAGACGACATGTATACCTACAATATCCTAAGAAAGTAATACATCAAATAAAGTCAGAGCATACAAAGTCAATTATAAAAATTAACTTTATTTTTATATACTAGCAAGCAATTGGAAAATGACATTTCAAAAATACCACGGCTGGGTGCAGTGGCTCATACTTGTAATCCCAGCACTTTGGGAGGCCAAGGCAGGAGGATTACTTGAGGCTAGGAGTTCAAGACCAGCCTGGTCAACATGGCAAAACCCCATCTCTACTAAAAACACAAAAATTAGCCTGGCATAATGGCACATTCCTGTAGTCCCAGCTACTCAGAAGGCTGAGACACGAGAACTGCTTGAACCTGGGAGGCAGAGGCTACAGTGAGCCATGATCACGTCACTGCACTTCAGCCTGGGCAACAGAGTAGGACTCTGTCTTAAAAACAAAAACAAAAACTTAGCCAAGCACAATGGCGCATGCCTGTAGTCCCAGCTACTCAGGAGGGTGAGGTGGGAGGACCCCTTGAGCCCAAGAATTCAAGGCCACAGTGAGCTATGAGCCACTGCACTCCAGCCCATGCGACAAAGCAAGACCTCGTCTTAAAAAAAAAAAAAAAAGTACCACTTATGATAACATTAAAAACCACGAAATAAGCCGGATGCAGTGGCTTATGCCTATAATCCCAGCACTTGTGGAGGCTGAGGCGGGCGGATCAGGAGTTTGAGACCAGCCTGGCCAACATGGTGAAACTCCGTCTCTACTAAAAATACAAAAATTAGTCAGGTGTGATGGCGGGTGCCTGTAATCCCAGCTACTCAGAAAGCTAAGGAAGGAGAATCACTTGAACCCAGGAGGCGGAGTCTGCAGTGAGCTGAGATCACGCCACTGCCCTCCAGCCTGGGCATCAGAGCGAGACTGTCTCAAAACAAACAAACAAACAAACAAACAAACAAACAAAAACGTGAAATACTTAACAATATGTGGAACAAAATATGTGTAAGTCCCAACATTGAACATTGTTGTGAGAAATGTTAAGATCTAAATAAAGGAAAGGTTTACCATGTTTGTGAATTAGAAGACTCAATACTGAGATGTCCCAGACTGACATACCCATTCAATGCAATTCCAATAAAAATCACAGCAGGCTCTTATGGAGAAAATGACAAGCTGAATCTAAAAATATGCAATAGACATACAAAGATCCCAGAATAGCCAACACAACTTTAAAAAAGAAAAACAACTGGAAAACTTAGACAACCTGATTTCAAGGCCTGAAGAATCAAAACAGCAGGGAGTGGGTATTGGTGTAAAGGTACATATAAAAATCAATGGAAGAAAACAGAATCCAGAAATAAACCCGTATGTTTATGGTCAACTGGTTTTCAACAAAGGCACTGAGGAAGAATGGAAAACAATAGTCTTTTCAACAAATGTTGCTCACTAAACTAAATATTCATGTGAAAAAAATAACTTCAACCACTGCTTAACAGCAAACACAAGAATTTACTCAAAACAGACAATAGGCCAGGTGCGGTGGCTCACACTTCTAATCCCAGCACTTTGGGAGGCTGAGGCAGGCGGACCACCTGAGGTCGGGAGTTCGAGACCAGCCTGACCAACATGGAGCAACCCCATCTCTACTAAAAAAAATACAAACAATTAGCTGGGTGTGATGGCGCACGCCTGTAATCCCAGCTACTCGGGAGGCTGAGGCAGGAAAATTGCTTGAACCTGGGAGGCAGAGGTTGCAGTGAGCCGAGATAGTGCCATTGCACTCCAGCCTGGGCAACAAGTCTCAAAACAAACAAACAAACAAACAAAAAAAACCAGACAATATAAGCTGGGCATGGTGGCTCACTCCTGTAATCCCAGCACTTTGGGAGGCCGAGGCAGGTGGATCACGAGGTCAGGAGTTCGACACCATCCTAGCTAACATGGTGAAACCCTATCTCTACTAAAACTACAAAAAATTAGCCGGGTGTGGTGGCGGGCGCCTGTAGTCCCAGCTACTTGGGAGGCTGAGGCAGGAGAATGGCATGAACCAGGAGGCGGAGCTTGCAGTGAGCCGAGATCGTGCCACTGCACTCCAGCCTGGGCAACAGAGCGAGACTCCATCTCAAAAAAAAAAAAAAAGATATCTAAATGTAACAGCTAAAACTTATTAAGTTTTAAAATAAAACAGGAAAAAAAAATCTTGTAAACTTGACACAGGCAAAGATTTCTTACAACATAGTTCAAATCACTAAAAAATGTGATAAACTGACTTTGATAAAATTACCTTTTATCCAACAAAACAGTATTACATAGATTAAAACACAGGGATACCTTGAAGATATTGCAGTTTGGGTTCCAGAGCATGAGAAAGCAAATCTCACAATAAAGCAAGTTGCACAAAAATTTTTCCCCAGTGCATACAAACGTCATGTTTATATCAGTCTGTAAAGTATGCAAAAGCATTATGTCTAAAAAAGAATGCACACATCTTAATTTTAAAATAATTTATTGCTTTAAAAAAAAAAGCGGACAATCATCTGAGCCTTCAGTTACTCATCTTCTTGCAGGGCGGGGGGTCTTGTTTCCAAGTTGATGGCTACTGACTGATGACAGCACTGGCTCCTGAATCCTGGGTAATTGCCTAAAATGAGACAATAAAACCTGCCGCACTGACTGACTTCCTTCATGAAAGAGTTCTCTGTAGCTTGCGGGGCTGTTTAACAGCATTTTACCCACAGTAGGACTTCTTTCAAAACTGGAGTCAATCCTCTCAATTCCTGCCACTGCTTTATCAAGTAAGCCTGTATAATATTTTAAATCCTTTGTTGTCGTTTCAACAACATTCATAGCTTCTTCACGAGGAGTGGAGTCTGTCTCAATAAATTACTTTCTCTGCACATCCATAAGTTACCTCCTCAACTGTTCAAGTTGTATCATGAGATTGTGGCAATTCAGTCACAATTTCAAGCTCCATTTTTTTATTCTTTTTTGTTTTTTAGACACAGGGTCTCGCTCTGTCACTCAGATTGAAGTGTAGTGTCACAATCATAGATCACTGTAACCTCAAACTCCTAAGTTTAAGGGATCCTACTGCCTCAGTCTCCAGAGTAGTTAGGACTACAGGTACATACCATCATGCCCAACTAATTTTATTTTTTGTAATAGGGTCTCACTGTGTTGCCCAGGCTGGTCTTGAACTCCCAGCCTGAAGCTCTCCTCCTATCCCAGACTCCCAAAGTGCTGGGATTATAGGAGTGAGCCACCGTGCCTGGCCACTTGTAATTCTAGTTTTCTTCCTATTTCCACCACATGGGCAGTTATATCCTCAACTCAAGTTTTGAACTCCTCAAAGTCATCCACAAGGGTTAGAATCAGCTTCTTTCAAACTCCTGGTAATACTGACATTTTAACTTCCTTCCATGAATGTTCCTAATGGCATCAAGAATGGTGAATCCTTTCCAGAAAGTTTTTGATTTTGCCCAGATTCATGGAGAAATAACTTTATAGGGGAACTTTAGCCTTACAAAATGTCTCTCTTAAATAATAAGATTTGAAAGTAGAAATTACTCCCTGATCCATGGGCTGCAGAATAGTTGTTGTGTTAGCAGACATGAAAACAACATTCATCTCGTTTATCTCTCTCAAAGTTCTTGAGTGACTAGATGCATTGTCAATGAGCAGTAATATTTTGAAAGGAATCTTTCTGAGCAGTAAGTCTCAATGGTGGCCTTAAAATATTCACTACTCCATACTGTAAACAGATGTACTGGCATCTGGGCTTTGTTGTTCCATATACAGAGCACAAGCAGAGTAGATTTAGCATCATTCTTAAGAGATCCACGGTTTGTGGAATGGTAAATAAGCATTGGCCTCAACTTGAAGTCACCAGCTGCATGAGACTCTAACAAGACAGTCAGGCTGGCCTTTGAACCCAGGCACTGACTTCTCCTGTCTAGCTATGAAAGGCTTAGACAGCATCTTTTTCCAATATCAGGCTGTTCCATCCACATTGAAAATCTGTTGTATAGGGTAGCCACCTTCACCAGCAATCTTAGCTAGATCTTCTGGATAACTTACTGCAGCTTCTCTATCAGCACTTACTGCTTCACCTTGCATTTTTATGTTACAGAGATTGCTTCTTTCTTTAAACCTCGTGAACCAATTTCTGCTAGCTTCAAATTATATCTCTCATATATATATATATATATATTTTTGTTTTTTTAAAGTTTCTGGGTACATGTCCAGGATGTGCAGGTTTGTTACACAGGAAAACATGTGTCATAGCGGTTTGCTGTGTCTATCAACCCATCACCTAGGTATTAAGCCCAGCATGCATTAGCTATTTATCCTGATGCTCTCCCCACATCCCACTGCCTGACAGGCCCCAGTGTGTGCTGTTCTCCTCCCTGTGTCCATGTATTCTCATTGTTCAGCTCCCACTTATAAGTGACAACATACAGTGTTCGGTTTTCTGTTCCTGTGTTAGTCTGATGAGGATAATGTAGCTTCCTCACCTCTCTCAGCCTTCACAGAATTAAAGAGAATTAGGGTCTTCCTCTGGTTAGGCTTTGACTTAAGGAAATGTGGCTAGTTTGATCTTCTATCCACACCACTTAAACTTTCTTCACATCAGCAATAAGGCTGCTTTGCTTTATCACTTGTGTGTTCATTGCAGTAACACTTCAAGAACTTTATCTTTTAAATTATAAATTTCCTTTGAAAACTGGACTTTTGTATTCACAACTTGGTTAACTGGTACAAAATGCCTAGCTTTTGGCCTATCTTGGCTTTACACAGTCCTTCCTCTCTAAGCTTAATCATTTCTAGCTTTCTGTGGAAAGTAAGAAACATGAAACTCTTCCTTTCTCTTGAACACTTAGAGGCCATTATAGAGTTATTAACTGGCCTAATTTCAATACTGTCTTGTCTCAGGGAATAGGGAAGCCTGAGGAGAGGGAAGAGGGAATTGCGGGTCAGTGAGGCTGTCAGAACACACATTTACCGATTAAGTCGGCCGTCTTACAGGTGTGATTCATGACACCCCAAAACAATTACAAAAGTAACATCAAAGATCAACATACTTGACGTGAGAGTAATGAAAATGTTTCAAATATTGCAAGAATCACCAAAATGTGACAAAGAGACATGAAGTGAACATAGGCTGCTGGAAAAATGATGCCTACAAACTTGCTCAATGCAAGGTGGCCACAAACCTTCAATTTATAAAAATCACAATTATCTGTGAAGCACAAAGAATAAGGTGTGCCTTTCTATGAAACTCTGGGGTCAATCATAATATTTAAGAGAGCAAAAGGGTAACAATACCAAGAAATTTGAGAACTGCACATCCCAGAAATGCAAGGTTTAAGTTAAAAATCAATGAGAATAACCACATTACCAAAAGAAAAAAAATCACACAATCATTTTAACAAACAGAAAAAGCACTTAACAAAATTTAATAGTCTTTCATAATTTTAAGTTGTAGTGAACTAGAATAAGACAAGATGTCCACTCATTTTGTTTTTTTTTTTTTGTTTGTTTGTTTTTTTTTTTGAGGTGGAGTCTCGCTCTGTTGCCCAGGCTGGAGTGCAGTGGTATGATCTCAGCTGACTGCAACCTCCACCTCCTGAGGCCAAGCAATTCTCCTACTTCAGCCTCCTGACTAGCTGAGACTACAGGCGCGCACCATTGACGGTCGGCTAATTTTTGTATTTTTAGTAGAGACGGGGTTTCACCATGTTGGCCAGGATGGTCTCGAACTCCTGACCTTAAGTGATCCACCCTCCTTGGCCTCCCAAAGTGCTGGGATTACAGGCTTGAGCTACCACACCCAGCCAAGATGTCCACTCTCATAACTTTTTTTTTTTTTTTGAGATGGAGTCTCGCTCTGTTGCCCAGGCTGGAGTGCAGTGGCATGATCTCGGCTCACTGCAAGCTCCGCCTCCTGGTTCACGCCATTCTCCTGCCTCAGCCTCCTGAGTAGCTGGAACTACAGGTGCCCGCCACCACGCCTGGCTAATTGTTTTTTTTTTAGTAGAGACAGGTTTTCACCGTGTTAGCCAGGATGGTCTCGATCTCCTGACCTCGTGATCCACCTGCCTTGGCCTCCCAAAGTGCTGGGATTACAGGCGTGAACCACCGCACTCAGCCACTCTTCTCACTTTCTATTAACACTGTATTAGAAATCCTATCAAAAAGTAGGACAAAGCCTGGCACGGAGATCAAGGCATGCGGATCACTTGAGGTCAGAAGTTCGAGACCAGCCTGGCCAACATGGCGAAACCAAAATACAAAAATTAGCCGGGCGTGGTGGCAGGTGTCTGTAATCCCAGCAATTCGGGAGGCTGAGGCAGAAGAATCACATGAACCGAGGGAGGCAGATAATGCAGTGAGCCAAGATCACACCACTGCACCCCAGCCTGGGCGACAAAGCAAGACTTTGTCTCAAAAAAAATAAATAAAAGAAGTCATCTGTTTATCAATTATATGTCAATAAAGTTTAAGAAAACTGAAAGTCATGAATATTGAAAAGGGAGAAGTAAAACTGTCATTATTTGCACATAACATGTTTATGTACACAGAAAACCCAATGGAATCTGCCCAAAACAAACGAATTAGTAAGTGAATTGCTTACAAGAACCCAGAATGAAAATAAACTTAGAAAAATCAATTGTATTTTGGCCGGGCGCAGTGGCTCACGCCTGTAATCCTAGCACTTTGGGAGGCTAAGATGGGCGGATCACCTGAGGTCAGGAGTTTGAGACCAGCCTGGCCAACATGGTGAAACTCCATCTCTACTAAAAATACACAAATTAGCCGGGCATGGTGGTGGGTGCCTGTAATCCCAGCTGAGGCAGGAGAATTGCTTTAACCCAGGAGGCAGAGGTTGCAGTGAGCCGAGATCGCGCCATTGCACTCCAGCCTGGGCAACAAGAGTGAGACTCTGTCTCAAAAAAAAACAAAAAAGAAAAATCAATTGTATTTTTACATTCTAGCTATGAACGCTGGAAACAATTTTTTAATATCATTTTAAGCAGTGAACAAATGTTAAGTTCCAATAATTTAAGAGAAGTCATGCAAGGGCTGGGCACAGTGACTCACACCTGTTAATCCCAGCACTCTGGGAGGCCAAGGCAGGAAGATCACTTGAGCCCTGGAGTTTAAGACCAGCCTGGGAAACATAGTGACACCCCCATCTCTACAAAAAACAATTAAAATGAATTAATTAACTGGGCATGGTAACACACGCCTGTGGTCCCAGCTACTCAGAAAATTAAGATGGAAGGACTGCTTGAGCCTGGGAGTTTGAAGCTGCAGCAAGCCGTGACCATGCCATTGTGCTCCAGCATACATGACAGTGAGGCCCTGTCCCCCCCCCAAAAAAAATTCATGCAATATCTCTATATTTAAAAACTACAACACTGCTAAGAGAAAACAGAGACCCAAACAAATAAGGAAGTACATCATATTCAAGGATTTTAATACGCAATATTGTTAAGATGTTTATTCTCCCCAAATTGAGCTACAGATTCAATGTAATCTCAAACAAAATCTCAAAGAGGAGAAAGCTGCAGAGCATAAGAATGTACACTACCTTATTTCAAGACTCTTTTTTTTTGGAGACAGTCTCGCTCCGTTGCCAGGCTGGAGTGCAGTGGCGTGATCTCGGCTCACTGCAATCTCCGCCTCCCAGGTTCAAGCGATTCTCCTGCCTCCTGCCTCAGCCTCCCGAGTAGCTAGGATTACAGGTGTGCACCACCACACCCAGCTAATTTTTTTTCAAGACTTTTATTATAAAGCTTTAGTAATCAAAACCATTTGGTACTAGTGTAACTCTAATCTACTAGATCAATGAAACAAAAACCAAAAATAAACCTGTAACTAGTTTTCAAGAAAGAGCCCAACACAAGTCAATGGGAAAAGGCAAGTATTTTCAACAGATAGTGCTGGAACAACTGGATATACATGTGAAAAAAAGTCATCTGGAATATATTTTGGTATCATAATGAGGTTACCGCATTATAATAAACATTCATAAGATAATACTTACATTTTTTATTTTGATGTTTCCCCAATCATCATCCTGTTTCAAAGACAAACAAAAGACATTTAACCACTTCTGTACAAGCAGAACATAATCTAATAATCAATTTATTTTAATCTACTTCAAAACAGAATAAAATTTATCCTGTATGCAAATTTTATTTAAAATTACAGCAATAAAAAAAAAATTTTTTTTGGCCAGGCACGGTGGCTCACGCCTGTAATCCCAGCACTTTGGGAGGCCAAGGCAGGCGGATCACCTGTGGTCAGGAGTTCGAAACCAGCCTGATCAATATAGAGAAACTCCATCTCTACTAAAAATACAAAAAGTCGCTGGGCATGGTGGTGCACCTGTAATTTCAGCTACTCGGGAGGCTGAGGCAAGATAACTGCTTGAACCCAGGAGGCAGAGCTTACAGTGAGCCGAGATCTCACCACTGCACTCCAGCCTGGGCAACAGAGCAAGGCTCCATCTCAAAAAAAAAAAAAAATTTTTTCTTTAAACACAAGCAGTCCTAAAGCCAGGGTTTCAAATAATTGGCTTCAACTGCATAAGGTAACACAATATAAAAGGCAGTAACCTTTACAGCATCAAATACTAAAAAACACGTAAGTATAAAAAAATACTTTTAGCAAGTACTAAAATACACTTGACTAGTGACAGATGATAGATCCTATTTTTTGGGTGTTTGGAACCAGCAGAGCTAATAAATAACTAGCTTACATGGCAAGAATGAAGAGTTAATGTAATTAAGGTGACTCTATAATTTACCATCAAAACCAGGAGACTCAGAAGAATACAAATGCTAGAATAAACCAGACTACCCAAGGCAAACTAAATCTTACTAGTACTTGCATAACCACAAATGTTTCTCAAGTGCTAAATTTCACATCTATAAAGCAATTACTTTCCCTTCAATATGTTAAATAAAGATCTATATATATATATATATATTTTTTTTTTTTTGAGACAGAGTCTCGCTCTGTCGCCCAGGCTGGAGTGCAGTGGCGCGATCTCGGCTCACTGCAAGCTCCGCCTCCCGGGTTCGCGCCATTCTCCTGCCTCAGCCTGCTGAGTAGCTGGGACTACAGGCGCCCGCCACCGCGCCCGGCTAATTTTTTGTATTTTTAGTAGAGACGGGGTTTCACCGTGGTCTCGATCTCCTGACCTTGTGATCCGCCCGCCTCGGCCTCCCAAAGTGCTGGGATTACAGGCGTGAGCCACCGCGCCCGGCAATATATTTTTTTAAATGCATGATTAGTCCAGAGTAATATTTTAACTTACTGCAGCTAGGCCTTTCCCCTCATAGGATAAAGTCGATTCCATATTACTCCCTTTTATAGAAGGTATTGGGTATTCAATATGCTTGTCTACCCTTCATTGGTGCCACTAATTATATCCTCTATCTGCTTTAAAATGGAACAGTAACTTCCTACAGGCCCTTCTCAATTTAAGGACTATGACTGCTAAAGATAACGAATGATAACTATAAATGCCCTCTAAGATCACTCATCCAAGGTCACACAAAGCTGGGAATGGAACATAGATCTGCTTGATTTATAAATCATAAGCTCACTTGGTGCCTTACTATGTTACTTAAATCTCTTTGACACTCATTTATAAAATTTCCTCATTTATAAGATATGGACAACATATAGTTGAGAATTAAAGAAAATATAATAAAAGCCTGACACAGAATAAGTACTCAAAAAATGGTAACTATTAGCAGTCACAGTTTCATTTAATTTGCATACTTCTATAACTCCTGACAGCATACCACTAGTACAGTGTTCAGCACGAATTAGGCTATGAAGTTCACTAAAGGTCAAAGGTTCATACTGTACCTTCAGACCTATCTGTATTGTTCCATATGTTTAAGCTGAGATAAAATTTTCCAACCTCATCACAGAAAATTACTAAGGAAATATTAATTGATTTCATTTTAGTCTAAACAAAATAAAACTAATACTTTTAATACATCCTCATAGGAAAAAAAAATTCACACAATACAGATAACTGTAAAGTGTTCCACTCTTCTGACCCACAGAGGTATCTGGTAATACAATACATTTTAAAATAAAATGTAAATGATGCTTTTAGAACAAAGTCATGTCCTTTGCAGCAACATGGATGGAGCTGCAGATCATTACCTGTTAGTTCCTTAGTAAACTAATGCAGGAACAGAAAAGCAAACCGCATGTTCTAATTTTAAGTGGGAGCTAAATAATGAGAACACATAGACACACAGAGAGGAACAATAGACACTGGAGCTTATCTGAGGGTGGAGAGTGGGAGGAGGAAGAGGACCTTAAAAAAAAAAAAAAACAAAAACAACTACCTGTCAGGTACTATGCTTAGTACCCGGGTGATGAAATCTGTATATCAAAACCCTGCAACACAGGTTTACCTATATAACAAACCTGCACATGTATCTCAGAACCTAAAAGTTAAAAATAAATAAAAGTAAAAAGAGTTTTAAAAGGATGTTTTTATAATACAGTATAGTGTTGTGAAACAGCTACAATGTTTCTCCCTTACTCTAACATGCATAAGACAGTTTAAACCCCATAGATGACATATTCTCATCATATAAAAAAGTACTTCAAATGCTACATTAAAATTAAATAATTTTCCAGTGTTATTTTTCAAAAAGTATACAATAATAGTAATGTGATGAAAATTTGGACTACATTTTACCTTTAGAGTTCCTCCTTTCACCATAACTTTCTGTCTGGCAGGCTGGACTCCAGTCAACGCAAACAGCTGAGCCTTGAACACCATTGGAGGTTCATCAGTATTCAATTCTACACCTTCAAATTTCTCCTTTCCCCATTTTACAGTAACTGCAAACAAAATCACAATTTTTTAAATTAAAAAATAACAAGAAAAGAATTACAGACCCTTAGAAGATCACCAATTAGGCAGTTATCAAGAGTCAAAGTGTCATTCATCTTTCTATGCCCATAATGCCTACCTAATCAAGAGCAGCATGCATGCAGTAGGTGCTGAATAAAATTTCACTGGATCAAACCTAACTTCTCATTTCATAGTTAAAGAAACTGAGACTTCAGCGGGCTGGGAGTGGTGGCTCACACCTGTAATCCCAGTACTTTGGGAGGCTGAGGCGGGCAGATCACAAGGTCAGGAGTTCGAGACCAGCCTGTCTCTAATAAAAATACAAAAATTAGCCGGGTGTGGTGGTGGGCACCTGTAATCCCAGCTACTCGGGAGGCTGAGGCAGGAGAATCGCTTGAACCCAGTAGGCGGACGTTGCAGTGAGCCAAGATCGTGCCACTGCACTCCAGCCTGGGCGACAGAGCAAGACTCCAGTCTTAAAAAAAAAAAAAAAAAGAAACTGAGACTTCAGAGAAGTAGACTGATTTGCTAATGTCAAAAAAAATTGGTTAATAAACTCCCAAGTCTTCTGAATCCTACTCCAACAATATGATCATATTGAAACATCTCCCAAAACGATAAGTTTTGCAGCCCCCACAATGTGTTTAATTGAAGAATCATTCATATCAGCACACAGCATTGGAAAAGAAGAGAGAGAAAAAGGTTAGTTTAAGAAAGAAAAAAAATTCCTGGGAGAATAAAGCACATCTAGAACAACTTAAGGAATACAGATTCTGAGTCATAAGAAATGTGGGAGAATTGAAAAGTGTCATTTCTGAACAAGAGGTGCTCGATTAAGAAAAAATCCAGAGACATATCCAAAGCATTTAAAAATATATAGAAATCCCACTTCACAGCCATTAGAATGGCTATTCTTTTCAAATTTTAACAGAAAGTAACAAGTGTTAGCAAAGATGTGGAGAAACTGGAACACTTGTACACTTCTGGTGGGAATAAAAGTAAACATAGAATTACCATATGATCCAGCAATTTCATTTCTGGGTATACCCTGAAGATCAGAAAGCAAGGACTCAAACAGATACTTGTACACCCATGTCTACAGCAGCATTATTCACAACAGCCAAAAAAGTGGGAGCAACTCAAGTGTACGTCAACAGATTAATGGACAAAGAAAATGTGGTATATACATACAATGCAATATTATTCAACCTTAAAAAGGAAAGAAACTCTTACACATGCTACAACATGGATGATTCCGGTTATATGAGATAGCTAAAGTGGTCAAATGCATACACATAAAAAGAGAATGGTATTTGCCAGAGGATGTGGACGAAGGTAATAGTTGTAAAAAAGTGTGAATATACTTAATGCTATAGAACTGTACACGTAAAAACCATTAAAATGGTAAACTTTATTACATATATTTTACTAAAATAAAAAATTTCAATCAGCCTCATAACATAGCTAATTTTTGAAATATATTTTTTAAAACCCAAAGATATACATTGGTTCCACTGAAAACTTTATAACTTTTCAAAAATAAGAATCTCACAACTGTTAACTGCTTTCTAACTCCTGAAATCAGAATTTGAAAACCTCATCCAGACACCAAATCCCAATTCTATCATCAGTTCAATGAATATGTTGAGCAATCATTTAATGACAAGCCCAGTACAAAACATTGGGAAGACTCTCCATAAACTTACAGCCTAATAAAGGTGGGGGGGGGAGTAATTAACAATATAAGTATTATAAAGGCTACAGCAACAAAGTGGAATGCTTCATAAATGAGGAAAGATTTCCTGGATGAAGTATTAACTTCTGAGTTATCACTATCTATTTTGAATCTCAAAGAAAAGATTAGGTGTTAGAGACTAGGAGAGAACAGAAGTATTCCCAGAAAAGAAGGAAAATATTCCACAGCATAAAGCAGCATGGTATGTTCTAAGATGTAAGTAATTAATTACCAGAGAAAAGGGAAAGCAGCAGTAGATGAAACTGGAAGCTGGCTAAGGATCAAGTTATGGAAGATAAGTCATCCTAAAACATATATAAAGAGGCCAGGCACGGTGGCTCATGCCTGTAATCCCAGCACTTTGGGAGGCTGAGGCGAGTGGATCACCTGAGGTCAGGGGTTCGAGACCAGCCTGGCCAATACGGTGAACCCTTGTTTCTACTAAAAATGCAAAAATTAGCTAGGCAAGGTGGTAGACACCTGTAATTCCAGCTACTCGCGAGGCTGAGGCAGGAGAATCGCTTGAAACAAGGAGGTGGAGGCTGCAGTGAGCCAAGACTGCGCCATTGCACCCCACACTGGGCAACAAGAGCAAAACTCAGTCTCAAAAAATAAAAAAATAAAATAAAATAAAACACATAAAGGCTTTATATTGTAGGCAATGTGTAATTCCTGAAAGGCTGTCATAAAGGCCACTTTAGTCTGGTTTTTTTCTTGCAGAAGCAGAGAAATTGGGCTTGAAGAGGGCACACTGTAATCACTGAAATGAACTAGAAGCATATTACAATAGTACAAGCTAAAGATGCTACAGGATTAAACCAAAACAGTACTAGAAGTAAAGGAGAGGAAACTACCTGAAATTTATTGCGCTATTGCCATGAGCAAGTTACTTAAAACGTTTTGCTTATGCTTACAAGAGGAATTATACCAGTATCACAGGATTATGTTGAAAATTAAAACAAAGCAATATGTACAAAACCCTAACTCTGTAAGAGGCACAGGAGTGTGTTTATTTTTAGAGACGGGGGTCCTGCTCTGTCACCCAGGCTGGAGTGCAGTGGCGTGATCACAGACCACAGCACCCTCTAACTCCTTGGCTCAAGTGATCCTCCCAACTCAGCTTCCCGAGTAGCTGGGATTAAAGGCACACACGACGGCCCAGGCTTTAATTTTTAATTGCACTTATCCTTAACCATTTAATAATCTAGATATGTAATCTTTTTCTTTTCTCGAGATGCAGTTTCGCTTTTTTTCACCCAGACTGAAGTGCAATGGTGCGATCTTGGCTCACTACAACCTCCGCCTCACGGTTTCAAGCAATTCTCCTGCCTCAGCCTCCCAAGTAGCTGGGATTACAGGCGCCCGCCACCACTCCTGGCTAATTTTTGTATTTTTAGTAGAGACGGGGTTTCAACATGTTGGCCAGGCTGGTCTCGAACTCCTGACCTTAAGTGATCTGCCCACCTCGGGCCTCCCAAAGAGCTGGGATTACAGGCGTGAGCCACTGCGCCAAGCCTACATACTTAATTTTCTACTAAATCTTATGAAATAGTACTTAAAATGTTCTCTTCATTTTAATATACAGCTTTTTGCTGACCCTCAAAATACAGATTATCGATATGGAGAGGTCAAAGGAAGGGACCTTAGAAATCTACTCGAGTTCCCTAATTTGAGGGATGAGGAAAAGATCTGATTAAATATTTAAGATAAAGCTCAAATTTTAAAGAAGAAACTTTGGTCAGCGCTGGCATTTTTTGAGGAAACATATAGGGGTTTTATGTGTGTGAACCTACTGGTGTATTTAGGTATTAGAATATTTCAAGAGTCATTCTACTGTTGTTATGGCTTTAGAAAGGGGATGGGCAATCATTAAGAAGTCGATTAAAGATTCTAGACCATCAAGAATCCACCTTGAGATCAAACAATACTCTTATTCGTATCATGCTTTGTAAATGCTGAATCTTCAATAAAGGAACTGTGACAGAATAAATAGGGATGGCCAATGAATCACACATCTACAGCCAACTGGAGACACCACACATATTTTAGGTGCCATTTTGAATAAGGCTAGGGAGCAGCAAGGTCCATTCTCTAAGTAAAAGTGATCCCTGGCCAGTACCTTGGACTGTCAGCAAGCAAACAACACAAGCCCTTGTCAAACGCCAATCAAGAAATGACACCCCGGGGATATGTGTATTCATCTACTTCTGAAAGCTCACACCATGTTTCGGATAGAGAAATGCAATGCAACGTCTGATGAAACGAAAACGAAGCAAAAAGGTTTACAATCTGCCTCGGGACAAAACTAAAACTGGTACCAAAGGGGCGGTCGAACAAAGGCAAGGGGCAAGAGAAGGGCGAAGGGCGGCGAACGCCGCTTGGCAACCCCAAGAAGGATGAAGGTTCACCTTCCATCCCGGGTCCCTCCATCCCTCCCCTTCTTCCCCGCTCCCTTCCACGGCGACCAGTGAGAAGCCCAAAGGAATCGCCCTGCACCTCCAGCCTGGTGCCCAGAGCCTCAGGACACACCCTCACTTTCACCGCACACCAGGGCAGCGTCAGAAACTATTCTGCAGAGTCACGACTTTGAGAGGCTTCCCCATCTCCACTCCCCTCATCCATCTGGGGACGGCGCTCCCCCGCCACGCAGGGCTCCAACCCAGCCGGGAGAGGAGTAGGTGCCAGGGCTGTCTCCGCACCGCTGGCCCCGCGCACCTCACCCCGGCCCCTCCCGGCCCATGCCCGGCGCCCGCCAGTACAGGCCAGGCCTACGCGGAGGCCTAGCGCCGGCCCGGTGTGCTGCGCGCGAGGCCAGGACGGGGCTCACCGGAGTAGAGCGGCATGGCGGGGCGCGGCGGGAGGCGGCGGCGCAGGAGGGCTGGGCCTGACAAGGGCGGCGAAGAGACAGAGACCAGAAGCAGCTGCGGCGGCGGCCGAGGCGGAGGCGCGGTGGTGGCGGCGGCTTCGGTGCGACGAGAGCCTCATTCAAACCGGCCACTGGCGATGACGCAGCAACACGCAGAACACCCGTGCAGCTCCGGAGTGACTGCAGGGAGGAGATAGGGCGGCAGGGCCGGGGCGGGGCCTGGAGGTGGCGAGAGGAGGGAGGAGGGGGAAGGCGGTGGAGGGGTGGCGGGAAGCAAGGAGGGAGCGAGGGAGGGACGGGCTCTGGGCCCCAGCCACAGCAGCAGGTGCGCGCCTGCGCACTGCCGCCCACCGCCCTGCGCCCACTGGCCACGTGGTCTTGGCGCGGCCCAGCCCTGCGGCAGATGAAGTGGGAACTTGGTATCTCACTTGCTGTCTGAGGCTGAGGCGGTAGAATCGCTTGAGCCCAGGAGGTAGAGGCTGCAGTGAGCTGTGATCGTGCCACTGCACTCCAGCCTGGGCGACAGAGCGAGACCCTACCTCAAAATAAAATAAATAAAATTAGTGGTTGTAAAGTCAGAGGTGTTTTGAATCCCAGCTGTTACTAGCTAGCTGTATGATGTCTGCAAACCTCAGTTTTCTTGTTATTCACCCACACCTCATTTTACTGCGGTTTTGTTTTTGTTTTTATTTTTAATAAATTGAAGGCTCATGGCAACCCTGGGTTAGCAAGTCTGTCAGTTCTTTTTTTTCTAACAGCAGGTACTCACTTTGTGTCTCTGTGTCACATTTTGATAATTCTCACAATATTTTGAACTTTTTTAATACTATTATATCTGTTCCAGTGGTCTATGATTAGGGATCTTTGATGTTACATAGTAACATCAGATTGTTTTGGGGTGCTACTAACCACCCCCATGTAAAACAGCAAACTCCAATGTTTTGTGTATTCTGACTGCTCTGGCAACAAGTCTTTTCCCACAAGGGTTCAAGGCTTGAGTTGAGGACACAACTGCAGATGTGGTGGAAATAGCAAGAGAACTGGAATTAGAAGTGGAGCCCGCAGATGTGACTGAATTGCTGCAATCTCAAGACAAAGCTTTAATGGGCAAGGAGTTGCTTCTTATGGATCAGCAAAGAAAGTGGTTTCTTGAGATGGAAACTACTCCTGGTGAAGATGCTGTGAACACTGTTGATTGACAACAAAGAATTTAGAATATTCCATAAACTACGGAACTGTTGATAAAACAGAAGCAGGGTTTGACAGGATTGACTCTAATTTTGAAAGAAGTTCAAATCTGAAAGTTCTTTTGTGGGTAAAATGCTAAATAGCACTGCATGTCACAAGGAAAACGCTCATGAAAGGAAGAGTCAATCCATGTGGCAGATTTCATTGTTGTCTTATTTTAAGAAATTGCCACAGCTACCCCAAACTTTAGCATCCACCACTCTGATCAGTCAGCAACCATTAACATTAAGGCAAGACCCTCTGCCAGCAAAAAGATGACGATTCACTGACAGCTCAGATGATCCTTAGCATTTTTTAGCAGTAAAGTTTTGTTTGTTTGTTTTGAGACAGGGTCTCACTCTGTCACCCAGGCTGGAGTGCAGTGGCGCAGTTACGGCTCACTGCAGCCTCAACCTCCCAGCTCAAGCTATCCTCTCACCTCAACCTCCTGAGTAGCTGGGACTACAGGCGTGCGCCACCACACATGGCTAATTTTTTTTGTATGTTTTGTAAAGACGGGATTTCGCCATGTTGCCCTGGCTGGTGTTGAACTCCTGGTCTCAAGCAATCTGCCTACCTAGGCCTCCCAAAGTGCTGGGATTTCAGGCATGAGCAACTGTACCCAGCCTTGACACTAAATAGACTGCAGTATAGTAGAAACATAACTTTTATATGCACTGGGAAACCAAAAACTTTGTGTGACTCACTTTATTACAATATTAGCAATATTGCAGTGGTCTGGAACTAAACTAGCAATATCTTCAAGTTGTGCATGTAAAATGGAGAAAACGGTATAATATCTACATCACAGAATTGTTACGAGGACTAAATAAGATTATGTATAGAAGATTCTTAGCACAGTGCATTGCACATGGTTGCAATAAATGATACCTATTTGATATTACACAGTAAAACTTCAAAGGGATTTTGCAGGGTATGCTAGAATAGTAAGCTATGGATAGCTTTATTTTCTATTTTTTTAATGTTCAGTAATATATTTCTATAACATATATATTTAAAAATGTATTGCATAGATTGGCCAGGCACCATGGCTTACGCCTGTCATCCCAGCACTTTGGGAGGCCGAGGCAGGTGGATTGTTTGAGCTCAGGAGTTCCAGACTAGCCTGGGCAATGACGTGAGACCCCCATTTCTACAAAAAATTTAAAACTTAGCCAGGCATGGTGGTGCATGCCTGTAGTCCCAGCTATTTGGAAGGCTGTGATGAGATGGGAGGGTGGCTTGAACCTGGGAGGCAGAGGTTCCAGTAGCCAAGATGCATCACTACACTCCAGCCTGGGTGACAGAGCAAGACTCTATCTCAAAAAAAATAAAAATAAAAATAAAATAAATAAAAATGTATAGATCGTCTGTGGAAAAATCTGTGCTGCCCTTTGTTGAAGTTGACAGTAAAGGAGGCCTAAAGATTGAAAGATTCAGAGGCAAATCATCATCCTCTCTACTACACTCACATTGCAACTTGTGCTTTTTTTTTCTTTTTCTTTTTCTTTTTCTTTTCCTTTTTCTTTTTGAGACAGAGTGTTGCTGTGTCGCCCAAGCTGGAGCGTAGTGAGCAATCATAGCTCACTGCAACCTCCACCTCCCAGGCTCAAGTGATCCTCATGCCTCAGTCTCCCAAGGAGCAGGCGTGTACCACCATGCCTGACTAATTTCTGTGTTTTCTGTAGAGATGGGGTTTCTGCCATGTGGACCAGGCTGGTCTCAAACTCCTGGCCTCAAGCGATCCGCTCACCTTGGCCTCCCAAACTGCTGGGATTACAGGCATGAGCCACCATGTCCGGCCAGCTTTTTCTTTAGTAATTCATCACACTTCTATTTTTTTAATGTCTGTATTCCCCCCAAGTACACTATAAACAGGAATTGTGGCTATCTGGTAGGCACTCAGGAATTACTTGATGCTGTGAGAACTGGATGTGAAAGTTACCTATCTGAAGTTTATTCATTCTGTAGATGACCAGGGAATCTTGTAGACCAAGTTTTGGTCCCTTTGGTACCATTAGCTTTTTCCAGCCTCTTTGAAAATCTGCAGACCTAAACTTAAGACAGATGGGGGCAGAGTGAGGAGATGGAACCATGCTAGCAACTGAAAGGAAGCATAAAAAAAAATTTGCACAGCTGGCCTTCCTAGACGTCAGAGAGAGTTGTAGATGACAGCAACCTCGTCGCCGTGACACATATTGCTAAGCCCTGCCCTCCATGTGCTTAATGGATGGGTAAGTTCTATAAAAAATGACCAAGTATCAGAAATGTTTTCACTTGGTGAATTACCTACAATTTATTGCTTAGAATGCACCCTCCCTCCTCATCTGACCATGGGAAATCCTGTCCAACTTTAAAGTTTCCATTTAATGCTTTTTTACATAAACTGAAAGCCTTCTTGTACAATCAGCCCTTCGTGTCAAATAGTATTATGTGTTATTATGGCTGTTTTAGTTTCCCATGAGTGCTGTAATTGATTATTACAAACCTAGTGGCTTAAAACAACATAAGTTTATTGTAAGTTTATGATCTTACAGTTTGGGTGGTCAGAAGTCTGAGACTGGTCTTAACATTAAGGTGTTGGCAGGACTGCATTCCTCCTAGAGGCCCTGAGGGTGAATTCTTTTTTTTTTTTTTTTTTCAGACGGAGTCTCACTTTTTCGCCCAGACTGGAGTGCAGTGGCACCATCTCAGCTTACTGCAGTCTCCGCCTCCTGGATTCAAGTGATTCTCATGCCTCAGCCTCCCAACTAGCTGGGATTACGGGCACAGACCACCACACCGGCTAATGTTTGTATTTTTAGTAGAGACAGGGTTTTGCCATGTTGGCCAGGCTGCTCTCGAACTCCTGACCTCAGGTGATCCACCCGCCTCGGCGTCCCAAAGTGCTGGGATTACAGGATTGAGCCACCGCACCCAGCCTCTGAGGGTAGATCTGTTGCTTACTCTTCCCAGATTCTATACACTGTCCACATTCCTTGGCTCCTGGCTCCATTCCAGCCACAGCATCACTCCAACCCCTGCTTGAGTCGTCACAGCGCCTGCTCTGACTCTGACCTCTGCCTTCCTTTTAGAAGGTCCCTTGTGATTACATTAGCCCCAACTGAATAATTCCAGATACTATTTTCATTTTAAGATACTTAATCACATCATCCAGTCCCTTCTGGAAGGCAACCAACATATTCATAGGTTCAGGAGATTAACACATGGACATATTTGTAGAAGTATTATTCTGTCTACCAAGGACTGCCAATAAATAATAAAACAAAAAACAACGAATATCACTACACTTTCTTAGAGCACCTATAGTTTAATATTCCTATGTTTCCCTCTTCTCTCTCTACTAAATTATAAATTATAAGCCCTACTGGACGCAGTGGCTCACACCTATAATCTCAGCTCTTTGGGAGGCCGACAGGGGGGCAGATCACCTAAGCTCAGGAGTTCAAGACTAGCCTGGCCAACATGGTGAAATTCTGGCTCTACTAAAAATACAAAAAATTAGCCTGGCATGGTGGCATGCGCCTGTAATCCCAGCTACTTGGGAGGCAGGGGCAGAAGAATCACTTGAACCCAGGAGGCAGAGGTTGCAGTGAGCCAAGATTGTGCCATTGCACTCCAGCCTGGGTGACAGAGCAAGACTTTCTCAAAAAAAAAAAATAATAATAAACTATAAGCCCTGCCTTAAATAATCTGGGATCCTGGCAGGCATGGTGGCTCATGCCTGCAATCCTGGCACTTTGGGAGGTCGAGGCTGGCAGATTGCTTGAGGTCAGGAGTTTAAGACCAGCTTGGCCAGCGTGGTGAAATCCCCTCTCTAAAAATACGAAACTTAGCTCGGCTTCATGCCAGGTGCCTGTAGTCCCAGCTACTCGGGAGGCTGACGCAAGAGAATCACTTGAACCTGGGAGGCAGAGGATAACCTGGGAGGCAGAGGATGATCTCAGTGAGCTGAGATAGTGCCATTGCACTCCAGCCTAGGCGACGGAGCAAGACTCTGTCTCAAAAAATATATATAATAATAATAATTTTGGATCTCTCTCACACACACACACACACACACATTCTATAACCTAGAACGGTCGTTTGCCTAAAAAGATTTTCAGTAAGTATTTCCTGGCCAAGTATGGCGGCTCGTGCCTGTAATCCCAGTGCTTTGGGAGGCCAAGGCAGGAGAATGGCTTGAAGCCAGGAGTTTGAGACCAGTCTAAGTAACAGAGACTTTGTCTCTATGAAACAAAATTAAAAACAGTAGCTAGGCAGGGTGGCTTGTGCCTGTAGTCTTAACTATTTGGGAGGCTGACGCAGAAGGATCACTTGAGCCCAGAAGTTCAAGGCTGCAGTGAGCCATGATTGCACCACTGCTCTCCAGCCTGGGCAACAGACTGAGACCCAGTCTCCTAAAATACTTTTTTTTTAAAGTATTTCCTAAATGAATTCATAACCTAGTTTTGGATCAACAGATGACGCAAATTATATTGGGTGAATGCTAGGCTGCTATGGCAAAGGGGCCACAAGATTAAGTTGCTTATTTATTTATTTGTTTATTTATTTTTGAGATAGAGTTTTCGCTCTTGTTGCCTAGGCTGGAGTGCAATGACGTGATCTTGGCTCACCGCAACTTCTGTCTCCCAGGTTCAAGCAATTCTCCTGCCTCAGCCTCTAGAGTAGCTGCAATTACAAGCATGTGACACCACTCCCAGCTAATTTTGTATTTTCAGTAGAGATGGGGTTTCTCCATGTTGGTCAGGCTGGTCTCGAACTCCACGCCTCAAGTGATCCACCCGCCTCAGCCTCCCAAAATGCCGGGATCAGGCATGAGCCACCGTGCCCAGCCAGATTCTGTTGCTTATTGAAGATAGTTATGCAGGAGCCACAGAAGAGCAAGTACTTGCATCATGAGGTTGTTTCTGGACCAACATTCCATCTGTAAAGCTCCTCTGCTAGCTGCTAGAGCAGTGCTTCTTGAAGGTGAATGTGAATGTGTATCACCTGGGATCTTGTTAAAATGCAGATTCTGATTTCCTAGGTCTTGAGCAGAGTCTAAGATACTGACAAGCTCTCAGGAAACAATAATACTCAGTCTGAAAATTACCCTTTTGAGTAGTAAGCTGTGAAGGGGCTTATCTTTTACTTGGTTGAAGATGCGTTTCAGGTACATCCAAGTTTCAGGCCCTAAGAAGAAGAAATAGAAGACAAAAAGAGTACAAGGCAGCAATTTCCTTTTAAGCAAGAGGAATGGGAGGAATGTGCCCAAATCACTCCCGTTCACATCTCACTGGTGAAAACAGTTATGTGACCATGCCTGGCTGCGTGCAAATCTGGGAAATATAGTCTCTAACCTGTCACAGATATACACGTCCTAATCTTATTATGATGCAAGAAGGAGAGAATGGATTTTGATGGAAAACCAGCAGTCTCTGCCATGCAGATGGTGGTTTCTTTTGTCAATAATCTTCAAGCTTATAAAGTTTTCCTAAAACAAGTGAGCAAACTCCTGGTGGTTTAGTTTTCTCAACTGTAATATGAAAATGATCATATCTGTCCCTGGATCCTCCTAGAGTTGTAAGGTATAAATGGCTAGTTGAGAGCATATATGTCAGGAATAATTATCAGATAGAGCTAAACCACAACAGAACAAATAGCAGATGCACTCATCTGTTTATGTATCTGCATATGATTAGGCTAAGTTCTAGGCTAAATTCAATTCCCAAAGTTTTCATTATTAAAGCCAAATAGAAACAGATGATTTGCAATCCTCACTCTCAAAACGTTTCTTTTAGAAACAAAAATCTCTACAACTGGACATGAATAAACTGGCCTTATCCCTAACATTTCTTTACCTATATTACCTCAAATTCAATGATGCCTGGCCAAGCACAGTGGCTCACGCCTGCAATCCCAGCATTTTGGGAGGCCGAGGTGGAAGGATCACTTGAGGCAAGGGGTTCAAGACCAGCCTGGGCAACATAGCAAGACCTTGTCTCTACTATAAAAATGACAACAATAACAACAACCAGAAAAAACCCGAGTGTGGTGATGCACGCTTGTAGTCCCAGCTACTCCGGAGGCTATAGTGGGAGGATCACTTAAGCCAGGAGGTTGAGACTGCAGATAGCTCTGATTGTACCACTGCATTTCTGCCTGGGCAACAGAGTAAGTCCCTGTCTCAAAACAAAAAAATTAAATGATGCTTGAAGATACTGTGCTTTCTTACCTTCCGTTGTTTTCCCCATGCTACTACCTTGGAATGTTCTTCCCAATTCCTCTCTACTTATTTCTTACCTCCATGATACAAACCGTGAACTTTTCTCTGCTTATTTAAGCAATTGCTTTTTGTATCACTCAACATTTTATTACCATCTTTAAATATATACTATCTTTTAACATTTAATATTTACTATATTTGACATTAAACATTTAATATTTACTGTCTTTTATGTGTATAGAGCAGTTATCTTTCTTATCTTGTTTTTGTTTTGTTTTGTTTTTATTTGAGACAAGGTCTCACTCTGTCACTCAGACTGGAGTGAAGTGTCATGATCTCGGTTCACTGAAACCTCTGCCTCCCATGTTCAAGAGATTCTCCCACCTCAGCCTCCTGAGTAGCTGGGATTGCAGGTACCCATCACCACACCCGGCACCACCACATCCGGCTAATTTTTTGTATTTTTAGTAGAGACAG